>NC_135759.1:26050223-26082519 GCF_052425735.1 Oculina patagonica
CACAGCATACTTAAACAAACAACGTTGAATGTGGTGGAAAAGAATGGCGGGGAGGAATGGATGCATTTTACGTTTGCATTATTTTTCCAGAAATAAAACTGATGACCCCTGTCTCAAACGTTTTGACCGGGACTGTTAAAAACCTGAAAAGTTAAACTCGCTTTAATTGTTTAAGAAAGAACGCTGAACTAAATAGATACAAACCTCCGCTTAAGTCTCCAATCGCTCCCAAAAGAAACCAAGATTCGTTCAGGTTCCTAAAGTTTTCTATTCCTGGGTTTATTTCTCTCGCAATTCTAAACAGATTACAACAAGTAAAAACAAATCGCAATTAATTATGTTATTGTTATCAATCGTTAACTGAGTTAGTTTGTACAAGTCATTTCCAAACTGTCTTTCTTTTTCACGGCTGCTGGTTATTTTAATTAGGAGAAGTTTTTCCTACAAAATTGAGGTGGATGAGGTTTCCATCTTTTAAACTGACAAGAAGCTACTAGAACCTATGCGAAAAAACTCTGTTTTTTTGGCGGATATGTCTACCTTGTATCACAGCCTGATTAGTTGGAAAGATTTGTTTTCCCTAACCGGGTTTAAGTGTTTAATTTTAAGGACTGGGGTGGGTGGATCGAGAACAGAGAAAATCAAATGGGAAATGTTCTTTTATTACGGGAGTATCGCAATAATGATAAATGCTAAGACATTTTTTGGTCCATTTTTGGTGAGATGTATTAGTCAAGTTGTAATAACGCGCGCTCTGTGAGAGAAAATCATTTGTAAAAACAAGTGGTGACTTGACTGGACAGTTGACACATATAGAGGATAGTTTAGAACGGTTAAACGATTTATTATTAGGAGACCTGCTGATAATTATTATCGCACTAGTGTTAATAAAGAAACAAAGGCATTTACTTGCACTTTACCACGCCACCTTCATTTGATTGTTCAATAATCGTCACCGCCGATGGAGTCTGAATAAAGAATAATGATAATGTTAATGAAAACGATATTTTAAACAACTAAAACGGATCGATTCCAGGCTAATGGTAACTGAAAATTACCACCAACAGATCGTAAAAAAGTAATTCACATTTATTTTGTAATATTATTTTCAGAATACAAATCACCAAGAGACCTTACCATCTGTACGGCCGAGCCAGAGGTCACAAGATATTATAGCTTGCTCCGTTTTCATAAATAGAAGTCGGATCGTTCAATTTAAGCTGGATTCAAGATCACACTAGTGTAGAGTTTGTATTTTTATCGTTATCGGTTTTTAACAGTGTTTAGTAAATTAGCATTGGGATAAAAATCGTGACTACTAAACCTCTTTGTCATGTTTCCCTTTTTAGAAGGCGATAGTCAAGATATAAATACTTACTGGAGTAGTCATAGAAGGTGTACTTCGTCCTACTGCATAATAATGACCACTTGATCGATCACTGGCGCAGATGAGTATGTCCGTCTCGGCCTGTAAGTAGATTACATACAAAAGCCGATAACTCTCCTTGTTTATGCAATATAATTTTATGCTATATAATTTTGGTATTTATTATGTTATATTATAGTAGTTGCATAAATGCGTTAAATAAGCTTACAGTACCTAACCTTCTGCACTATTTGTTAAAAGAGGAAAGATTTTACATACTACTTCTTCAACTTGCCAGTCAGTACATTTTTAACATTTTACTCAACAAAATGAGTACATAAAGGAGTAACATGGTACAAAATTGTATTACTATGTAGTATGCAGTATGAATCATGAGTATCGTGAACAGTCCGTGACATGCAGGACTTATTCACACTTGCGATGTTTTAAGTTCTTAAAGTTCTTAAAATGATATTTCAAACCTTCTATCACCAGTAGCCATATGCTACTTACCATAAGTTGGTCATCACTGAATCCCACTCCTGCCCAGCCCTCTTTGCCACTTAGCTCAAACGTTACGTTACCGCCAACTTTTTGGTATGTCACTAAAAAATCGCAGTCGGCACTTGATGTACAGGAATCTGGAATTCTAAAGCTACCTATCATTGGTGCTGTTGTTGTAGGTCCCTAAGTATAATAAAAGCTGAATATTCAACGTGCACGTTAGCAACAAAGCAGGTTGAAGTCAAGAATAAAACGCTGGCGAACAAAGTTAAAAATGTGATACATTTCCATTACATACACAGTCCTAATTAGCCAATAATTAATGATTGCAATTTGCCATTTTATCTTTAGCTGTCGAACGTCGCAGTTTACGACCGTAATATTTTAGGAGTGTTTAAACTTTATTTGTTAGTGACAACTTTTTTTAATTTTTTTATTTTATTCTTACTGATGCCTAGCTACGGCTTCCCCACTTCACTTTTACTGAATTGAAATTGACATAAAACATCCCTTTTCTGTTCCACAGCCGGCTGTGCTAATCTGTAAATATATATTTATAAATTATAATCATACGAATAAAGAATCTTGAAGCATTATGAGATTTCTAATCTAATTTTTAAGTGAATTTATACAAGTAAAACATTCGGGTCCTTAATGTTACAAACGGAAATACATGTGCAATCAGCCATCTTTATTTTGTTATTTCTTTGGACAATGAAAACGAAAACAAATTTTCAAAATAATATGACAAGTTACTGTCATATAATTAATTTGACGAAACTTTACGTTATGTACTTTGTGTCAGTGCACATATTCACAGATTAAGCATGAAAACAGTGATTCCGTTGTTGTAATAATAACTTTATTCAATTAAGTGTCAAAGAAGAATAGCAGTGCAACCACTAATTGGGGACACCCAACTAAAGTTTAAAAATAGTTTTACCTATAAATTCCAATCTAAAATAATATCATGTCTAATTCGATGCACTCAGACAAGCAGACATTTAGACACACCTTTAGACACACACAGAAATCTCAAAGGTTAACACCTACCGTGAGACCATGCAGTTTGGCTGAAAGCAATAACAGCAGGGCAGTAATCGATACAAGGTGCTAAAGATAAATAAAGATTGAATTTGAAAAATGTCACTTCAGTAATTACTCTTAAAATGCAATCAATAGTGGCAGGCTCAGTTGTTTTAATTAATTAAAGCCGATTAACTCGAATCCAGAATTTTCAAAATTAAACTTTTTAGTTTCAACACGGCTCTCTTACAATGTTTTTTTGGCTTCAAGGTTTCATGCCAATAAACAGGACAGGCTGGAGAATCATACGAAATAAGAATTAATCGCATTTATAATGAGATTTTCACGTATGTTGGCCTTTGCTTTGTCTCTACTTGACTTTCTAATTCCGTTTTAATCAAAGCATAAACGTAAAAACAAATAATACAAATGCAATTGTTAATGAGTTAGGTATCAATATTTTAACCAGCGCTTTGAAGTTACGTTTATTGTTTTAATATTTGATATACGAATCTCAACACAACCAAAGACGCATTCACTTTGGGACGAAGTACAGACGGTTTTATCACTGAACTGCTAGTCAAGTTAATCGAGCGAAGCGGCGGCATAACTTCAAAAAATCAGTTGGTAATTTTTAAATCATGATTTTTGATTGATTGTCGTGTTATCAATTCCCGAATACATATAATACAAAACTAAAAATGTCGGTTACTGAGTATTCATTTTGCTTTAAGTCACATTTTGATTTAAACAAACTCTACTAATTTTAAGCACTAAATCACTTAGTATAAGTAATGACATCTAAAACAACGTCATTCAGAGTGTTACTAGTAACAAACATTTCTTTTTTGCAACAAACAGACTAGGAGAACAGAAGAAGCCGAATGTTTCTTTATCTCTCACAGATAACACTCACAAAGCAAACAAAAACAGTTTGTCTTCATGGTCGAACCAGTGAGTAAAAATATATGCAAATGCAGCCATATTGATTCTTTTGAAATAATATTGACTAACCTTGTAAATAAATGCATATACATTTTTCCCTTCATGTCGCTGTCCTTGCCGGATGATCAAAATTATAACATATATAATAACATGACAAACCATGTAGGTAGACTTCACCCAAGGTCGTTCAAAACTCATGAATAGTTCTGTGCTTGTTTCATTCTTGTCGACTTGACACCCATGTCGATAATTTAAATTTGAATTTTAATTTTTGTGAACCGCAATATTTAAATTGTTCCAAGGCACGAAAGTGTCAAAACGCTTGTATTACATGTTTTAGAGATGCTTTAGTGTAGCTGTCGAAGTACAATACGCAAACAAACGGTATTTGAGTCTGATGTGCCGCCGATAGTACTGTGAAAAGTTCAAGTTACCGGCTTTATTTGACTGATAAGTGTTCTTAACTATACTTTGTATAGTCAGTAAATAAAAGTGTCTTAACTTACCTTTGTTGGGTTCAACATTGTGGAAATTATTCGCGTATTTCAGTGTAGAACGCCGCACACAGTAAAACAGATGCTACGACGGTGACGTCGGTATTCTAGCGACAGTATACAGTCACCGAACCTTTCCGTGTACTGGTGGAAGTATGCATGAGAAGATATACTACATAAGAAATTGAATTTATATTAACCTCAGAATACTTTGTATGCATTAATATATCTCTTATTGTCATGGAAGCGCAAAACAAACGGGCGCTTTTGAAAATCATATTGCACTGTCATGCTCAACTGGTTTGCTTCTTTTCTATTTCAGTTTATTTTAACCTAAATTATACCCGAAATAGCTGTGGCAATATTTCGCGTTTTAGAAAGTCATGTCAAACTTTACCAGAACAAATACATGGCAGAGTTAGTTTGAAGTTATTTTAATATAAATATTTTTTTTTACCGTAAAGTCGACTATTAGCCCTCGAGTCCTAATTTAAGTGTATTAAGATGAAGGATTTGTTTTGTTTTGATCTTTTTATGGTAATATATTTGCAGCATCATGCATCAGCTGTTTTGCGTGTTCAACGGAAAGAGACAATTATACGTGCGTTCACGCAATAGAAATAACAGCCAATCACGAAATTCTTACGTCATATGAGTAATTAATTGTCGACATCATACATGACTCATCAGGTTTAGACCGAAAACACGTCCACTGGCGTCACGCCATACTCTTTTTGTCGTCTAATGCCAATAATATAAACTGCGGGGTAGAATATAAATTTAGAACACTTGTAACGCCAGGTTAGCTTCCATGGGATAACTTTAATTTAAATCCACATCTTTGTGAAATGAAAATGAAAAGGGAACACCAAGGTTCTACAGCAACCAAACTAAAACTGTTAATCTACTAAAACTGTTAATTACAACTAATTTTGCACATAAGACAATCGTCTGCGATTTATTTCCACACCAAGAGATGCAAATTACTACACAAACAACAATCTCCACCCAGAACTACCAAAAATACATTTTTTGACAATCGAATAACAAATAATCTAATAAGAAAACAAATTCTACTCAATAGTATCAGCAACCGTTTTATCAAAACAATGTTTTATGGCTTGAGTCAGGTGAATAAAAGCACAGTTATAAGACAATTCTAACTGGTTAGAGATTCTTACCACGCTGATAAGTATACAATGGGTTTTTTAGATTTATTTAGGAACGCGGAGTAGTCCCTGACGGAGAAGCACAAAATGAAAGCAGCATGCAGGTTTCTTCGTGTGCATTCGAACCGGGAGTATTATCATGTAGGGAGGGAGAATTTTGATGTCTGCCATTTATATTCAAATCACTTTCCAAGCGGCCTCCTACACAGACATTCTTTTTTTAATTCTCGCCACGCACTCCATAAGCGCAGGAGGGTACTTCCTATCGTTCACAAGAACAAAAGTTTAAAATACTGCGTGACACGATGTTGGTCAAATAAGTGAAATGTAAAAGGGAAATTAAGTGCCAAAAAAATCGTTCGAAAGATGAAACCAAATCTTTCGGACTTAGCCCTACATCTGAGCCGTAAATGTTTGAAATATTCCTTTAACATTTCACTTATTTGATTAATATTCTATCATGCTTGATTCGGCATGCTTCCACTTTATCAGGTGATTATGAAAAACGATTCCAATTGCTGGAAATGATGATATCACAAGTGGCAGAGTAACCATGGTGGCCTTCTTGCGCCCTAGGGAGTCAATGGGTTTAGTCGTATAATATACATGAATGACCCCTGTGTAAGCAAAATTAAAGGGGCTTTGTCAAGGATTTTCCCAGACTTTTGGACACCCGAATTTATATTTGTGTCACAGGGAACCTACAGATTATAGTCCATTGTCCACTGAAACTGTTACCAAGCGTATTTGGCTGCGGATGGCTCGGATTGAAATGGATTGCAACTTGAAAAGTTAAGGCTTAATTGTTCAAGTTGTTTCCGCGCGTCTTGGAAAAATCGATACCTAAAGCGGTATCTTGATTTCTTTCACCAATAATTTAAGGTTATATGTTCCCTTAGATGTTCAAAGATAATTGTGCGTTAAGACGCTTTTTATCGCCTAATTGTTTTTAAATTTTACCTTTTTGTCTTGCTTACTCACTAACTTACTTACTAAGCTGTCTTTACGAAAACTTCCTTCCTTGGGCGGGAACCTAGTGATAAAGGCATCTTATCACCCAACGTTCCGCTTTCCTCCCCCATAACGTCGCTAATTTGCCACCCCGACCATCAATAAAATGCACGCCGAAAATAACAAAATGCTTTTGTTTCAAGAGTGACGAGAATTTGAAACCAAACAATAGACCATTTCCTGATACGTAATAATATATATTTCTCATTATCTTTATCTGGACGTAACATATTCAATCTCCAGACTGCAGAATTTTTCGTACTCAAAGTCTCGTATCAAATTCCATATTTGTATCTCTTTCCTCAATATCTTTGCTGGCAGTAACATTTTCAAACTCCAGACTTTCGAATGCAAAATTCTCTTGAGAAATCACGTTTCGTATCTGGCGTTGTCTTCCGAAGCCTCCTCTAAAAGCATTTTTAAAACCTTGCTGAAATTTGTTATTAAATATGAAATAAATAATTGGATTAATTGCAGCATTTATATGAGAGATCCAAAAGAAGAATAGCGGAACAGGCGCTGGGAGTGCACAAAAACTGGAGAAATAAAAGACGCTCATTAAATGGTTTACGTGGGTAAACAACCAGCAAAAGGCAAACAAAGTTACAGTAACTACTAATAACCTATAGATATTTTGATTCTGTATGTTTATCCTTTCCTGCGTTTGACTGCCACCAATTGGCCGCCTTTTGCGTAAGGAATGACCAATTATAGTATTAGTTGTTCCTATTACAATCAATGGAAGTACGTAAAATACGACAGCTTTGGCACTTTCCTCCACTTTGCTATAAAATAAACGCTGTACGGGATCCTCGCTCCAGATTGAAACACAAATGGTAGTTTCCACGCTTATTTTCCTTGTATCCATCTTATAAAGATAAGGAGAAGCTGCAATGGCTGAGATTATCCAACTCACTGCTATGGATCTCCTTGTCGTTGCTGAAGACATTGGCCTTTTCATGGCATGTACAATTGCCATGAATCGATCCACAGACATAATGACAAGCGTGGAGATCGAGAGCCCAATGGACAAAGCTAATACGAAGTAAACAAGTTTGCAGGATATTTTTCCAACTAAACCAGGAATCCACTGTACACCAACAAACACGAAGGAAACAGACAACGTGGTCGCAAAGCAAACATCAATGAGATCTGCAACAGCCATGTTGATGATAATATAGTTGAATGTTGACTGTTTTAAATCTCGGTATGTCCTCACCAAATATATTACTATAGTGTTCTCCACGCAAGCGGCGATCAATAAGATAACGTAGGCAATAACCAAAATGGCGATTGTTATTTCGCTTGGGTTTAATATCTTGCATGGAATGGTTGAAGAAGGACGTTCTCCTGTGATATTCGATTGATTCATGTCTGTGAATTGAATACATTTCACATTTAAGGTGATTTCTTAGTATTGCATTGCGCATCCTTACTGCGCAGAATTGTACGCGTAATAAGCGCGCGCACATAAACAAAATGGCGGCTTTTTTCTATGCGGCTTGGCTCGCGAGAGAGATAAATCATCGTTTTCTTGTAAACGAGTTCGGTGACCTATCATTCTTTCCCTTAGTTCAATTCGAAAGTAGCGATCAAATTCTTTCTATAAAATGAATACAGATCAATTTCTATGGCAGAATAATACATTATCACCGAAAACGTGTACTTTGCCAGTACTCGCAAAGGAAATATAAGGAATTATATGGTAAATACAAGGTCTTCCTGCCCCTAAACGAATACGGTGACCCCCCTTTTTTTCAAAACTTAACTTCCCTTTAGGTAAACAACTAACTGGCAAAGTTTGGTTGGAAATCTATGAGCAGTTTTATTTACGGGATTACCTTAATACAGAGTTCTCCAGTTTCAAATGGACATCCACTTTGAAAACTTCATTATAGCACAACTAAAGTAAAGCGCGCGTTCTGATTGGTTAATTTAGCGTCTACTATTTGCCCATGGGTGCACACTGACGTATGCTTCAACCTAAGCGCGCGCGCTGATCTGTTGTGACATGGCACAAGAAAGTGCCACTACTTCACGCGTTTTTACTTGATTTCTCAATTTTCCTGTGAATTTGAAAAGCTAAACATAAGAAAAACCATTTCTCCAAAATGCTGAAAAACTTTGAGGTATAATGCAAGTTTGAAATAATTCAAAACTTTGTTTTATTTTTTTCGCTTAGGTTTTCGTCAGCGTTTACGCGAGCACTACACGCAATTTTTCAAATTAGCGCGCGCACTTTTACCTCAAAGAAACTTTACAAAATCTCCTAAAAGTTGTGCTATAAAACAAATGGTAAACGTCACAGCGTGCACTATTGAGTTACAGATGCACTTGGGAGGTTTGCTAAGCCCTCAAGAAGCTAGAGTCGCACTCGGCTATCGCCTCGGGCGACTCTTACGCATCTTTCGTGCTTAGCAACCTCCCGCGTGCATCTGTAACTCAATAGTGCACGCTGTGACGTTTACCATTTGTTAATTTTGACCGATGTAAGCTCGTCTTATGATAGGGATGTGATTTTAATAATCCAAGCCCGATTTTCACAAATCACGGTCATATTAAAATATATCATGTAAAACGTAAAACAATGTATAGTTACATTCAAACGCATGATTGTTCGCACATATTTCTCAGCCTAACTCGAAGGCAAATCGGTTAACCCTTTTCAGACCGGGCTTTTTTGGACCTTCTCTGAACGCGGGGGAGGGGGGGGGGGCTTCGGAAGCCCCCCTATGTAATTTCCAGAATATTTAAGCAATCACAATAAAACTTATAGGATGCATTGTATGTCCGAAAGTTTTTCTTTTGGTATACATCACGTGGGATGGTGACGTCACATCATGTAACAATTACATCATAATGTCAAAACAGTCACCATCTTGGATCCGCCATCTTGGCCACTTTCGGGACGGAATTTAAGTTTCTTTTGAGCCCGCGAAACATGAGCAGCGCTATGCGCTGTGATAATGAGATGCAACCTAACAACACCTAACAACGGGTTTGTTTACTGTTCAAGTGTGGGTAGAGCCTTTGTTTTTAAACCAATCGTATTGTGCCACGTTTAGCCTATTGTGAACGGGAAACAACATGAGACGATCATCGAAGGTTCAAGGTAATAATGGCCGTCGAAGTTGTTCAATTTCCATCGCCCGAATTTGAGTTATTCGGCTCCCAAACATCACTTTGGTGGTATTGCGCGATGCTTAAGGGTGCAAATTTTGAAAGCTTATAGTGGATTTCTAGAAGTTTTTCCGATGAAACGAGCAGTTGAGAACAGAAGTTGGAAAGTTAAAAGCTTCGTATATCAAGTAAGTGTCTTAGTCCCATTTCATTTCTTCGCGCTATGATAATTTGTTTGGGAGGCAATTTGAACGCTTATCGCCGCCATTGCGCCTCTTGTTTCACCAACCGCTTCGATCCATGAGAAGTTTAAACTAAATTCTCCCTGAAATGAAGCGTTCAAGAGAAGATGATTTGTTAGTCGATTTATTGTTTACAAGTTGTGTATATATTTGGTGGAAGCTCAAATTAATTATAGTTTATTTAAAGCTCTATTCACATCAACGACAAAGAGTATAAATGCGGGGCGGGGGAGCTTTAAATACATGTATGAAGCGTCAACAACATTTTTAAGCCTATATGAATTATTGGATTTTTTTACCTATAATTGTCCTCTGAATTATTAATTATTTGTTGCTCGTGTTAAATCCTCGTTTAGTTTAAGTTTCGCTTCTTTTCTCAGGAATCATTCCCCTGTTCTTGGGGTGGACAACAAGGTGATGATCTTCTAACATCTTCTTTGGGCGAGATGTTGCTGGCTTATTACCGGTAATGGGAAAATGTTGAAGAAAGATGAGCGAATTCATGGTGAATACTTTCTCCTCTTTCGCCGTAAAAGTCCAATGGAAAGCGCCTTTAAGCATTTTCGCATATTCTTCCAGCATGTGCATTTTGGAGGAGAGGAGGCGTCTAAAAATGCCGTCCTGTTGAACTTTACAAACTCCTTTATATCTCGTTGGGTTGATGAGGTAAACAAATTCAGAATTTAAGAGAAATAAAAACAAGATTTAACCGACACATGCATCAAAGTTTATTGTGAATGGGCCGCGCTTTTTACCTAACACATCTATAACTGTGTCTTTAACCGCTTCGCTGTAATTATAGTTAGAGTGGAATCATTAGAATTATAGTCAGAAGAATCTCAAACTTTTTTTGATCGCATAAACTTCAAGGGATGAAGAGGTGCTTCGACCGGTTACAACTCTTTCGACATAGGCTCTTGGTGGTCAGGAGTAGTCTGTCTGCTGCTTGAAGGGTCGGCCAAAACGGTTTTCTTCCCCTTCTTACCTTCTTGGGTTATTCCAACTTTCTTAATTTTAGCCAGAAGCATATAACACGGTAACAAACCGTGCAACTGTCGTCGTAATGTGTCGCCCTTGACGCTGGAACAACCGTTCGGTCGGGATGCGCGTAACACCCGTGATGAAAATACCGCGGTAAATTTCGACAACCTCCTTTTGTACGAAGATTAAAAAAATAATCGGCAAAGAAATCGTTCCCTTTCTGATACAGGAACTTCGAAGTCCCCGCTCCCTTCGATTTTTGTAGTCTTTTGCCGCATACACGACAAAGGTCTTCAACGTTTTTTCGGTGAAGCGAAGTCATTGTCAAAAGAAATCGAATTTGGTAGTAATATTAAGTTGACTCAAATCTTGATTTCAAGAATTGGGACTACAAAAATCTTTACGGGGCATTATTCTATATAGTTTAATGATTCAAAATTAAGATGTGAGATAGTGATGAAAACTTCACAGGTTTCAAAAGAACGCTTTAAACTTTGTCCTGTTCCTCTCATGGATGTCCGCCATTACATCGCGTTGTACAACTACGTGTCAATTTACAACGCTCCGAATTGCGCTAAAACACTCCTGTGTCACATTTTTAAGAGCTACGTGACCTGTAGATTCTAAATATACTCATTGCGCATAGTTATCTTTCAACACCATGTACTACGCATTAGTTTTAGGTTGAACACATAAAACAGACCGATTGTGTAATAAGCCGCGTTAGGTATTAACCAGGAGTTAATACACCAGATCCGCCCTCAAGTTAATAACGCGCGGTCGCACAGCTAAGTTCCGATTATTGAGCTTTTGAAAGTGCCGTATATAATTGGATTTCAAAATTTTTCCAAAATTCCAGAAAACCACCCAAAATGACTGCAAATTACTCAAAACCAATAAAAATGTGCTTTAAACCCGAAAAAAAAAAAAACACGCAAAATTACAAATTTGGGAAAACATGCCTGTCAAAATGTCGTTTCCATGGTGATTCAAGTTCCTGACACATCATCCAACCATACTTAATTATTGCCAGATAAATTTCAGGAAAACTCAGAAAGTTTGGCAGCGTTTGCTTAAATCTTATAACGTATCTTTGTTGTCAAAATTGTTTTGCTTGTTCATATAAGGTCAATCCAAATTCAATAGAGACAAAATAACAACTCAAGGGGATCACCACAATTGAGCCAGAGATTTAGGAATTCTTAATCCGCAAATGGTATATCCCGCGGAAGATTGAACATGGAAGGTTTAAAAGAATACAAAGAAAATATTAGGAGACTGCAAAAATAAATAGAATGTCTCGTTAGGAATAAGCAAAATAAAATAAAATATGCAACCGAAACATGAAATACTGGTGCATTAAGAAATTTTAACGTGTGGAGGGAAAATGTATCGAAAACAGAAAACATAGTTTATGTACAGCGAGTATCAGTAAACTGATGTGATCGAATAAATGTGCAGACGGATTTATTAAACTATACATGAAACTTACTTGCTTTTATTACTTAAAAACAATTAAAAGACATTAAGTAAACATCAGTCCCCCGTCCACGCTCAAATCGCAAAATCCACTCTTTAAACGTTTTTGCTCCATTTTTTCTCCAAAGGCATCATTTGTGAGATCCTTATCTTTACTTGTTTTCATCAGTGAATGTTTATCCAGTGGTTTCTTTATTACACAAAATTTTCCAATATAAATTCATATTGTTGTGTGTCATCGACGATACACGAGTTCAAAGACAAGCGGTTATTACCAATTTTCTCGAGCGATTAATGACTGTACAATCCACTATTAAGACTTGCCCGCTTCAATGTATTCGATTTCTATTTTCTTTTTCTTCTTGAGTAGGAAAAAGCGCATCTGTAATTTAATTTGTAGTTGGGTATATCATTTAAGTATTGCTTACAGACCCCAGAAACATAATTACCATTCAAAAGTAAACAAAAGGATTCCATTCAATGCGTAATATTAAAATTTACTAAAAAGGAAAATTTTTAGGTTTACCTTTTCATCCAAGATCTCCGGTGATTGTTTCTGGAACTCTTTGTAACGAAAAATACTTCAGCTCAAGGTTGAGATGAATCCTACCTATTCTAATTTAAATTCGAACAAAAGCACCTACCAACCGTCCTGCAGATAGAAATGACAATAAATAAGAAATAACAAAGCACCTGTCTAAAATTAAAAACGCGAAACCTGAACAAATTGAAAAGAGTTTTGTCAAATTGACAATTTCTACTTATAATCAATGGAAAGAAAACGAAACGAAGAAAAAATATTGTTTTTTTTTTTGCGAATGGAAATGGGATATAAAATTGCAATGTTGAAATGATGCTAACACATCGGCGTACACGGTTGTCATGAGTTGTAAATTTGTGCACTAGCAATCTGTCAACTTAATTATCAATTGGGACTTGGGACTTGCATCTTTTATTTGCTGAAGACAAAAAGTGCATTAAAATTTATTTTATCAGTCCAATCATCATAAGGTAA
The DNA here is from genome assembly GCF_052425735.1 of Oculina patagonica. Classification (NCBI taxonomy): domain Eukaryota; kingdom Metazoa; phylum Cnidaria; class Anthozoa; order Scleractinia; family Oculinidae; genus Oculina; species Oculina patagonica. The sequence continues at coordinate 26,063,576 of NC_135759.1, forward strand.
TACTAAAAGAAGAAAAACATTAACGCAGGAAATCAGTGATTACATTACCCACTGAAAATTTAATTTTAGTATTGCGCGCAATCCCTTTCGTGTCTCACAAGTTTAATTGCAATAAGATTGCAATAAGAAAATTAAAATGAAATATGAAAAGTACAATAAAACAATAAGGCTAATTATTATAGCTTGCAGCAATTACAGGAAACCCGCAGGTCTTTAGCTGTATACTTGTTATTTACGTAATAAGACAAATTAAATGGAAAGAAGATCCTCGCAGTTATGAATAAACCTGAAAAAATCAGGCTTGTTAGGACTCGGCAAACTTGATTTTTTCACAACTGCTTAAGTTGTGTTCACAACTGCGAGGATCTTCTTTTCATTTATTCTTCATCCGCAGTTTAAAAATATGATTTCATTTATTCATTGTTTCAAGACAAATTACGTGACCTGTATTTGGAAACGTTTTGAGACTGTTTCCTCGGACAAATTAAATTTTAAACATTTCGTTATAGTGCCTGATTATTTCCCATTTTTCTTTTTTGCACGACTAGGTTATTACAATAAGGCGTACTTTGCTAAATAATATGTCCGAATTCACTTAAAAGCACCTGCCGCTGGGGAAAGACCGTGTTGTAAAATTAAAAAAGGATTAATTATGTTAACAGACTCTCTGGTGGGTAAAAGTTTAAAATTACTTTGCACTTAACTCGTAATTACATGTAGAACATTTATATGAAATATCGAGTGTGGCTGGATATGTTTTACACTGTCCTGATCCTGGCATAGGTTTTTAATTCAGTAGCAATATTTGAGAAAAAAATTGTGACCCCCTCATCAGGATCCTAAGGATTAGTTTTGAAAACAAATTAAGGGCGAATGCATGTAAATATAGAGCAAAATTAAAAATTCGCAGCCATTGTCAAAAATTTTGTTTTCCCACATATTTTTTTTTATGTGTGTGTGTATGTTTTTTAAGCGCTTTAATTTGGGGAAAATCGAAAAAAAAAAAAACGATTTTCTAACACAAAATCAATCGTTTACAAACATTCGCTCGCATGCAAGTGGCAACAAAGGTAAATATCTTTGTATTAATTTACAAAGACATTGACTCGTAGTTTGCCTCAATTGTTTGGTGATATCTTGGCAATAATCTGGAAGGTATGTAATAATATTTTAGAATTATTCATTTTTAACGGACAAAAATTTCAATCTTACCAGAAAGTCGTGAATAAATTTTTAAGCATGTGCTATAGTTCGGTTAGAACTTTTTTTTTCACTTTTCGAACTAAAGAGTATTTAAACATATCTTAGAACTGGCTTGTCATGGGTAATTCAGTTTGCGCTTGGCACGAAATATACGAATGTTTTGGCTGAAAAACTATGAGAAACTATGAGACTGGCTCACGAACTAACTAGCTAACCAACCAACCAACCAACCAACCAACCAACCAACCAACTAACTAACTAACTAACTAACTAACTAACTAACTAACTAACTAACTAACTAACTAACTAACTAACTAACTAACTAACTAACTAACTAACTAACTAACTAACTAACTAACTTACTAACTGACTGACTGACTGACTGACTGACTGACTGACTGACTGACTGACTGACTGACTGACTGACTGACTGACTGACTGACTGACTGACTGACTGACTAACTAACGTAAAATTAGTAACTAACTAGCTATCCAGCTTCTATCAAATCATCAATCAATCAATTAATCAATCAAATTTTATTTATACACGTTACACCAAGGCGTACATGAGTTCTTGTTTGAACGGGTACGTGTGTCTAAAAGTAATCAGTCTATTTAAAAAAAAATTATTACTGATATCGACAATTAATATTTACAAGTAATGCTTGCTTTCTTACTTTAAATATAATTAAAGTTTCGTATCGAATACCGTATTTCTTTCTCTTTTTTCACTATCCTTTTTGGCAGTAACATTCTCAAATTCCAAACTCTCGAATGCAATATTCTCCTGAGGAATGACGTTTTGTATTCGGGGTCGTCTTCCCACTCTTCCTCTAAGAGCGCTTTTAAGACCTTGCTGAAATTTGTTATTAAATATGAAATAAATAATTGGGTTAATAGCAGCATTTATATGAGACATCCAAAAGAAGAATAGCGGAACAGGCGCTGGGAGTGCACAATATTTGAACGGAAAAAAGACGCTCATTAAATGATTTACGTGGGTAAACAACCAGCAAAAAGCAAACAAAGCAACAGTTGCTACTAATAACCGATAAATCTTTTGATTCTGTATGTTGATCCTTTCCTGAGTTTGATTGTTACCAACTGGTCGCCTCTTGCGCAAGGAATTACCAATTATGGTATTAGTTGTTACTATTACAATCAATGGAAGTACGTAAAATATTACAGCCTTGGCACTTTCCTCCACTTTGCTGTAGATTAAACGCTGTGCGGGATCCTCGCTCCAGATTGAAACACAAATGGTCGTTTCCTCGCTAATTTTCCTTGTATCCATCTTATAAAGATAAGGAGAAGCTGCAATGGCTGAGATTATCCAACTCAATGCTATGGATCTCCTTGCCGTTGATGAAGACATTGGCCTTTTCATGGCATGTACAATTGCCATATATCGATCCACGGACATGATAATAAGCGTGGAGATCGAAAGCCCGATGGACATAACAAATACGAAGTAAACAAGTTTGCAGGATATTTTTCCAAATAAACCAGGAATCCACTGTTGACCAACAAACGCAAAGGAAACGGACCCCGTGGTCGCAAAGCAAACATCAATGAGATCTGCAACAGCCATGTTGAGGATAAGGTAGTTGAATGTTGACTGTTTTAAATCTCTGTATGTCCTTACCAAGTATATAACTACAGTGTTCTCGACACAAGCAGCAACCAATAAGGTAACGTAGGCAACAACCAAAATGGCGTTTGTGACGACGGTTGGGTTTAATATTCCGCATGGAATGGTAAAAGGAAAACTTTCTTTTGTAATATTCGTTTGATTCATATCTGTAGATTGAATATATCCCACATTTAATAGAACGTTTGTGAGTTAGACAAAAACATAGACAAAACTTTATTTAAACACTGTGTGGGTGCCCGTTGAGGAATATAGGTCATTCATTCCCTTCCTAAACCTTGTAAGGGTTAATGGTTTACGTAATTTTGATAGCTGTCATTCTAAAAAGCAGCCCCGGGTTAACCAAAACTGCGTTTAAGATAATTAGTCCTTGGATTACGTAATTTGCTGGTTGTTCTCAGAATAACGGATACTGTAGGAACAATTACGAGCCGAGAACAGATCTTGCATGAAGGGGGGATTGAGTTTGTTTAGTGTTGTGAACATGATAACTAGTCGCTTTTTGTTTTGTTCGACTAAATGAGACCCTGTCCCATCGGCCAAGCATCTCAAAAAGGGATCCACACTAGCATCATAGCTAGATTTCGTGATTAGCCTTGGCTGAGACATTGGTTTTATTGATCCGTCGATGTTTATATCCAGTGGTTTCTTTGTTACACAATAGTTTTCCTCTTTTAAGACCATGTCGCTGTGTGTCATCGACGATATACGAATTTAAAGTCAAGCGGAATTTGGGAGCGATAAATGTTCGATGCGTTGAAATTCGCCACATGAATGTCGAAAACAGACCATTTGTAGTTTGTAGTTAGATATATCATTTAGGTATATTGTTACAGACCCTGATATGTATTTACTATGCGAAAATAATGAAAAGGATTCCATCCAATGCGTAATATTGTAAAATAACTTAATAGGATTTTTTCTTTACCTTTCATCCAAGATCTCCGTTGGTTGTACGGCTGTAACTTCTTGTATCTTGTAACGAAATGTACTTCAGTTCGCGGTTGAGAAATCCTACCTATTTAATTTTAATTCGAACAAAAGCACCTGCCTTATATTAAAAAATAGGGAACTTGAGCAAATAGAAAAGTGTATTGTCAAGTTGACAATTTCTGCTCATAAACGATGGCAAAAAAAACGAAACGAAGACAATCAATAACACGGTTTCTGCAATCGGATGTAGGACATAGAATTACAGCTTCGAATTGATGCTAAAATACACTGACGTGCACGTCGATTATCATGAGTTGTAAAATTTGCCCACCAGCAGTCGGTCAACATAATTATCCATGATAATTATGTTGACTTGGGACTTGCATCTTTTGTTTGTTTTAAACAAAAAAATTCATCACATTTTATTTTATCCAATTATTTTAAAGTATCACCGAATGAGAAACAAATCAGCGATTACAACACCCACTGATCGAAGTTAAAATATGGCACGTTTTTAGAACACGATCCTTTCGTGTTTCACAGGTTAACCACGCACTTAATTGCAATAATTAGAAATGAAAGAGCAATACAAAAACAAGCTTAATCATTATAGCATGCAGAAATTACAGGAAACTCACAGGTTTAGAGCTGTATACCTTTTAATTACGTAATAAGAATTGCTTGACCTGTATTTTGAGGCGTTTTCAAACTATTTTCTCCGAATTTTCTTTTTACTGCCTGATTATTTTCCAATTTTTCTTTTTACACATTTTTTTCCTAAATAATATGCCCGAATTTACTTAAAAGTACTTGCCGCTTTGGTGAAAATTACCTTACGCTTTACTCGTAATTATTTGTAGAACATTTATATGAAACATCGACCACAATATTTAGCCTCATTTGGATTGTTAGTACCAATATTTGGGGAAAAAATAGTGACCCCCTTTGGATCCTAACGGTTTATTTTGGGAATAGTGTAAAAATCCAGCGAAATTAAATTTCGCGGCCACAGTAAACTGACTTTAACTTTCCTTCATATTTCGTCTATAGATAACTTTTATGGAGTAACTCAACTCTGTGTAGCTACTTATGTAGTAACCTGCGATCAGGCGTTATTTTTCTTGCGGCGGAGGGGTCCTTCCCTCCGCCGCGAAAAAAAGAAAGCCTGATCGCAGGTTACTTATGTAGTCTATTGGTAGTTATAGCTTATTGTAAGTAGTGTTATGTCTTGTGTTGTATTGTACGTATTATAACGCAAATGTGGAAAAGAAAAAAAAAATCACTGTGTAGCTTGTTTTATTTTCAAAGCCGCTTCAATTTGGAGAAAATCGAAAAAAAAAACATTTTCGCTGTCGGTGACTTCAAAACAACCAAAATAAAACACGAAACCAGTCATTTACAAAACTTCGCCCCCATGCAAAAAGGCAAAAAAAGTTGGCAAAAATATCTGTATTGATTAAAAAAAATACTTCACTCGTAGTCTGGTGGTAAATTTTTGTCTTCGCGATAAGTTGGAAGATGTGCAATAATATTTTAGAATTGTTTATTTTCAACGGACAAAAAATTATATCTAACTAGTTAGTCGCGATTAAAATTTTAAGCATGTGCTACAGTTTATTTTTATTTTTATTTTTCGAGTTATAAAAATATTTAAACATATCTAAGAACAGACTTGCATAGGTAATTCAGTTTGCGCTTAGCACGACGTCTTCGAAATTAAACAAGTACCAAACACTTTGCTGAAACACTTTGAAACACTTTGAGACATTTGAATAATTAGCGTTTGGTTTTTGTCGTGGCGATTTTCATTTACGTACAACGTGGCGCATCCGACCAAAACAAAAGTCGCAATTACACTTATTTAGTGATTTGTGATGAAAAAAAAAAAAACAATTGTCTCGGTGCTTTTTGCTGTTCTGATTGACGTTAAAGTAGACTGTCTCAGATCCTTGTCTCCCCAGCGCCTGCTAATATTATTTACGAACTCCAGAGAGCGGCGGAAATACCGCGAACAGCGCATTTCATCGCAAACATTACATTCAATCCTTTCTTTTTGAGACAATCATTAAATCATGTGCAGTGCATTTGGAAATTTATAGCATTCAAAATACTAAACGTTTCAAAGCTAAACTTTCAACTTAGCTGCTAAAGGTGGAGGGTCCAAAATAGGCTTCGGCAGTCCGGCATCCTGCCAGGCTTTTTGACTCTTATCCCACCGTCCCGCCTAACTGAGAGTTCTTATCCCGATCCCACCTTCTCAGCCACAAAACAAGCGTGCTTTCACTTAAAACAAGCATGTTTTTTTCGCGTTATATAAAGCGAATCTGTTAAACCGTACTGGCAGGTAAATTGAGATGTTTTCCCTACTAGAAAATCTATGTCTCATTTGTTGACATAATATTCGCTAAAAGGGTAAAAATGGCATATACAAGGCTAAAAATGGATAAAAACATTAAAATGAAACGAACGTTTTCGACATGTTTGTCATCACCAGGGTTAAAAAGCCGTTCGTGATTTGCATGGTTTTTATACTCAAGTTATTCCCGAAGGGAACAACTGTGCAACATAGCAATTAACTTGTTTGTACAAAGTTGGGCTCCTTTGTTGGATGATTAGGCCTTCGATGATCTTTCTCTTAAAGTACAATCTTGCCGAACAAAGGACTACCCATTGGAATGAGTGACTTGGGTTTTCCAAACGGTGACGTGCTGGTTCCGAGGTGTGGCAGATATTCGAATGTTCCGTTATTCGCACTTCAAGATTTCGCATTGTTTCACCTACATAGTTTCCTCTGCAAGAACTTTCTCCTTCGTAAATAACGTGGGACTTGTGAAGGTTTTTGTCCTTGAGTCTGAATAGTCTTTTGATTTGTCTAGTTTGCCACAGAATTAAGAAAATGTATTTGAGATTAGTGGAAGAGTTCAATTTTGAAGTAAACTTTTTTGCTTGCAATTTCATTCTTCTTGCAGTAGGGGAGCTTGATGGAAATCTTTTTCCGTTCTTCAAAGAGAAAATGCGGGATTAAGGGCTCATCTTCAAATGAATTGTTCGATGTGAAATTGTCGATGGTGCAGAATACAAATTTCTTGGGGAAGCCAGCATTACAAGATACAAGATACAAATTTTATTGTCCTCTCCCCATGGAGGCTTTTCAGGGACAATGAAAAAAAAAAAGAGAATAAGTATAATAAATTGGCTATAAAAATTATTTACATTAAAACTATTTACAATGATATAATAAAAATACTTTAAAATGCTAAAAATTATCTAAAAAAAATAATTGCTAAAACTACAAAAATCACGTGTAGTTTATGACATTAAAAACTTATTTAAAAGATAAGATTTCATTTTGCGTTTAAAAAATAATAAGGGATTCACTTAATTTAAAATGAGGTTGCAGCGCATTCCATAAAGTAACAGTTCTGTAATAAAAAGATCGTTGTCCCGACTTGGTCTTAAAAAGCGGTATGTTAAGCTGTGAAGAAGATCTGGTCTCCCGACCACTGATGTTCCCTCTGGAGATAAGATTAGATCGAAGATAGTTTGGTACTTGACCTGGCATTCGAGAAGGTGGTCTTTATTTCTTTTATGTCGCGATCAAGATTAGTGTAGGGCTCCTGTAATACAATTCATCTTCCATTTTATTGGTACTTCTGATGTCCAGTGTGTAGGCAACTTCAACAACAACAAACAACAAAAAAACTTTATTTAAACAATCATATTATTTACAGTATTTTTTATCTCTCGCAATTAGCCTAGCTATTCGAGGCGGGAGGTGAAGAAGAAACCGAAAAAAAATTAAATTTACTAAAAGGTAATACCTTATCTACATAAAAGAAAGGAGTAGTAATAAGAAAAATAACTTCGAATAACATAGTAATGAATTTATTTATAATAGCAATGAGTTTAAAGCTACATTCAGCTAAAGATTTTAGGAAGTCAAAGATTTTATTGATTTCAACATATTCATCCTCAGCTGAAAGTAAATTGAACATCTAGTCACGAATTGTTTTTCGGTAAACTGTCTTAGGTTTGTCTCGTAAGGCCGGTGCAATCTTTTTCCAGACTAAAGTTCCGAAACGAGAAAAGGAACACTTTTGAATTTCCAGCTTTGCATCTTTTTGAAAGAAGTTACCTTTTGCTGCAGATCTTCTGTTGTATTGGTGAACTTCGTTTGATCATGATTTTAAGAAAAGTGCTCGAAGAGGTGATGGTGCAGACCCATGAGATATGTCGTGCATAAGGTTAGCAATGGTTTGAAAATAAATCATAGTTACAGGTAGAATCGTTGATTTGATAAAAAGTGGAATGGCATGCTCATTTCTAGGGGTAAAATATTTGAGACGAAGAACTTGTTTTTGGAGGATTAGAAGCTTGTTGAGAAGGAATTTGGAAGCCTGACCCCATACACACATCCCATAGGTTAGGTAAGGTAAGATCAAGGAGCGAGAGATCATCAGGAGTGTCTGAGTAGGGACGAAGTGTCTAAGTGTTGCTATAATCCCAACAATTCTACTTATTTTAAGGGCAACAGGTTTTTTGTAGACTTTACAGTCAAAACCTTCGTTGTCTTTTTAAATTAGTAATCTTTTTAAATTAGCTTTTTTAACTTTTAGATCTAGTCAATAATGTGTATATAGTTAGTATATTTTAATATTTTTATGTTTTAATATTGTAATGTATATAGTTAGTATATTTTAATATTTTTAAGTTTTAATATTGTAATGCGCTTTTGCTCATTTACATGTAAAAAAGCGCAATATAAATTCATAAATTATTTATTTATATTTATTTGTCGTAGCTAAACGTAGTTTCCAGAAAGTGATCCGGGTCTCTTCAACAGTGAACTTGATGTTAGGGTAGTAGTTGTTGAAGCGGTCGAGAAGTTTGTCTGGTTCGTCCTTTCTTTTTTTCGAGAAACAGTCATGCACATAGCGACAACCATTTGTTTGTCTGAAAGCTTGCCATTGAAACTAAATACAGTGTTCTTGGCGACGCTGTCGAGGAGGCGACGGAAAATCATTTTTGAACTTAGCTGAGGTAGCATGTTTTTTTGGTAGATTGCGTCAATTATGTGGTCAAAAGTGTCATCAAGAGGTACTCCGGTGAAAAGTGACGGAACATCACTCCGTCATATGAAACAAAAATTCCATCCTCATCCAGAGTGCGATTCTGCAATCTGACAGCAAAATCAGTAGTGTTATTCGTTCTCTGTAAGAGGCATAAGGTACGAAGCAAGAAACTTAGCTGTGTCGTAGTATAAGGCTCCACAGGTACTGACAATCGGCCGGAGTTTTCAGTGTGATCTCGCTTTGGTTGTCAAACTTGTGTGATTTTGGCAGTCCCGTAGAGGAACGCTGGCTGGTTCGAAGTTGGTTTGATCTTAACCAGGGGAAGTGATGACTTGAAATTAGGGACTAAAAAGCTTAAAAAGGACTTGAGATCTTGGAGGGTAGCGCCCTCCGTCTCGGTATATTTTCCGTTAGAACAAACAAGTAAATTGCTATGTTGGGAATAACTTGAGTATAAAAACCATGCAAATCACGAACGGCTTTTTAACCCTGATAACAAACATGTCGAAAACGTTCGGTTCATTTTAATTGTTTTCATCCATTTATAGCCTTGTATAAACCATTTTTTATATCTTAGTTATTTTGCTGATTTCCCAAACCACTTCTCTTCTACTGATTAAATCTTTAACCTCCACCGTGATGTCGCATTTTATTCTGGTGTGAGATTCTGCTGTTTTTGTTACTCTGGTCGACGTTTCTCTTTCATGATCAAAATTTCGCTTGCGCCGTGAAAACATTTTGTTTATAATATTTAGATGAATTTAAAAGACATTTTAATGCAGTCTGTTTCACTCTTTTCACTGTGGAAAACAAGGGTTCGGTATTGTGCACTTGCAATGATCACTGGAAACGGCGAACGACTCATATGCAAGTAGATCAAGTGGATCTTAAAACTTGGCGGCTACTAGCCGCGGCTAATTAATCACGCAATTTCGTGAAGATAGGGATGCATGTCAAACTATTTTTTTTAGTAGAGAAACGATTGTTTTAATTTAAGAACATTCCAATTCCCGACTACAGAAAAGCACACTTTTCGGTCCCGCCAAGACAATTTCATCCCGTATCCCGCTTCTAAAAGTTTTCATATCCGAAAAGGATGTTTCAAGTCGACAGCATTCATTAATTAAAATTAAATTGTTAAAGTTACCGCAATTTTTTTTTATTGTTCTTATGACAAAGACATATTAAAGGGATGTTCGACTCGTTTGTTGTTCCCTATGAAAAATTTGCATTACGTGAAATTATATTAATTGTCAGTTACAAATTTACCAAAGTTTAATCTGATAACATACACTAAGCTAGTCGTTAAATGTCACTTCGTTTTGCACTTAATTCGTTGACTTAGTTGCTTAGTTCCTTGCTACTTTCTTACTTGCATGCTTGCTTTCTTCTTTCTGCGTTTTTTTGTTTATTCCTTCCTTATTAACAGTAACGAAATAACTTACTAACTAACAAACCAAGCAACCATACCAACCATCAGACCGACCGACGAAAGAACCAAAAACGAACGAACGTAGGAACGAACGAACGAACGAACGAAAGAACAAGGGAACGAACGAACGAACGAACGAACGAACTTACTAACCAACTAACTACATGTAACTAACTAATCAATCAAATTTCATTTATACACGTAACACCGAGGCGTACAAGAGTTCTTGTTTGAACGTGTACGTGTCTAGAAGTAATCAATCTATTTAAAAAAGAAAAAATATCTAAAAAATCTCAAACGCTAAATATCACTACTGATATCTACAATAATATTTGCAAGTAGAGTTTGCTTTCTTACTTACAATCTAATCAAAGTTTTGTATCGAATCCCCTATTTCTATCTCTTTTCTCACTATCCTTGTTGGCAGTAACATTTTTAAATTCCAGATTGTCGAATGCAATATTCTCCTGAGGAATGACATTTTGTATTGGGGGTCGTCTTCCCACTCTTCCTCTAAGAGCGTTTTTAAGACCTTGCTGAAATTTGTTATTAAATATGAAATAAATAATGGGGTTAATAGCAGCATTTATATGAGACATCCAAAAGAAGAATAGCGGAACAGGCGCTGGGAGTGCGCAATATTTAAACGGCAAAAAGACGCTCATTAAATGATTTACGTGGGTAAACAACCAGCAAAAGGCAAACAAAGCAACAGTCGCTACTAATAACCGATAGATCTTTTGATTCTGTATGTTGATCCTTTCCTGAGTTTGATTGTTACCAACTGGTCGCCTCTTGCGCAAGGAATTGCCAATTATGGTGTTAGTTGTCCCTATTACAATTAATGGCAGTACATAAAATATGAGAATCTTGGCACTTTCGTCCAGTTTGCTGTAAAATAAATTCTGCACAGGATCCTTGCTCCAGCTTGAACTACAAATGGTAGTTTCATCGCTAATCTTCCTTGTATCCATCTTATAAATATAAGGCGAAGCTGCAATGGCCGAGATTATCCAACTCAATGCTATGGACCTTCTTGCCGTTGCTGAAGACATTGGCCTTTTCATGGCATGTACAATTGCCATATATCGATCCACGGACATAATAATAAGCGTGGAGATTGAGAGCCCAATGGACATAACAAATACGAAGTAAACAAGTTTGCAGGATATTTTCCCAAATAGACCAGGAATCCACTGTTGACCAACAAACACGAAGGCAACAGAGACCATGGTCGCAAAACAAACATCGATGAGATCTGCAACAGCCATGTTGATGATAAGGTAGTTAAATGTGGACTGTTTCAAATCTCTATATGTCCTTACCAAGTATATGACTATTGTGTTCTCCACACAAGCTGCGGTCAATAAGGTAACGTAGGCAACAACCAAAATGGCGTTTGTGATGACGCTTGTGTTTAATAGCCGGCACGAAATTGTAGCAAAAGGACGTTCTCCTGTGATATTCGATTGGTTCATACCTGTATAGTTTAAGAAAAATAGGCTTTTTTAAAAAAAAAAAATGGAACAGCTTGATTTAATACTGAAATCTTCGATTTTTAGAAAAGAAACAATATGTTTTCAAAACCTAATTTACAAGTTTCAATGTATTATTTAATTTTTATAATAATCATTAAAAAAAATTTTAAGTACTTTTATGATTCGGGCTTATTTAGTACAGTATTACTGCTAGTGAGCCTTAATTAGCGACACAGTGAAGAAAAAAGGAAAACGGTTTTGTTGACATTACTTAAAATATTAAGATACAGATGTAACTTGATGTAACCTACTTTGTTGCATAGTCAAGAATTATATTTTTCATAGTATTATTGAAAATAAAACTCTGGTTTCATTAAATAAATAAAAAATAAAACGTATTTATTAAATCAAACCTCTTCCATAAGATCGATGCACCTCATTATGCTTGATAAATAAGGTTATAAATAATAAATAAAGGTATGCTTGATAGTAAAGTTAAGAAGATGACCAGAAAGCGAGAAAAGATTTTCAAAGGTCGCCCGTTGAGATGAACAGAACTAATTAGTGTACCCTATGGAAACGTTGTTGCCATGGAGAGTCCCGTGACAGGTGCAACATGGGTCACTCTCCTCAACGACAATGGAAAGAAAGAAGAGAGAACTTTGGCATGATTAGTATTCCAGTTAAAGGCTGAAAATGTCTTTGACCCAACATATTAAATTATCAGGTCTTGCTAGCCTTGATTAAAATTTGTATTTGAGTAGCTTTTGCTTCATGAACTATTTTCCATAAAAGAAAATATAGTTGAATGATTAAATCCCTTTATGTAAGCATTCGCAGGCTAAAAATCTTGGGTTTATATAATTATTTGTGTGAACGTTGGGCATTGCTCCGTCTTCCATGGGATTTCAGCATTTTTTTTTTTCATTGCAGTTCTCTGGGGTCTGTATTATTAGCAATGAAATCTTTACGTTCGTGTCGCAAGCTGAGCAATCACATTATAATTGGTATCTACCAGTGTTAAAAAAATACTCCAGCAATATCTTCTCATATAATATTAACTGCCATAACTTTTCGACTTTTTGGCCGAGTGATTACTGCAAAAACTTTAATCAGTGGATTTTTATCGTTTTAATTATCAATTTCGAGCAAAATTCGTATTCTATTCGTAAACGGTGCTCAGCTGAGACAACTGAATGCCAATCGAGAATGAGAAACTCTGACAGTCATTATGACAGGTTTTTTAATCATGACGATGAAGGATTTGTGCTTACCAAGGTCATTAAAAATTCCTCCTAAAACGCATTAAAATATATCATGTAGAGAGTTAAATGTTTAGTTAAAATTTAAGCTACAATTCATCACCATCATGCATCAGAGAGAAAAGATGCTACAGAGTAACATTTTGCGTCAATTCTCTTCAATACTGTAAAAAACGTTTCTTCGTTGTCAAATTTGGTCTTGTTATTAATCTAAGGCCAATTGCAAAATAACAGGATAGTATAGAACACATTATGGTGTTGCTATAAACCGACGACGTATATTTTCTGCTATAGAATGAAATAGCCCACTTTTTTGTTATTTCATCCATCTGTAAGTGTCTAGCGTAATTAGTGGTTCGAATAGTGGTCATACCCATAAACGAACTAAAATGTATCGAAAGTTTGTGATTAATACGAAATTAAGGAATTAACGTATAAGATCATCTAAGCTTACCTGTTTAACCAAAGTTTCCAAGCGATTTCTTCTGAACTTCGTTAACAAGAGCTAATTGAGCTTTGCTGGAAATACCTATTTCGGATTTGAATTTTAACAAAGCACCTGGCTTACATATAAACAGAAACACGAAACTTGACCAAAAGAACTGCTGCTTTGTCAATTTTGTCAAATTGATTGTTTTAGTATAAAAACAACGAAGGGAATACGCAACGAAGAGAAATGATGATTTTACAACTGGATCTAGAGCATAGAATGGTAATTTCTAAATGATGCTAAAAACATATGTCGGTTTCAGTGATTCCTTTTATATGTAAATTATACCAACTAGCGGTATGTCACATTACTTCATAATTAGGGACTTAGATCGTACATAATTTTCTTTAAGGGAACTAATTAAATATTATTTTATCCTATGGTGAGATAGAGGTACAAAAAGAGAAATCAAAGTCTCTTCGAGATATCGACGTTTTTGCATGAAGTATGAGTCGAAGGTTTATCCTGTGCATTGTTCTTCGAACTTATCATTACAGTTTCTTTGTAGTTTAGTTTAACAATTTCCTATCTTCGCGGAGGAAATGCAGCCATATAATTTTGTCAAAAATGGCTCGTCCGCGCCGGGTATTTATACACATATTCCTTAACATTACACAAATAAACAGTGCAAATTTCAGCGAGATATGACAATTTTATACTTTAAAATTGCAAGGACCTTTCGAGGCAGTCGATTACGGCAGCGAAATTAGCAAATGAAACAGCAAAATATGCGTTCCACGCTTTGTTTTTGCGACGCCATATTTGAATTGTTATAGGTAGACCGCTGTTCAATGTGTTCAAGGCCGTATCGTTACGATTGCTCCACGAAAAAGCACGAAAAAAAATACGGATATTTCCGACTACTGTCGGAGAAAACATTGCGCATATAATTGCAGCGTAAACAAATCGTTACACTCAAGCTGCGTTTTGTCTATGCTCTGCGAGGGTCGGATATCAAGACCCAGGATTAAACAAAAGCCATATATACAGTTTAATGTTTCAGTGAATGCTTTCGAATTATATTTGAAGATGAAATACGAAAGAATTTTGCTGTCTTTGACTGAAATTCCACTCGAACTGCGTAGATACGATCGCATGTTGTAAAGCCGATTCATGCAACATTGCTGTCAACGCGAAATCTCGTCCCTAACGACCTAGACAGATGACGAATTGTTAACCGCTCCTAAGCTAAAAGAAGCGCGCCCCCATCTCTTGCATTTGTTTTAACTTCAATAATATCTTTGAAAAGAGCGAGTTTTTTGGTATGGTTTATTTTTGACGTTTGTAATTTTTAAACGATTAAGTGCTAGATTATTTATTCGTGTTTTAGTTACGCAATCCATTGTTTGTGCGACGCTTTTTATAGATCGCCTTTCAGACACACGTGCGTTGAGATAAGAAAGCTGACATGTCACTTTTAAAATTGTTATATAACGTTTGTAAATGTGACAAGTCACGTTTTTTTCACGAGATCGCAAGTGATCACCCACAGCGGAAAGTAATCCCTTGAGAAATTAAAACAGTCCCTTGAGAAATTAAAAAAGTCCCTTGAGAGTTTACAAATATGTGGTTCCAAATGTTGTTCACATAACCCCTATTCTACGTTTTTAGCTTGTAAACAAGCAAAAACGTCGAAAAAATAACGTAAACGAAATGTCCAGGCAGAGGTTTGATCTTCCGATCACAATCTTTCGCCTCATTAGTGCTGTGTAAACGAATACCCTTTTCAATATGTAACAAACTTATCAAATAAGAAAGTGGATTAACTCAAAGTAAAGAGGGCTGATGTTAGGGCAAATTAGTCCAAAAGTGTATTTTTAAGATTATGCATTTCTCTATTTACTGAATGTGATCCTAAACATGTTCGTAGATTCGTATAGTCAAGGTGCTTAATGTTTTGGAATTTTTAATTTATGCCCACTGTCATTAAATATTAACGGGTACAAATTAGAATAGGGGAAGTTTACACGAATAACGACCAAATCAATACCTATATCTGTTGCCTTCAAAATCATCACTCTCGCTCTCTCTTTCCCCTTTTTCTCTTTTTCCAGGGTAACCCGATAGGCTGTTTGCCTGAGTAATGAAATTTATCAACACATTTAATCGCGTTTTTTCTGTGTTTTTTTTTTATGGATTTCAATCAAGTAAGTATTAGCATAAGAAATGAGTACTGATGCAGTGTAAGGTGTTTCAAAACACCTTGATTTTATCATTGAACTTAAAGTTCACACAATTAAACGCGTTTCTTGGAATCATTATATATTTTATGTGTATATGACATATCTTTGTTTTTTGCTTGATCGAATCTCTACTTGATGATGACGTGAACATCAAAAACCAAAATTCGGAAAGTTTTTCTCTCCACCCAATAAAGGGCGAAAAAGCCGTAACCATTTTCTTGACGTAATAAGTTGCCATAGTAACAAAAAACTCCTTTCAAAAACGAGCTCGGTGACTTCCTTTTGTTATCATCGAAATCATACAGCGTGTTTTTAGAAGTTTAAAAATATTATACGACGTACTTTTAGAGCTTCCTTCTATTTTTGAAAACGAAGTAAGCTCTGAAACTCCCTTCGTTGAAACTGTCTTAACTTTGTAAAAAACTGTACATGTATTTGACTTGTTACCATTAAAAGCTTAAATTATGGGTGTTTCTAACAGTTGGGCTGTTGCTCTAGTAACCAAAATGTGAAGAAAATTACGGCCAAATCATTGATAATTAAATAATCAATGATTGAGACTTAATTTTCGGATGTCCATTGTTGTTGCAACAACTGATAAGTGCTGTAAAACGTTATC
Source organism: Oculina patagonica (assembly GCF_052425735.1). Classification (NCBI taxonomy): domain Eukaryota; kingdom Metazoa; phylum Cnidaria; class Anthozoa; order Scleractinia; family Oculinidae; genus Oculina; species Oculina patagonica. The sequence goes on from NC_135759.1 coordinate 26,079,899, forward strand.
AGCCGCGTTACCACTCCCAATCTAAACTTTATCTATGTGATCAAAGCCGCCAAAGAACTGGATTTGTTTGCCAAAATTCTTTCAAAATCATGTCTAAATTAACAGAGATTCTGGCTATTGTTCTGTCCACTGTAGAACAGTATAAGCATAAGATGCAGACTTCCGGAATTTGTCAGCATTTTCGATTTGAAAATGGCTTTGAATTGAAATCGAAATATAAATGTATCAAAACACTTATATCTTGTTTACGTTTTTCTGAGAGGATTTCTTTTCTTATTTTTTACACTTGTCGCTTGGAAATGAATAGTATTCAATTGCTGTTTACATTATATATAATATAAACAGCAATCAAATACAATTATATATGTGAGGTGCAGTGGCCGAATGGTTAGCATGCTCGACTCCGAGTCGAACGGCCCGGGTTCGAGCCCTGGCCGATCTTGTTGTGTAATTATTATTTAGCTGAGATTTCAGCAACCATTGGGTTTTACAATTTTTACATTTTTGGATTCAAATCTAAATATATACATAGTAAACCATTTTTTTTGTTTTATACATGCACTTTATTATTGAGATCAACAAGAAGTTAGTCGTAGTGATAAATGTCATTTACACCTGTAAGCGAGAAGTTGAAAACGTTTTAATTGCAAATTGTATATGTAAATGAATAATTTAAGCTAGCTAGTTCGTATCACCGTAACAATACAATGCACTTATTGAACGACATCAAGTGCCAGGTTAAATGAATAATACATTATATTGACGCGATCCTTATCTATGCACAGTCTAACCACCGCTGATAGTCACCTCCCGTAGGCCGTCGAACTAAACAACCGACGGAAACGCTTTGATGAGCGATATAGTTAATAAAAGCCATCCATATCCTGATTAAAAATTTTAATCAGTCTGCACTCTACTTGCAAACGTATTCATTGCCTACTCCTACTTGAAGTACACTGTTATGTGTGGGCCAAAGAGAGCTTATACAGGGGGCTTTTATCCCCCATGTTCCGGTACTTTCTCCCCTTTCCTTGTGTTCCCCTAATTGAGCTGGGCAAACACAGATCATTTTAAAACTTCATGTCGAAACTAAGGGTACTGATGTTAACAGATGACCTCGAACGTGATATTTCTCTGGAGCCCGCCAGCTCAAGATTTGTAAACAAACTTGGCTGGGATGAGGTACTTAACTTGGGCCGTTTTTGGGCCGCTTTTGTTTCCCCTCTCAAATTTTCACTGAAACAATAAACAATCAGGGATGGATGGCGGCATTAGCGTGCGCAAGCCAATAATACAGCAGCCTTAGAGAAAAGGAATGATAAAATAGGAATCCGTATTAAATTAAATTTTTGACATTATGTGGCTGACGTGGGCCGGAAGCCAGCAGAGTTCAAAAACAACGACAGCGGTTATCAAAATCGGCGTTTCCTCATTTGCTTCACATAAGCTTCTTGATTGACAGCTCCTGGAGGGGTTTTTTCCACCAAAAAATAGGCGATCAGCGAAGAAAGAACCGCCATAATCACTAGGGGGACCGCGTATGTGATGATATTTTTCACAATCATTTCCGTTCGATAGAATATAATAGAAATTTCTTCCGATTCCTCGTGCCACTCAGGATAGCTCACAGCACCCTCACCATCTTCCTCGTCTACTTTGAACTTGGAAGGTTCTCCACTGAATATCAAACCGGCAAATAACCACGCGGCCATTGTGGAACACACCACTGACCTGCGTTACAGCGACCTCCTTCTAATGCACACAATAGCTAGATATCGGTCAGCGACATTGACCTCTTGGATATCGTCGTTGCCATCGACTTCTGTGTGGTTTTTGAATGTTCTGTGGACTTTCTCAGTTAAAGCCTATATAAAAATAACATTGGCTCAATTACAAACAACTTGTATAATATTAGTTGTTACTATGCCCAAATGGGCAATTAGCCAATCGAAACATTTTTACTGTCCTATATAATTTTTCCGCTATATCAAGACACTGACCTGATATCACCGGAATTTCAGTCACATTTGGTATAGAGTAGAAGCAAACACACACTGACTTAAAACCATTTCATGAGTACACTTTATTGTTTCTAAAATATAATTAAGGACGTTCGCGCTAGTTGTTTATGCGCATCCTTACTGCGCACGTAATTCATGTTGCAACGTCACGCCACGTTGCTCTTTTAAACGGTCGGTGACCCCCATTTTTGGGGGGATAAATAGCCTTTTGGGATAAATCTCTACCGACTGACAAAAATGAGCCAAATTCGAATGTTAAAAGTTCTCCTGTGATATTCGATTGGTTCATACCTGTATAGTTTAAAAAAAATAGGCTTTTTTTTTAAAAAAAAAAAATTGGAACAGCTTGATTTAATACTGAAATCTTCGATTTTTAGAAAAGAAACAATATGTTCAAAACCTAATTTACAAGTTTCAATGTATTAGTAAAAAAAGATTTTAGTACTTTTATGATTCGGGCTTATTTAGTACAGTATTACTGCTAGTGAGCCTTAATTAGCGACACAGTGAAGAAAAAAGGAAAACGGTTTTGTTGACATTACTTAAAATATTAAGATACAGATGTAACTTGATATAACCAACTTTGTTGCATAGTCAAGA
>NC_135759.1:26083019-26513019 GCF_052425735.1 Oculina patagonica
CAACATTGATGTGCATGATTGTATCGTTCCAGTTCATACAAATCATAGTCAAAGTGTTCGAGCAGTAGTTTACGCCTACAAATGGAGTTGTTTCTAACATATGCCATGATGCTTTCGTCACAACTTTGCAACATAACATTTGAATACAGAATCACTGCCCTGCAATTTGCTTCTGCGCTTCTCCCTGCCCTCCCACTTTCTTGGAGATATCTTTCGAGATTTTGAGGAGGCCCATAATGTATTACATCTTTTACACCCTTGCAGTCTATTCCAATTCCGTAGGCGATTGTTGCAATTAGCACACGAATGCAACCAGTTTCACTCGAAAAAGATTTTAAAATTTCATCTTTGTTTTCATCGTCAATTCGAGAATGGTACATTTCCACCAAACGTTCTCGCAGGTTACAAGTCCCTCTGTCTACATACATGTCAACTCCTAGCTCAGCTTTAAAAATGCCATACAGAGTAGAAACGACTTTAATTTTTGGGCAATAAATTATAACCCTGCCACAACTTCGCCCTTTCTCTTTGATCTCTTGAATGAGTGAACTAAACGTTGTAAGTGGGTCATCGCCGGTCACTTGTACACCATAGGCAATGTTTTTCCGATTTGGATTTTCAGAAAAGACGGCAACATTTTCCATTTCAAGTGTCTTAATAATCTGACTCCGGGTCGTCTTCGTTGCTGTTGCTGTTAAAGCTACGAGTGGAACGGATCCAACGAGAGATCGAAGTTCGTTGATTCTTCTGAACCAAATTCGAAACGCTGTTTCTCCTTTCTTGGCAGAAAATCCCCAATGGGATATACAGTGCGCCTCATCTACGGCTATCAAACATAGCCTTTGTCGATACACTGTGTTTGATAGAGTTTTACGCCAGCGATTGGTAGCAAGAAAAGTTTCTGGCGAGCCATAGACAATTTGATAGAGACCTTTCTCAATACCGTTCTTCACCGATTCATCGTCCTGTCCTTCTCCTAGGAAAGCAGCCTTCACACCTTTACTTATCAGATAGTTAACTTGATCTTTCATCAAAGAAAGAAGTGGAGAAATGACCACAACAATTACCTGAGCATCTTCATTTCCTCTCATGTAATCGAAGACCAGTGGAAAAGCTTGAAAAATCAGCGATTTTCCTGAGCCTGTTGGCAGATTGACAAAGACATCTCGCCCTAACATCAACTCCTTCATAGCAAGAATCTGTTTCTCTTTGAAATTATCAAAACCGAACTTCTGAAGAGCGTTTGCACAGGCATCTTCGAATTTTCTGTCAAACCTCGACGCGTCCGCCATTTTGAAATATTTATCTCAAAATTTATGCCCCTCAAATTTCGCGGGGCTTCTACCTGATTGGCCAATTCTAACAAAGGGACACCCCGTACGCCCAGCCGTGGTTGGGGAGAGGATCGCGGGCGCACCGAAACCCCCACGGCTGGAAACTGAGCCTAGGTGCAGCCTCGCCCTCGTGGATCATGCCTTTCGTGCGCTGTCGACATGTCGTCATGCTGACGCGTATATTTGCATTCTGCTCGCTTGCTGCAAGTAGTTTCTTTTTCGTTGCTCTAGCCTTCACTATATCCTTCTTTCTTTCATCCGTGCTCTCCACTGGCTTCGGGCAGTGTGACTTAGGGCTTTCCACAAGTTGCTCGAGATTTCCCAAAAAGTTGCCCGTAATATCTCAAAAAGTTGCTCCAAAAATCCAAAAACGTTGCTTCATATAATAAAGGTTGATCGAAAGTTGCTCCAAAAAATCCAAAACGCTACTTCTAACCAAAAGAATTTTTTCTAAATATATGCTAATTTCCCTTTGAGAGTAAGATCTTCAAAGCAGTTTTAAGCAATTTTACAGCAAAAGTATCTAAATAACATATTAAAGGGAATATTATTTTGTTAAGTGACAAGGATTCCTTTAACTGGGAAAAATCGTGAAGATATTGATGACGTCATGTTTGCTGACGAGTTTTGTAATGTTTTATACAGAATGAGCCGAATGTTGAAACGTCTTCAAATGTCCCTCGAAAATCTTCGGCAAACGTCGTAAGTCTTCGGAAAAGTTCGTTTTGCCTTAGAACAGCACTCGTATAATCTTCGGAAATCTTCGGTCTGGAAATTGCTCAAAATGCAACAAGTTGCTCGAGAGGAAAAAAGTTGCTCCAAGGGGGAAAAAGTTGCTCGAAACATGAAAAAATGCCAAAAAGTTGCCGAGCAACTTGTGGAAAGCCCTAGTGTGGCTCAAAGGGCCTCGATGTGGAGCCGTTTTCTATAGCAACCGTCCAAGCACTTACCTCTCAGTCGGGTTTCCGCTTTCGCCTCGGGGCCACTCCGCTGGTGCCTCATTCCTTTTCATTCCCAGCCAAACCCCGCCTTCAATTCGTTGCGTAGCTTAACAGACATTAACGGCAGAGGTCTCGATCCCTGGCGCAGAACAGAAGGACCGTAGACTCTGGGGCAGAGGACGGCCCAGTTCGGTCAAGGCTGACGGAAAATGCGCAAGTTCTTGGAACGAAATTTAATGTCCAAACTCGTTTATCAACCGCTGGTTTAGGGGAACGAAGACCCTGGGAACAAGGATCCAGAACAGTTTCAACAAATTTGGAATCACCTGTATCTCTGATAGTGCTCCTACTGATTTCCTAATTTAAAGCTAGAATGACGGACCGACGTATCGACGGAATTAAATATTTGTATAAGTGTAGATCAGCGTGCCTTTTTACAACTCATGATTCGTCTTTGCCTTGACCAGGTTGTTGAAAGTTCGTTTTCAATGATACTCATAATCATACTCTTTTGTTCTATTTTATTTTTCCCGCAGGCAATCCTTAGAATAAATGTAAATGAGTGAAATACTGTAAATGATTTAATAAACGCCCCACTCTTAAATAAACGCCTCCCCCTGAGGTGTAAAATTTGTATTAGAGGCCTCTACTAATAAACGTCCCGTGTCTAATAGACACCCCCTGCCCCCATCACCCCCCCCCCCCCTCAATAAAAAAAGAAAAAATATATTCGCCTCAAAATTCAAGTAAACGTTTCATGGAGTAAAAAACACGCAATTTTCTTTAGTTAGTTAATTGATTCACTCGGACATCGAAGGGACCAAAGGAGCTAGCTAGCCAACATGGTTAACCCCGATGCGATGACGATGAAGACATCGATATCGAACAATCTGTGAACGACATCTTTAGGCTTTGCATTAGAAAAGATTAGAGTAGTCTCCTACTCACAAAATCTGTTTCCTATCTTTATCCGGGAGCAAACTACGCGTCATATTTACATACTTGTTTGTCTATTTGTTTCGTTACAGTTAGAGTGAAATCATGGGCTCCTGGTGAAATGAATGCCCCTTTTCTACTAAACGCCTCATATTTATTTAAAACTCCCGCATGTACCCCTTAAATTAAAAAGCCCTGGCGTTTATAAGATTATTTACGGTAAGTCGGTATTAAAGGCTAATTTTTCGATTTCAGATTTTCAAAATTAAAAAAGGTGGAAAATTAAAGCCATGGCAATTTGTGGCGTATTGGATCATTTATAAATGAGTCAATACATATCCCATGCATGGCCCCTGAATGTCAGGTCCTTCTTGAAAGCACATAAACGAAGCCATGACGATCGCAATATGATCTGAGTCAGAGTGAAATTTGAGACATGAAATTTGAGATAAAATTCACAAGTCGGTCTGTCACGCAATCAACTATTGTCGGTGTTCTTCGAAGAACGACAGCACCAAAAACCACTTGTGCCACAGATTCTTACTGGATGAAAACGATGACTACATAATTTCTTTGCAGTGGAAACATGTTTTTTTTATATGTGAACAAAACACGCGACCGAATTCTAAAACAAGTCGGTTTTCATGATCGGTGGATATTATATTCCATGTCTCGCCGCCAACTTGTTTTGATAACATCTGTTCTTAAATTACTATGGTGTTGGCAAATACGGCAAAACGCAGCTTACACACCAAGAGGGCGATGCCAAAAACCCTTGAAGGAAATGACTTTTATGCAATGATGCTTGCTTGTGGGGATATCTTTCAAATTGGTGCAGTACGACCAGCAGGTCGGTATGACCTTTGTGTTCGTTTGAATTTGTTTAATTTGCTTATTACCAGCCAACGACTTCCAGTAGTTAAAACTACTAACGATTTAAAAGTATTTTTATGCAAAAAGCTTCATAACGATGTTTTACTTCTTATAGCAATATTTTATTTAGTTTATATTTTACAAACTCTGAACTTATCACGATTTCCGTGTTGAGCTCATTTGCATATTGTCACGAAGTTAACACCATTTATTGATGCGAACCTGTAATTCCTCTTAAACTTAACAGAGATTTTATTTGATAAATAGGGACACCATTTCCTTGGCAATCTATTGATACTTTCAAATTCGATTGAAGAAACGCCGCATGTCTACAAACAACGACTTTTGAAACCCCACTTTTTTGATACGAATTGAATAAGGAGATTTGGAATTTTGCTTTCAGCCAAACGCAGCAAATGACACAAGTTTACTGAACGTTTTTCTATTGTTCGGGACTTGATTTGTCTTATGTAAAAGTTTCGTATCATTTCTTTTTATATTTAGCATGTAGCAGGGGATCAAACATGGTGAATATTTTTAGGTCAAATTTAAGTACTTTCCACTGTCTGACAGTTTGATTGACATTTCTCCAAAACAATAAACAATTGAACCAAAATATTGCACATGGTTAATGTACTAGTGAAGTTACACAAGTGTGCCAAATTTGAGGGAAATCGGTGAGATGCGCTGTAGACTCGCCTGCATGGTTCTCGTGCGGACTCACTCTTAACGTGACTGTAAACAAGCCAGCTCCGTGTACCACCCTAAATAAATTGCTCCCTTGATGCAAAAAGGCAAAGTCTGCATGCAAGCCTGCTTGCCCATCAGGCCAAAGCATATCTTGGTTTAAGTAGGATTAAGCAACCTGGATGAGATGGAAGTACAATTGCATCACAGGTTTAACCTCCCCACTCCCCCCACATACATGTAATGACACTGGTCTGGGCTCACACTTGAACAGCTTGATTCAGAGTCTTGCGCACTGACCATTAGGTCACCGCACCTAAATCAAAACAACTACCCCATTGCTATGCAACATTTTTATTTATGGTACAGGTTTGACTGTATTTGTTGTCGGCTTCGCAGTTCGTGTATACTCTTTAACTAAATACATATATAATGGTTGCAAGGGTCCTGTGTGACCTCAAAATTGCCCCCTTGTTACAAAAAGGCAAGGTCTGCATGCAAGTCTAGTTGCCCACCAAGCAACTAGACTTGCATGCCCTCGTCACACCATCAATTTGCCAGTTCCTATTCTACACTTGGAGAGGAGACACCATGAGAGTAGTCTTGCCCAAGAACACAGCACAGTGACACCAGTAAGAGTCCACACCTGAACCGCTTGATCCGGAGTCCGACAACTTACACTTAGGCCACCTCACCTCAATCAATACAACATTTTTATTTATGGTACAGATTTGACTGTACTTGTGTTAGAAATTATGATGGATCAGCAGCTCAGGGGTTCTCTGGCACATTCACATGATTTATTGTTGGCTACTGCATTCTCAACTTATGAACAAAAAGAGCATGCCAAAAATAAATATATTGCAAACTTAAAATAAAGAGTAGCTAGGATTTCAACGGTGCTCTGTTGCACACAGCATGAGTGATTGGCACAGGTCATAATTATAGCTCATGGCCCCTGTTGTACTTAAATATAATAAAGATATACTGAGTATATCCGGATAGCATGTATGTCTCTGAGATAGACTAACACTGTTCTATCCTGAGATTACTTCTCAAAAAATGTTTATGAATACTATAAGTGCACAATGAAGTACAGTCCTACCGTAGTGTTTTATATTGCATGGCAGAAATAAACAAGTGACCAACACTGAAGACGTGCTGGTGAGTTTATTAAGACTACAGTGTATACAGAGGACTACAATGGAAACATTTTCAGTACATAATCAGTAAAAAGATATTGCTAAGCTTTGCATCCTCTGTATGTACTTTCACATAATGTACCGACTCGTGCGAATTTATTTAAGTTTATTTGTACAATAGAGGATATAATTCAGGAACATACACTCCGATTTGCCCAAAAATTACCTTTTTGACATGAAGTGTTTACAATAAATTTAAAAATGACTGTTCTAGAACACGAGAGCTTGAGCAACAGAAGTAAATTACGCCACTCACCCAATGTTTTGCTTCTAAAAAGGAGCGAATACAGTAAACTCACTGTAGATAATTCGAAGCGTTCTATTCTATTCACTTCCCTTGGATAGTTGAAGAAGTTAACCTCACAAAGGTTGCAGGGAGAAATATCTATAAAGCATTTCCAAGAGTACAAGTTTCCCTCAAAGTTATCAGACGATCTATTATTCATCTTGCGTGGTTCGGGCGAGTTAAAAATTCCGCCTCTTGAAATGTTTTCTGCCACTATGTTGTGCAAAAATGACCTGGAGATGCCCTGAAGTATGTTTAAAAAACATTTGCGCAGTAGATACGGCTTCTACATCACTACAGATTAAAAAGAAAACCAATGTTTTTCCAGATCGGTCACTCCAGCCTTCGAAGAAGCCATTTTGTTGATGCGCATATGACGTTAGCGTGCTCTCGCCCCAACTAGTTCCAGATCTCTATTTGGTCCTCGGACATTTTTGAATCTAGTAATGGCGGCAAGCCAAAGCCGAAGTTTACGCGTGAAATAAGTGGTCTTCCAATTCGAATTTGAACTTAAAATTTGGCAAGGTTACTATTTAATGTAAGTACTTTCAAAAACCGAAGAGAAAAGGGAAGGTAAAATTTTGATCATAGTACCACTTTAAGTATGCTGTGTGTGTACTTTTTTCCACGTTAAGGCTGCATTCATTATGTATGCTACAGGGGGGGACAGAGGATTTTTTTTTCAGCGGCCCATTTTTTTATATCCCCCCCCCAAGGCCCATACAAATTTTCATAATCCCCCCAAGCAATCAGCCGAAAAATGAATACCCCCCCCCCTCCTCCCTCTCAACAGATATCAAAATAAATATCTGTATACCTTTGTCTTACTAATTTTTGCGAGTACTAATTTTCACGATTTCAAAAATTTTAAATGTTTAGAACTTTTAACTTTCTACCCTTGAAGTATTTTTCCTTCTTGTTTTCAACAAGCACCCTTCCTCTGATTACTGTTCTTCAACTTGTAAATTGGCCAAAACCTCTTTAGTACACTAACAGTCAACAAAGTTTACATTTGGAGGTTCCTTGTAGTTACATTGAGCCAGACCTTTGTATTCCCCCGGCAGTAGTTCCATAGTATTTAACGACTGATCAATAAAACACTGACAAAATCGCGAAATTTAATACACTTTTGCTCTAATTTTTCTTGCAATCGTGAAAATTAATACTTGCGAAATTCGGCTCCCGAATTTTCGCGAAATTAAGTACACGCGAAAATTAGTAAGAATAAGGTAATAGTACACTACATATGTTTGAAATTTCAAGAGACATGTTTAATAAGAACATCGAGAGTGCTTTGACTGTTTATGTCATACCTATGCGAGCCAGTCTAAGTAGCGCGAATTAGGTATAGATAGCCTGCCAGCTCGAGTACCAGTACTACCAGGAGTATTGACAGGAACCTGCGTTTCACTGTAACTCTCGTTGACAAAAGCAACAACCTCATCATTATCATCACTCTCGCTATCACACTCATCCACGCATTCATTTCCGCTGTCGCCATCCTCTTCACCCTCGTTTTCCGGCCGTTCAGCATCATTCCTCTCAAGTGCGACATGTGCCATTATCCTCCTTATCCTTATCATTTTTCTGAGGTTGCATTAAATGTTTCCGTTTTAGATGTTTTTTACTTTCTATACTGTATCGAAACATTACATCTACAGGCCAGGCACACTACTTAAAAACTTCAAAATAGTTACTATAGTCTCTCAGAATAATAGAGGTACCCTTGTTGCCTACAATTCTTGAAAGAAGCTGCTGTACTTATCATTTCGAGACAGAACCTTACAAAAAATAAGCATCCCCCCGGAGATATTTAAACAATTTTCATATCCCCCCTTTTTTTGCTCTAAAAATTTGAGAACCCCCCCTAAAATCCTCTGCCCCCCCCTGTAGGATACATAATGAATGCAGCCTAAATAAAGTATGTATGTATGTATGTATGTATGTATGTCTCAATTATTGAGAAAGAACTGGCTTTAATTTTGTGACAGAACCTTCTATACAGCTATACAAGTATAAAATTAAAAAGCAATGAAAACTTTAATAATTATTAAGGGGGGAGACCCTTAACTACAAAATGGTCGTTATGGATGACTTCTTAGCATCATATCTTCAACTCCATTAAAATCCTGGGTTTAGTTTTTGGCCATGTTTGTTCTATTGGAGGTTGCCTTTATTTTCAGTAGTCATGACTATATTTGGTCAGTCACGTGACCAGAAAACAAAAACACTTAAAACTCAACGAACTCACAAAGTTTACATTTTTCTCGGTTGAAATTAAAACAACGGGTAGAATGCATTGAGAAGCAAAATCTGTAGCATGGATTTGCTGAAATTATTATTTTTAAAGTTATGACGTCAAAAACACTTTATGACGTCATACCTTTTTTAATGTCGCGATTTTTTTGCTTTTAAATGGGTTTTTTGTGTTCTGGTCATGTGACTTTCCAAATAGGGTCATGACTACCGAAAGTGAAGGTTACCTCCAATAGAACAACCACGGCCAAAAACTTTACCCAGGATCCTAAGGGAGGCCAAGGTATGACGGTTAGAAGTCATTATGTAGTTAAGGGTCTCGCGCCTTAAGTTAAACGTTTGCTTCATGTGCATTTTAAGCGCTTTCCTTCAAATTTGATCTTGCACTTTTAATTTACAGATGAATACGATAATTAATTCACAGATAATTCCCATCATGTTTCAGTATTTTATATCACACTCTTTACTATGTTCAGATCAAATTCAACAACATAGGGTTCGCCAGACTACAAACTCCAGAATTAATGTCACAGATGCCTCTGGGTCTGCATCTGGGAGTGACGCTGGGATAGATAACTTTATAATTGTTCACGGTAAGGCGATACGGACACAAATGATTATCTACACATAAAAAAGTATTGATTAAATGTAATTAAGACGCGTGTAATGTGTAATGCTGAGGCAAGGTACTAACGTTCGTTGCCGCCAATAATTATTATAAAATATGGTTGCCTAGGAGTTGCTAACAAAGTAAGACACTAACCCAGCTACGTTTACCGCGTCAATTTTAAGAAATGTATGTGTCTAAAGCTGCGTTCACATTAGGCTGAAACATGATTACTCTGATCACGAATGAAACATGTTTCGTTGTGAAAAAGTGTTCACATCAGGCAGTGCATTGGGCGAATCATGATTGAAACATGATTAGTCTGATCATGATTGCAACTACCTCACGAGGTAGTTTCAATCATGATCAGACTAAACAAGTTAAAAATGGCGGCCATTCGGTGAGAAGGCGCGCGTCCAAAAGCTTCAAATTTGGGCTTTTTATGTGACCAAATGTTTATTTAAAATATGGGCTAATAAAGCGATACAATATGAATTATCGGTGATGGATAGAAAGCAGAATATTTGGCAGAATATCGCCACGAAAGTTTACGACGGCGGCTACAAGCGCGCAGCATTGCAATGCAAAACTATCTTTACAAAATAAAAATCTTCTGTTACTAACTGATAGCGAAAATTCGTACAATACTGTCTTCTTGCTAAACACTTGAAAGCCCTGATTTATTGTAATTTCGAGCTATATTTTTACGATAAAATTAAGTGTAAAGATTTATGCAAGAATCGTGAAGCCGCATAAATTACACACCAGGCATGAAACGTGTTTGAAACTGGCACCTAATGTGAACAATGCAATAACAAGCATGTTTAGGCGAAACATGTTCCGTTGAAACATGTTTATTCTAAACATCTTTCGGGTTAAATGTGAACGCAGCTTAAGATTTATATTATATTCATATAAATTACATTTCTATGTTGGCGCTCTTAATCGTTGGCTGGTAGCTCAATCACAAGAGCGTATCACAGTTTCACAATGACAGACGTTGACGTTGTACCGTTTCCCTTCATTTTGTTTTGGTTTGTTTTTGTTTTTTGTTTTTTATTAGATATTTATTGTCTATAGTTAATAATTGTTGCAATAAAAACCATAAAAATAGGTGTTGGAAAAATTATTGCAAAGCTCAGTTGGCAACATGGCACTAAAAAATGTCTCATACTTATGTTTTGGCTTCTTCACAGCAACGCTAACGAAATGATGTCAAGTTATTGTGTTAAAATTAAAACGCCTGAATTTAGTTATCCGTTACTGAACTACAAGTTTTCATGTTCATTTCCTCAATACAGGCACTCTCATGACACTTGCTTGGATTTTGTTCGCATTTGTGGGTTTGTTCACGGCAAGGTACATGCGCCAAGTCTGGGAACCAACACAGTTATTAGGGACGAAAACTTGGTTTGCGGTTGGTATTATTTCTACGAAAATAAAACAATAGAATAAAATAAGTGGATCACTTAAAATCATGTTAGAATGTCTCATAAAACGTTTTATGATCTAAATTTTCACTTATGAGCACACGTCCGCGAGTTAATCGAGTTCTTGGTATCTGACGATAACACTTTGGAAAATGTCATTTAGTTCATTGCAATTTTTGTCTTTACTGTGGCTTTTAATTTGTTATTCTACTTTTTAACGTTCATCAGGTTCATCGGACTCTTATGACATTAACAGTGTTGCTGACAGTGGCAGGAACGGTTGTGATCTTTGTTGGAAGGAAAGGGTGGTCATCGGTTAGCAATAACATTAATTTTACAGCACACAGTTTCCTTAGCATTTTCTACGACCAGTAACCTAACTCCTACTTGTCACTAGAAATTTACAAGAAGCGGAAAGACAGAGATTATGACTGCATGATTTACTAACGTGTTTGCAACTTCTCGCAGATGTTTTGAAGAAAAATCAAGTGAAACCATTTTTAGTTCCAAAGAAAACTTGTGTTGGTTATTACGTATACTGAGGCATTGAAATGCTCAGCTTTGCGAATTTCCACAGGGGTAACAGATTACTTTACTCACTAACTATCCAATGTTTAATATTTGTTGTAATAGGGTGCTGGAGTACACCCATATTTTGGTATCGTGGTGGTCGCGCTTGCACTTGCGCAACCAATCATGGCAGCATTTAGGCCACATCCAGGTGAACCGAGGTAGGCTAGCGTATACTTTTTATAATCGCAGTGCAGTAAAAAAATAATAAAACGAGACGCAACGTTAACTAAATATACACTGATTTGTCACTAAACAGGTTCGATTCCGGTCAGGAGTTCAGTTTTCCTTTACTTTTACAAATACCAGTTGCATCGGAAAATAGACCCCGATGATAACCAGCTGCGGCTGGACTGTGGCTCTCATCTGTACAAGAAAATTATCGAAATTATCGTTTATTCATTTATTCATTAAGTCAACGATTTTGCAACACAACAAGTCGCCGGGCACGGACGATTTATCTGCAGAGTTCTACCTACGCTTTTGGAAGGAGCTGTCGGGCGCTCTGATTAAGTGTCTCAATCATGGCGACTTACTGGGAGAGCTTTCTATCTCGCAGAGACGAGGAATTATTTCCCTGATCCCGAAAAAGAACAAGGATCGTTTACTGCTTAAAAACTGGCGCCCTCTCTCTCTCTCTCTCTCTCCCTCCCTCTCCCTCTCCCTCTCTCTCTCCCCCTCTCTCTTTTAAATACCGACTATAAACTAGCAACAGAATGTATTGCAAGGCGTTTAGAGAAGGTACCCCCCCCCCCCCCTGTTAATAGAGCGGGACCAAACGGGGTACATTAAAGACAGATTCATCGGTGGAAATATCCGTCTAATTACAGACATAATTGAACAACATGAGAATAAGGAAGGTGTGATACTCTTTCTAGATTTTCAAAGTCTTTGACTCTTTAGAGTGGGACTACCTCTTTAAGGTCCTCAACATTATGAACTTTGGTCCAAGTTTCCTTAACTGGATTCGCACATTCTATAGCAATATTTCTAGTTGCGTTATCAACAATGGTCACTCTTCAGAGTTTTTTTTCTCTACAAAGAGGAGTAAGACAAGGGTGTCCTCTTTCGGGACTGCTCTTTGTTCTCGTTTTAGAACCACTCGCACACCAGATAAGAATCACTGATTCTATCAAAGGTCTTGAAAACGGGAATAAGATCACTAAACTTAGTTTGTATGCAGACGACACCACCGCTTTCGTGACTGACTCATCACTGCCAGTAGCATGACGTCACATGGCAACGCGCGAGCGATTCCCTCGGTTTGGTCAGATGAGAGGGATTAAATCGCGAGTACGCCACAGCAGAGGTCCAGAAAGGCTTATCATTAGTGCGTATATCGCTATTGTTCGCTAATTATTTCCCAGTAGTTAGGTTTGATGCCTTACCCTTTTTTGTGTATGATCTATTTCTGTTTTAAAAGCGCCCGTTATCCTGTAATTTGGTTATTATCCTTTACTCTTGAACGGGACAATAGGCGGGACCGCCATTTTGCTTTAGGGTCAAGCGAAGTCAAAAAAACATCCACCTTTTCACCCAAACATTTTTCTCAAATCCGCTTCATAATAGGAGGTTTTACTCCTTGAATATTAACGTTTAATCTCCGGGGCCTTCCGTGTCGCTTGAGTTAGCCAAACTTCATGTCTTTCCGTTCGAGTGCATAAGGTATAATTTTTATCCAGAACATGACAACAACGCCGATCGCTGCTTCGCGATCTCATGTAGAATTCTTTTTCCATATATTTTTATTCGCATTCATTGGCTTATTATAATGTACTACTGTTGGTATCTGTGCAGTTCTGTTGTATTTTGTGGCTTTCCTTGCCGTGACGACTCTTAAATTTTATTAATTGCTTACCTCCTGAAAAAATAAATAAAAAGAAAAGCTTACAACACAGGGTATTTCGAGTCGGGCACCCATCCAAGTGTTTACACCGCCCGGCAAACCTTAACTTTGGCCTGCTTAAATTGAGCAAGCGCTTTCATTGTGGTTTGAACGAGGAAAAACGTGTTATGCGAAATAGACATAAGTTCAAATTCGTTGCCGCAAGACAAGTAGTAAAAAATTACCGATTAATCAAGACTTGATTAAAGTTATTCTGTGTTGTTTTTCTATAATACCCAATGAAAGCGCAGGCTCCATCCGACCTGGCTGAAGTTAAGTCCTGTCGGGCGAGGTTAATACATGGATGGGTGACCAACTGGAATTACCGTGTAGCGCCTTTTTCCTCTTGATTGCTCCGATTTTCACCTTTAAGGGGAAAGACATGAAGATCCACGAATGCTGAAAGTCTGATACTGCACGTACATCAAGAACCGTTCATCCTGTGCCAAACCTCCTATTTCTGTTACAATTAAAATTAAACTCGCTGTGCAAGGACCCTCGAAAGCTCGACCTGTTTACAGATTTCATCGTTCATTCTACACTTTGCGAAGGTGTTTCTGTTGATTTTAAAAAATGAATATGACGTCTGATCTATGTACCACAAAATAGCAGAAGAGAGACGGTTGCATTCGCTAACATCTTTGTATTATTGACTTGAGTGAATGAAGGAAGGTAACGGAGTAAAATGCCATATTCTTGACTCGTTTCTCGATTGACGCTTGCCCGCCATCTTTAATATCACTCATGCGAAGCGTGACGTCATACTGGCAGTGATGATCGAACCAACATTTTCCTTAGAGACACCTTCCCCCCCCCCCCCCCTTGGGTGTATTATAAAACATGGGTAAATCAAGACATCTTAAAAATAAGTGATCTCCTCGACAATCACGACCAACTCCTCTCTTTCGAAAATTTTAAGCGCAAATTCAGCGTTCGATGCACTTTCCTCGACTAAGCCGGAGTTCTTGCTGCTATCCCCAAAGCGTGGAAAAGAAAAATCACGTGCAACAGTGTCGGTGGTGTTAGCGAACTCCCAAAGGCTGATTCAAATAGCGATGATATCGTCTCCGCAAAAAAAGCCCGTTTGATGCTTGCGGAAAGGTCCTTCTCTCCCCCTACCGTCGTAATCACTCTAAGAAATCAAGTGACAAACTTAAAGGATGTCTACGAACTTCCATTTAGAATCACCGTTGAAAATAGATTAAGAAGCTTTCAGCATAAACTCATACATAACATCATACCTACCAATCTCTCACTCTAAAGAATGAAAATTAAAGAGTCACCACATTGCGAACACTGCCACTGTAAAAATGAGACACTTCTTCATAGGTTTTGCGAGTGCCCCGAAGTTAAGCTATTTTGGAAAGACGTCATAGAATGGTGGAATACAAATCGCTCTGACAATTTCAATCCTACTTGTTCGGAAATTCTTTATGGATACAGACCTGAGAACACCAGCTATCATGCTTTCAATCACTATCTTCGTATTGCTAAATATCGTCTATATCTCGCAAGAAATCAGTCAGAGACTCCTAGCATAAAGGTCTTTCTTGCCTTACTGGAAAGCAAAGTCAAATGTGAAAGACAAATCGCTATTAAAAAACTCTAGCTATAAAAAGTATGAAGCAAAGTGGACCACTTCATGCTTCTTGTAATTAATTTTATTGTAAATAGTCGTGCGTTTTTTACATGAGCCCCTGGCTCGGGAGATTGGGCAACCACTCCCCACGTGTCGACTTTAAATAAAATACCTTACCATACCTTACCTATACCTTACCACTCTCTGCATAAGCGATGCGGTAGCTTTCGTACCACTGTTTAAGTAAAAGAGCCAGGTTAAGGTGCATTTTCTTTGTCTGTTATATTTATCCTTTATCATTTTAGTTACATTAGATTTGTTGTTATAGTGAGTAGCTGTATTAGTTTAGTGACAATTTCAGTATTTTTTGTAAGTGCTGTGTAAGTTCTGTCAATTAGCTCTTGTGCCATGTATAGTTTTATAGTATTTTAGTCTCTTTTGTATTCAAAAATATATATTTCACTGTAAGTAGTAAGCATCGCATTGTAAGTAGTGTAAGTGTTATAAATAGTATACAGTGTCGAATTGTAAGAAGCGCAAGTGTCGTATTGTATTGTGCACAGCTTAAGTATTTGTATTTGTGAGTAGTGGGCATACTTTTTTGTATTTCTGTAAGTGAGGTGCTTTTGTGTGTTTGCAATTAAAAAAAAAAAGAGTTCAACAGAACTGATTGTGAAAGCTCTTATAAACTTTGCGTCGCTCTCTGTTTATTGTAGGCGCAACATTTTTAACTGGACTCACAGGATTGTCGGTACCCTGGCACTAATTCTTGGAGGTACGTCCGTAATGAATGAATTAAAATATTCACTGAATGAGAGTGCCACTCGTAAATTAGCTGAAGGAGCTTAGAAAGCAAAAACTGACATTGGATGTTCTTTTTTGCAGTTGTTGCAATCTTCTTTGGTTTAGACCAATTTTTAGACCCAGGAGACGACAGTGGACTGTATGCAGTGATTACCTTCTACATTGCAGAATTCTTAGTTTTCGTATTTGAGGTGTATCTGATCCTGTCTAAACGGAATCGCGAGAAGAGGTCCGTTCCAATAGGCACTACAAGAGGTAAGAAACAGTACTTTGTCGTTTTTCCGGCCTCTTAATACGGACCTGAAGTATTTTATGTATAAGATGGTTATTTCTTTGCCATAATGTATCTAACGGTTCTCGGACCTACTTGTGGCTAGCATGTCCAAGTAAATATGGCAGTTCCGTTTCTAAGTTGCGAATATAAATAACCTGACGCTCGGTACATGATCAGTTTCCGTTTATCGTTCACCTCGGCTTCTGGATGACCAGTGTTGCAGTTCCAGTCATCTTCATTTTGACAAATGTTATTGTTTTCGATAGACTACAACATATCCTATCTGCGAGTTACTCTTGCGAAATTAAAAATCTTGTTTATCGACGCCATTTTGGCGGACTAAACGCCTTGAAAATTTACCTTTCAGAGATTTTTCAAATACATATTTCGGTCTTAGAATACTTTGGGCAAACCTAATTGGTTCCCTCTTGCTAACCTTTACCTGCAAGGGACATCGCTCATAAAAGGCAGTCAATTCTTATCTTTGGATGCTCATTTTTAGGCGGTGACGCCTACATGTTGTGGCCCGTGGACGGGCAATGTTACGATTACTCCAACCGAGTAGCACTGGGAACTAGGCACTTTGTTGTTTACTCAGTTTCAGTACGCCATCTTTGATTGTCATGAATACTGAATCAACTTTAAGAGCATCCATCGGCAAAACGCGTTTGATTTCTAACGTACAGTTAAACAGAGTTTTGGGTTCAGGGGAGAATGATGTACTGGATAATTGTGAGCTCGCTTAAAGAACTTTTTTACCGTTGTACGTGTATTCGAAGTCGGCATACGTGATGGCAGACTAAGTTGACTGATGTTGAATTTGACGAGTGACGGCCAGTTAGTGTCATAACTTTTGAAACCTTTCCATAAGGGAGACCGATGGCAGCAGTATCTTGATTAGATTGCAAAGGTGAGCTATCTGAAATCTTTGTTTGCTTTGACGTGCATTGTTGTCGATAATATTTAAGTTTAAGTTAATTTTCTTTTCTTTTCCCTTCGCGACTCGCCATCTTCATTTTACTGCTTTTGATAATATTTATTCGGGTGTTTACTGATCTCAAGCCATTAAAAACAAAACAGTGACGGTATCCGTATTCCTATTTGTATGAGAAGCCAGAATCCAGAAAGAACTTCTACCCTATTGCTGATTTAGCTGATCTAAAATGTTTTGTTTGATAAGTTGCATAAATGCATGGAAGTGATTCTAGTAAGCGGTGTTGACTTCATTACATTTCAGACCATTTCAATACGGAAATGTCACACAATCTTCAGTATTGACTAGGTGTGGAAATCAATCCTGGGCCTTTCTGTTGCTTAATGACGAAGTTCATAATGATTTAATGTATTTATCTTATCATACTGTAGGTTTGTAATGTATTGGAGGTTCGTTTTGTAGTCAAGGCAAATAAAAATTAAAATGAATACGAAAAATGCAATTTCTGGGATCATTGTAAAGCGTCATTGCCTGTGCATGCATGTATGCGTGCCGGTTATTTTTCTAAGTCATATCTAAAGAATCTAACCGAGGTTAAGGCTATTAAAAGATTAAGTCTTGTAAGTATACAGCTAATACGAGAAAGGTTGAAAGAAAAAAGAACTTAAGTACACGCGACAAGACCGAAAGGTGGTCTGGGTATTCACTGTAACTTTGCACATAGGCCTAGAGGAAATGTACAAGTTTGTATTTTTGCACGTGAAGATTTTGTTTTTCCTTTTTAGAAGGCCTTTTTCTGTAGCTATACTTTTACTGACGCATGTCTTTGAGATTAGAAAATTCTTCTAGAATTCAGAGTAGCCAAAAGTATCTTGTTTCCACATGTCTGAAGAGAAAGAAACGTGCCAATTCGCGTTTATCGAGTCGCCATCTTAAAAGTATTCACACGTGCAATAGCTCTCTTCTTTTACCCATACTACCTTTCGGTCTTGTCGTGTGCACTTTCGTGCTTTTTTTTCCGACAATCTTTCTCGAATTAGCTTTATATAAACCTGGTATTCACTCATTCACTGCCTGGTTTTAAATGCTTCGATGATGACATGCAGGATTTTTCAAACTTGTGACTTATTTCTTTGTGTGTCAGATATTCCAATGGAGCAACCTGGACATCAGACTCGAGCTTCGCCAGAGCCTGACATGCCAGTAAAGGTACATTATGTATGTTCTAGCTAATAGATGAAATTAAATGACTGAACGAACGAACAAAAGAACAAAAGAACAAAAGAACAAAAAAAAAAAAAAAAACGAACGAACGAACGAACGAAAGAACGAACGAACCAACCAACCAACCAACGAACGGACGAACGACGAAATGAATAGTGAAACAGACATTTAAGGTGGCTCTGGAACCGCTCCGGAATACCATTTACCATTATGTTGGTGGAATACCATTATGTTGATCATTATTCGATTATGAAGGGGGATCACCGAGCTTGCTTTTTAAGGTAATTCCCTAGAAATAGAACTGCTCATAGATTTCCAACCAAACGTTGCCAGTTGGTTGTTTACCTTCAGGGAAGTTAAATTTTAAAGGGGGGTCACCGTATTCGTTTATGAGCAGGAACTGGAAGACCTTGTATTTACCATATAATTCCTTATATTTCCTTTGCGAGTACTGGCAAAGTACACGTTTTCGGTGATAATGTATTATTCTGCCATAGAAAGTGATCTGTATTCATTTTATAGAAGTAATTTGATCGCTACTTTCGAACTAAGAGAAAAAAATGATAGGTCACCGAACTCGTTAACGAGTAAACGATGATTTCTATCTCTCACGAGCCAAGTCGCATAGAAAAAAGCCGCCATTTTGATTATGTGCGCGCGCTAATTACGCGTAAAATTCTTTGCAGTAAGGATGCGCAATGCAATACCAGGGAATCACCTTAATTGTAAATATTTAAACTAAGATGAAGCACCTTTTAAAAAGGCTAAACTGTTGCTACATCCTGCTAAGTAGGTATTGGGCATTCGTTTGATATACATACCAGCGTTAACTGATAAAAGTGGTTTAATTTACCATCAAAGTATAAATGCGAAAAAATTCTGGAAACGGTCGCCTGCTTGCCACTTCCTATTCCTTCTTTAACAGAGGATGAAGAACCACTAAGTGGATATGCCACTATACATCGTTATTTATTTATTTACTTATTTATTTATTTATTTATTTATTTATTTACTTTTTAGTTTGTTAATTTTTTTTCTATTCTTTATTCATTTATTTATTTATATCAGAATCGGACGACGGCCTTTTATACCGTTCATGGACCGTTCATTTAACTATCTTGCGAACAGGCCCCCGAGTGGGGCAGGCGGAAAAGAAAAAACAAATAGCGTGCGAAGCGAGCCGAGCGGAGCCTGAGTGGGAGAACAGAGCACTCAGCTCGCTTGGCTCGCCCTTCTCGGCTCGCTTCGCTCCTCGATTTATTTTACGCCCAATCCTTCGCGTTCTAAACGCCACTGAATTTTTCCGCTGTTGCTGTGGTCAATATCCATAATGGCGACTGGTTCATCCCCAATACTGCAGTTCCGACTGTTACACCTTCCTCAGCAAAACTGCATTTGATAACAAATATCTTCTTTTAAATGCATTCGCTTTATTCCTCCAGGAAGCGATGATCCGTAATTTCATGTTTATATTCGTCGTACTCGTTGGAGCAAGCGTGTCGCTGACGATAATCTTACTCATAGTCCTTAAATAGACCCAGGATACAGTGGACGTTAAGGTAAATAAAAGACGTATTAGTATGTCCATCAATGGGTACTGCATAGATTTCTGTCATGGCCAGTTTTTAAACTAGTGTTGCCAACGAATTTTCGTAATATATTTCTTCCATAAATAAATCCTTTTCAGTACAGAAATAAGTAGTTTGCTGTTATATTATATAGAAGTTGCTTGCATAAAGTAACAATCTTAGACATAAGTGGAAATTTTACACAACTGACAAATATAAACTTTTGACTGATGTAGATCGGGGTAGGCAATTTGGAATATTTTTTTTAGGACATTTCGTGCTTTATATCGATGTAGATCACTTCCTAGTCAATGTGTCTGTAAGTCAGTGCTTAAAATGCTTCGTTTGTTGCATATGTAAAATCTCAGAAAAATATTTGTATTTCGCTGACAATGATGCCATGTTCAAGATATAGAAAGAAAACAGTCAAAACTTCACTTTATAATTTAGTTAGATGGGGTTTGGCATGTGGTGTTTAAACAGGCGATATCTCGGCCTCCGTGATATTAAATTTATCATATTAACAGCTCATCTTCTGTTTTCTTTTCTTTCTAACAGGCCCGACTTCATTTTTAATTTCAGTCTCAAAGGATAGTCTCAGGATAGATGCTTTGCTTTAACTAAACTTCAAGATCATTTAAATATTGTTATTTTACCAGCTCATTAATTTAGTTTGTAATAAAAAAATGGGTGAAATGAAAGAGCAAAAAGGATCTAATTGACATAAAGATCTCTGGGTTAAACAAATTATTTTCTACAATCGAACGAAAAAGCCGAAGAGTCAATATAATTTCAAATATTTCACTGGTTTTAAAGCACACGCACTTAGGGGTTTTCAAAGGGTCTAATCTTAAGGAAAAAAATGATTGGCTCTTTTTGACAACACGACATAAAGGCTCCCATTGTTTAATTCTTTGATAGCTAAGCTGTTGCAAAAAGACAAGCGAATTTTAATTAATTTTGAGTTTATGTATTACCATATTATTTCCATCTTGGTGGAAAATTTTCCTGGGTTTTAGCTATAAAACTCAAGTTTTATTTTCATATTTATGTTTAGCACCAATTTACCCATTTGTCTCTGGGCTTTAAAGAAGTGAGTCTCTTGGCGTCATCAGCTTGAACGCAATCTTAAAGCGTGTGTCCTCATTTAGTGAAATGACAGGTGTGTGCACCTTTCATTTTTCCAACCTTTAAGATAAAACACGTATTAAAGATTTTACGGGATTTATACTGGTAACAGTTCTTTCCATAGCCTGAAACAAATGGATTTTTCATATGGATTTCGTGTTATTTCGAATTACCGACATTTTTGGCAGATGTGATGAAGTTGCAATAAACATGCAATTGTACCAAAGTTTCCGATTATCGGTAAACACTTATAACCTTTATGGCTTAATTTTAAAAGCTTAATAACACCATGCAGAAGTGCATAAAAACACTCTGTTGTTCTCTTAGGCCTATCCACGAATCAATCTAACTAATATACAATTAACTTGATAATAGGCGCAGCGAACTTGACGTTATACATCCTCTAGTAAACGACTTTCGGTAAATATCTTAGTGTTTTCTAAAACCTGCTTTTTGACAATGTATCCGTTGATATATATCAAAAATGATGATCTGTAGTCTCTTGGTAATTACATTGGGTTTATTAGCATCCATTATGGCTGTTTATGGCCACGAAGGGGGAAATACGTCTGTATAATTTACTGATGAAGGCTTTTAATAAATGACAAGCACTTAGCAACTTTGTTTGTTTTCTTGGACTTGTTTTGTTTTTCGTGAGTTCGCATCCGAATGTATTTCCATATAAATGGAGCAGAAATTTGCATGACTCAGTTGAACGGACGACAGGAGTGCAAGCAAGTTAACTTATTAAGAGATCGTTGCCCGTGGTCACCTAGACCCTTCTCATTTTATAAAGGAGAAAACATGCTGAATATCAGCATTAACAACGGTAAGTGTGCCTTGAATGAAAAACTAATGTTCAGAAAGGAAACATCATCTTCGACAATTTTTCGCAGTATACCAGTCAATGTAAAGTCTAATATGTGAAGATGTGGCCGAGATATGTGTATTTTAGTTGTTTACGAATTAGTTTAGCTCTAAATTTATTTCAATTGCCAAAGAAATCGAGCGAATGATGACAGCAAAAAACGCAAAGCGTTTTCTCTTCTATTATATTGCAACACTATTTGGACACTTGGGCGATAAAGTCGCAAACCAAAGATATGACACCCAAAATTTAAGATAGCGCAATTCATCCCGAAATTGGAAGTTATCACGAATTACCTAATATAATTCAATTCTCTTGTTTCCGCTCTTCCATGATATGGGAACAAAGTGTGAAAGGTTTCGCCTAGATATTGGCCCTGCAAATGGTGCTAGAGCATCTGTTAAAAAGTTTTGCCATTCAAATAATTCTAATTGGCTGCACGGAGATAATGATTTCCTGCACGAAATAGTCCATTTGGTGGAAGAGTGTTTTTGTTCAAATCCGTTAATCTTCTTTATATCATACATATTTTACAGGGAGTCAAAATTCGTCACACGCCTGGTACGGGTTTGACGTCGGTAGAACCCTTCAAATAAGCCTTACTGCCATGTACTCCATCACGTTTATCACAGCTTTGCTTGGTAACATCCTGCTTTTACACATCATTAGGCTTCATCGCCCATTTAATTCAGTTTCTATTCTCATATCCAACATGGCAGCGTCAGATCTTCTCACCGCCCTCTTCGCAATGCCGTACTCCACCGCGTACTTATACGTGCAACACCGCTGGTTTGGAGGTATCATGGGTGTCATATCATGCAAAATTGTCAATTTTGTTATCGGTGCTACCATTGCAGTCTCGGTATTCACATTATTAACAATTTCTGTTGAAAGGTACATTGCCGTTGTGAAGCCCCTCGCTTATCCAACCTTTATCAAGAGGCCCATTTTGTTATCCATTGCCATATGGTTTTCATCTGTCCTATTCATGATCGTTTCTCTTTTTACTCACGACGTTGAGATATTTCCAGGTGAAATTCCTCTGTGTTTTATGGACTGGGAAACATTGTTTAGCAAACACAGCCCAAAAATCTTCTACTCCGCAGTAGCTATTGTTCTTTATGTTTTACCTCTGTTTACCATTGCTGTGTTGTCGGCGTCCATCATAAGGAAACTTAACAAGACAAGACACGCTCTTAACGGCGATCTGCCCACAGAACATGCATCTAGCGCGAACAGAAAACGAAACCATCACGTCATGCGAATGTTATTGGTGGTAGTAACGCTGTTTGCTGTGTGTTGGCTTCCAGTTCACGTGTTACACATCTTGATAAATTTCTTTGGAGATGTATACATCTCGATGTCGCCATCAGTTGCACTGTTTTTGTACTGGGTCTCGCACGCCAACAGCGCTCTTAATCCTTGCGTGATTATCCTATTGAATGACTCGTTTAGAAAGTCGTTTATGGGTATACTCCGAAGCCTCTGCCGAAGGAACCACCGAGTGAGGCACATAAATGGGTCCCCTTTCTTCATTTGCAGGTCGCATGGATGCCTTCCCCGTAGAACATCAAGGAAGTATTCAGTGCGATGGAACAAACGCGAGCCCACTTCGCCAGTCACCATCCTTAACATGAAGCACGAAGGTAAATATTTCACAATGGAGCATTTAATATCTTAAAACTCTCAAACGAATGTCATAACTGAGGAAATCGTTGTCTGAAACGTTATTTGATTTGTATTTTGATTTATCACATCTTAAATTCAATAGTAAGGTTTACTTAGGACGTTATTTGGAGGTGGTTTTTTTATTTCTGGAACTCGGACACTAACCAAGCTTATTGTCAACCGGAATACAATACAATATTATACTATAGAAAAGCCAGCTTTTTTATAGGCAGAAAACAAAATAAATTGCAAATTTAAGTTTAAAATTGGATGATCGTCGTGAATGAGGCAATAATTGAGTTTTTAAATGCCTTGCTTAAAATAAAACTCAACTTAAACGCCGTGGGCATTTAAATCATATTTAATGGTGATTTAAAAGTGTAGGTTATTGTAAGCGGTAATTCCGTAAAGAACAAGAAGAAAAAACACATAAAACAGAACGCAGAAGAGAAAGCGCGCGGCATACACACCTATAAACTATCCCCGATAGACAATCTTTATTTAAGACCATTCATCTTCTGATTTCTCCTTACAATATCATTACCGCAAAATTCCAGTTATAATCCCTGGGCTTATTCAATTTGTAAGGGATTATGGGTTAGCGTATAAACGGCGGTGCTTATATCCGGGGGGAAGGAGGGGGGGGGGCTATAAGCGGAATAAAAAGACGTTTCGTAACGAGCCAATATTTAGCCCTCTTCAGTACTGTCATCCAGCAGATGGGGGCTCATATCCGAGGGGGTTATATTATAACGGGATAAACCTTTTTTGTTTCCAGGTAGATGGGCCTATAACCGAGGGGGTCTTTTAAGCGGAGAAGCTTATAACCGGACTTTTACGGTACTCTTCAGGGACGGCAGAGCAGTTTTCCAGGTGGGGGCTGACTAGTGACTTTAAGTGGGGGGGGGGGGGGGGCTTAAGAGGCCCTTCGCTTAATAAGTTTTTATTTTTTCGGTAAAAAGGGGGGCTTAAGCCCCCCCCCCCCCAGCTCCCCTAGCTCCGCCGTCCCTGCTCTTTTAAGCAGTCAGGTGACGAGAAAAAAGAAGGAACATACCAACTGGCGGATATTGTCATGAAATAAGATAATTCGTTCTCGAAATAGATTAAAAACAATATATATCGATCATTATAGGGTAAGATGAGAGCTTTTTGAGAGTACCTCATTTGCTTTTACAGTAGAACCCCAGTAACTCGAACTCGGATAACTCGAAAACCCCGCTAACTCGAACTAAATTTCCTTTACCTTGATCAAAATTTGGTCAAATTTACCCCGATAACTCGAATCCCGGTTTTTGCAACTCACCACGGTTGCCCATTTATTAGAGCAACAAAACAGATCACGTATTTGACAGCCTTTTTCCACTCTTATCCTAAGAATTTATGATCGTGTTAGAGTTTCTGACGAGATAAGTTTAATTTGCACTGTACTGTATACTGAAGTGCTGTAAAATCAGTAAACTATCAATTATTAAATTGGCAAATTAAATATTAAATCCTCCACGATAACTCGAAACCCCGCTAACTCGAACAATATTTCGTTTCTTTTCAGAGTTCGAGTTACCGGGGTTCTACTGTATTTACACGTTGTTCTCTTGTAAACCATTTTCAAAGATATTCACTCTCAAGTAATGTTCAGATTCATATCACTTTTAAGTCTAACAACGTCACACTAAAGTTACTTTGCGTAGAGCAATCGCGAAACACGATATTATTCAAGTGTTCTGTTTGCTAACTGCAACGTTCTTGTATTAAATATGATACATGCTACGGTTATCGTGGGTTATCGATCACGCTGCTAGGTTGCTATTAAACTTTTTGTTTATGTAGATAGTAGCAATCGTATCTTCCTGATCACTTACTCACTTACTCATCCTCTTCGCTCCTATTAGTGGAGCATAAGACTGCAATCTTCCTGATCAGTCTATATTAAATATTCCACTTCAAAAACTGTTTAACATAAATAAATCAGTTATGCAAAATAAAAGATAGATAATTAATAATCAAAAATGAATCTCGCTCCCAAAAGAAACCAAGCTTTAACTCCTTTTTTAAATTTGTTTTTACAAACTGTATTGCAACTTATTTTTTATGTTCTTCTTAACACTAATTGCTAATACTGAACATGGAGTTGGACTTCCCTTTGCCACCAACTCCCGTAGGCGACTACTTTTTGGGGTTTTGTATTTTCTATTGTTTTCAACCTCCGGTAAGCGGCCACTTAACATGATCCACCCTCACTTCCCGTGCCAATAACTAGTCGCCTTACAACCCTGATAGGACGGTACATTTTGTTCTTGCGTTAGAATATTTTCTCACATGAGACGTTAGCTAGTTACTGCATATGTTTCATTGTAGGGCTACTAAAATCGTATCGTAAAATTAAGGTTTCAATGGGGTGGTGGCTTTTATGATAAACGGTAAAAATTTTGGCTTTTCTACGACTAACAGTTAATTTACTTCCAGTACGGTTAACAGAAGTTAAATATTAATTTCCTTTGTTTTAGAAAGTTAAAAATTTATTTCCGTTAATGAAAAACATATTTTAGGTTTAACGCCATTCTGGGACGACGAAGTGATCAATTCTGTTTTATTAATAATTACTGATCGTTTTTTCGCGGTTAACAAAATTCACGGCAAACGGTTAAAATGTTCAAACTTTTACGCCTAGCAGTTAATTTTTTTGGCTGTTTTACGGCTAACGGTTAACCCAATTAATAAAAACCTTTAAAATTGCACTTCGGACCACTGAAATTTATTAGAATAATTACTAGATATGTTCTTAAATAAAGCGATTTGGGGTTTACGGATGCAATCAGTGCATGGATTAGGCCTCTGAAATAATTCAAAATGTGGACCCCATGTAGAAAGAAAGAAATGTGTGGATCCCATGTAGTCCGAGAAAGAAATATCAAGTGTAAGATATAATTAATTCGGATAAAAGTAGAGGAAAAAATTTAAATTTAACCAATAGCCCGAGCGATCCTTATTTTCATTCTTATGAATAAGTTCAATCAAAGTTGGGTATCAAGGCATCGATCCTCTCTTTTGCTTCCCTGCTTGCTTCCCGGCAGCAGTGAAATGCGGGAGGCAGTGGCACTTGCGCTTATAGCCTCCGCTCTAGTGGAAGATAAACGATCACTTCCGTTAAAAAGACGCCCGCTTAGCCTGTGGTATATCTGGTGTTTGAATCCTTCACGGAAACTCTCATTGAAGATAAGATAAAGGCATGGGTTGATAGCAGTATTGGCGTGCGTCAAAAAATAAAGTGTTAGGACCAACGATGTCGGCAGACAGCTGAACACATCAAAGTTGAACGTCACAAGAAAGTGATTGACGTGTGCTGGTAGCCAACAAATGGCGAAAATAGTTACTATGGTGACCAGCATGGTGACAACTTTGCGCTTCTGCCTTTCGATGCGCTGATGGGTTTTATCAATATGCTCTCCAGGAGCCTTTCGTTTCCACAGATGCAGCACAATCCTGGAATAAAGAACGGCCATGGTGAGAAGAGGAATCAGGTATAACAGGACAAACCGGACTATCATCTCGTACATTGTCACTTTGTGCGACTCTTGAAGATCTTCGACCCATCTTGGTGCGCATATGACTTGGCCCGATACGTTGAAAAGTTTGTACTTGTAGAGCTCGGTTGCAAAGATCAGGCCTGAAATTATCCATGTTGAAGCGATCGCTAAAAATGTGATCCTGGGAGACACAGCCCTCCTCATGGTGTGCACAATCGCGCGATAGCGGTCAAAGGTCATGACCGTTAATGTCAGGACAGACGTACCAATAGAAAGTAAAGCAAGAAACGGCAGGACCTTGCAAAGAAAGACACCAAACCACCCTGAAAACCACTTCACGCTTTGATACAGGTAGGCAATGGACAAAGGGATGGCGGTCAGGACGTCAAGGATGTCAGAAGCTGCCATGTTGACGATAAGCATGTTGAAGGTTGTCTTCAGTTTTGGGTGGCGATTGACCACAAAAATTATTAGAGCATTTCCTACCAGCGCCACAAAGAACACGATGAAATAAGCAATGGTCAAACCAACTTGGGTTGAGGGCGTGGCTGGTTGAATGGTGCAAACGCTTGACTCACCAGACCCGTTTATTTTTGTTTCTACAAAGATAAGGTATTGTATATATCAATACAAAGTGTGCGGGCATTAGTAGTTAACCGAGCCTCTAATCCTAACCCTATAAGTGACTGTAGCAATATAAAGTGATTTTTTTAGTAATGAAGTATGTGCAAAACTACAAAGTGTGCAAGCAAGATCAACGTTAGGTGACTGAAGTGTGTGAATTTCTGCAACCATTTATCTAGGGTTTAAATGTAGTTAATATTATCATTTTTCTATTAAATGTAAACAAACGCACGTTCAACAGTATCAACAGTGTATACCATCTCTGGGAAATTTAAATTTTCTTTCCTGCACACCGTGCATTTTATCTGTTGATCGTCCTTTAAAGTCTTTAATTTCGTACTTTCTCGATATCATATTAATCGTTCTTTTTTTTTAACTTGACCGTGTCCTTAGGTAGCAGATCCTAGAACATCGATCTTTATTGCGTTATTTTTGCGTTCATTAAGTTATTTATTTTGTGTAACTGAAGGGTTTTGTTTGATCACAAAAATCACATACCAAAAATTGATTCATGATTTTCTTTCATCTAAAATTATCTAAGATAGGAATCGAATGTTTTTCTTGGAATTTTTTTTAAAGAAAAAACCTTGACAACATGTTTTGCTACAAGGCTACTAATCGCGCTTTTCAAAAGCTGATAAAGCCGAAAAGAAAAATAAATGAATGAAAAAGTTCGCCTTTAGTTCAATCAAATCCCATTACGGTTAATCAGCTATCTATTACCAACTCATTGAAACAGAAGAAAAGAGTAAGTGGATCCCGCTTTTAGCTTTCTTAATATCAAGGAAGTGGCTTTTCTAATTCCAGACGTTGCTCTTGGGAGACTGTTCAATTATAGGTATCTGTCGGCTACATTTTGAATAAGATATTCAATGGTTGATTTCTTGATTTGCACTGAAGCGCGCTTTTGCCTTTTAGATTCCGGCTCAAAGTTCACATCAAAATATTAGTCTTCAATAAGGATTCTTGGGAATCAATTTTAACCAGTTTTGTTGAGTTTTGTATTAGATTCTAATAAAATAACGACCAAGCCTTCTAACGCGTAATTGGAATTTGGAAATATTATTGCGAATACACTGAATAAATCTACTACAAGAAATGTAGAAATTTTTTTCCAAAAAAACATGCTTTTTACCAACCGGTTTGCTATCATTTTAAACAAGAGGTGCCGCCAAGTCTCCAAATTTTAATTGCGATTTGCGTAAACATATTTTGGACTTTTTTGTGATGTTTTTGCTTTTCTTTATAACAAGGTATTTTAAAATAGAAAATATTTCAGTTTCGGCTTTGTTCGGTTATTCGACGTTGCAAAACGTACAGTTAGATAACGATAGGGAAACCTTCTTTTTTTCAGCCATAAAAAAAATTATTTCGGTCGCCGACACAAAAACATATTCTTAACAAAATCAATTTTAAGCTTCTATGATTCTGAAATGTCTATTATCGGCTGAACAAATGAAAAAGATATGGGACACCTATCACAAGAAAGCTTTATGTATCTCTTAATCGATTAAAGGAACCAGTGGGAATCTATACTGACATAGATAACACCTCTTCTCACCTGTGTAGTTGTCCGACATGTTTGCTCCGCTTGCTTCCTTTTTAGACTGCTTGTTCTCGTTCAAATGACCACAGCATCAGGCGAAACTGATTGGATTTATATAGCCGGCGTGGACGTGATAAAGGCAATCTTGATACGTGTGACAGTAAGCACTTAGCTGTTAATGTAATGAGAAAACATAAGTGTTTTTGGACAATAAACGTAAAATCTGAGAAGTAATCATCAAGGGCGGATTGTATCAGCTGTTACTGTCTACAATAGGTTATGTTGCGGCTTTAATAAATTTTGCCAAAAATGAAATAATATAACTGCCACTTGAGACATGCAAGATACCGATTTGAATGGTGCAGCAATTATCGCTACTTCATACTAGCCTATGGTAGATTGTTCGTTTACTGAGATTAATTAAGTAACGTGGGAAAGTTTACACTCTTTATGAAGCAAAAGCGAAATTAATTATTTTTAATAAACTGTACCAAATTTGAGGGACGAAAGCACAGGGGCAGAATACTTTAGTTTAATCGTTCCTAGAAGAAACTGAAGTCATTTTCTTTCAAGACGTGATCTATTTTTGTAATAGTTTTACAACTCCTCAGGCTGTTTTTCTTCTTTCTGAAAAACATAATTAAGTTAACGATGCTTTGGTTAACAAAGCGCATTTCTAGAAAATAACTGAGAAATGAGATCTTGCACGAAATTAAGGCAGTCATGCAAATTATGCAATTGTTAAATCAATCTCACTGACGAAATACACCAAAAACATCATAACGTTAGTGCATTTTATTATTGCTTCGCATAATGAAAACTGTAAAAGAGGAAAATCTTAATTTAAGATGATTAAAGAAAGCTTTTATCCACCAGAACAATTAAAAGCTAAGTGGACTCTAATTGATATACTGAAAACGTTGCAATGCTCTAAAGAGGGTCTTTATCTTGGAAATCTAATACAGTTCACTTTAATTTGATCCATTAGGCATGGAGTGAGGAAGTACAGTAATGATATTTTGCAAACGTCGATCCTTATCTTGGGGCAAAATTTTCTAACATTTCTTTAGAAAAGGCACTAGTACATTGATTATGAAGTTGGCGACCCAATAATGTGTCTCGATTTCTGTAAGACTACCGTTAGTTCCAAGAATTGTTACTGAGAAAAAGTCCATCAGTGTTTTTTTACAGGTGTACTGCAATTGTACCTAAATAGGCGACACTAAAACTACACAAGCCTTTTGTATATATACAAAAAGCGGTAAAATGATCGGAATCAGTGCCTGCCGTTCGTTGCTGGAAAAATGAGTGAGGGAAATCATTCACAGTTTTATTTTTCTAAGAAAATAAAATATTTCAATCTGTATTTCTGAATACAAATACAAGTTTGAAATTATTTTTTTTGCTATTAACATAGCTGCTAACAGAAACACAGTTTATGCGTCGCCTGTTATTAAGCACACCCTAATCTTCATTTATGACGCAAATACTGCTTTCCCGATCGTGCACTGAAGTGGAAGCGCTTCCTTTGTTAATTGATGTCCACTGCCGGCACAAAATGAACATAGTCGAAATGTCATTTTCTTTAACATGAAATAAAAATCGCTTGGTTTGGAAGCAAACCTGTAACAAAACACAGTTCACTTCAGTAGACTGAATATTCCTTGTTATTGGCATGTTAACTGAAGTTTCGCCTTTTGTATCAATAATTCAAAATCACAAAGTAAACACTTAAGGTATGCCTTGGTATCACGAATTTGTTAAAGTTAAGTTGTTTCAGCCAAGGGTTTTTCTTACGTGTTCACATCTAGCTAATAATGACCAAGTTAAACTATTTCGTTCTTTTTTTTTCTGCAGTAAATAATGGCAAATAATCTCAGTATTTTACACATTTTTTTTTTCGGAACAAACTGTCAGTGTTTTGGTTCTTGAACATCTTAGTATGGTGTGGACTCTGGCCTTTGACCGCATGAATTTATGCATTAGTTAAACTACTAACATGCCGCAAAGTGAACACAACGAATTTAAAAAGGAAATGTTTACACAATGTTTCAAAGCAAAAATGCTAAAACGGATGCGAGTGTGGCAAAAAATCCTTAAAACAGCATAACGATAATCCAGAGTAAAATTATATTTTTTATGTATTAGTATCTTTGCCTATATTAAAAGCAAAAATATATATATAAATAGATTTCTGAATGTACCAATCAACTTAAAAAATAATAAAATATTTGGCTATACACTTTTAGTTCACCAAATAAACTTAAGTTGTCATAAAGCTAATCGTAGCTGGCGCCAGGAATATAAATGTAATATAAAAACGACTGATGAAAAATGATTTACCACAGAGCTCAGTTTATTTTGAGAAACCTTTAAGAGTAAAACTTGTATAACCTCATCGTTTGCTGACTTGGTAATCCTGTGATATGCAAAAAATCGTTTTTCTTTATCTGCGTTAGATTGTTTAACTGACGATAATAACGTCAAAAACGCGTTTTAATTGCCTATTGTAAGTTCCTAAAGGTAAGAAACCTCAGCGAGATTTACTGGGCAGCTGGATAAAGTACACTATGATATTTTTGAAGTTATATTCTAGAAGAACTTAGAACTCTAAATTTAGAAAGCAAGTGTCCTATTAAAGGTGCTGCGTGGGTGATATGCGGGATAAATTTAAGGGTGGCATTTCTGTTTCAACCGTTTAACATTTTGAATAAAATTGCTTCATCTGAGTCAACCTTTTACTTCACTTTCCGAAATCGTGACTTTTTTCGCTTGTTTCTCTCAAAATTCAGTTAAAAGAAAAATGTTAGCGAGTGGTTTGATAGAAGAAAACGCCAAAATGAACCTTCAGTGGATAACTATGAGCCAAAAATATTTTTAATTAAGGCCAATAAATTTCTGTGTCATTATAAGGCGGACGACGGAAGGGAATACATGACAAGTGCTTTACTATAGTAAAAGCCGGATGTATCCTTGAGGAACTTAGCAAGTGCTAAACAACTTTAAAAGTTTTATAAACGGAACAAATCATAAGCTATGTAAAGGAACTGATTTTAAAATAATTAACGCCAAGCGAGTATTCAGCATAGTAGGCCACCCAAACTTGATTATTTATAGATGTTTCGTTGTCCGTATACTAAGATGTACATCGCACTAGTGTACTGAGGAACGGTCTGTGTCCATATAAACAGTAAAGAAATAAATGAATGTAGTAAATACGCTCGTTTTCCGGATTTAACTAAACTATTATCGATTTCGTAGTGTTAACATCAAACAAAACTCAGACTGATGCGTGTACTGACGGAAACTGGCTTTTGTGAACATACTGAAGAACGACCAAGAGAAAAACGTGACTACCAAGAGAAGCTGAGCAAAGTTCACTATACTTTTACCTTATCAATGTGTATGTATACGACTAGATAAGCCGACCTAGGAATGCGCTAATTTACATCGACTTTACAGTTTTCACTGTCGTACCCTCGGTGACGTCGAATTTTGCTTGTTTTAACAAGCACTAATGTTTTGAATGTTTTAAATGTTTTGAAAAAAGTTCAAAATAAACTACCTTTGAACTTTTGAGAAGTGATATATCATGTTTTAGTTTATTTTGAACTTTTTTTAAAACATTTAAAAATTACCCAACAAGTTACGACTAGCACATGCTCATAATTTACCTCTTTTGCTTCAAGATAAATATATAGTTGGGATGGGAGAAAAATTCGACAAAAAATCTTACCTCAGTCCATATAAAAAAAAAAACATTTTTGAAATATTCGGCTTCTTAAACTGATAATCAAAGATATAGTTGGGAAACGATTTAGCTCTGAAAATTTTACGGGCAAGTCAGGATGCGCTGGGTCTAAGCGTGAATTTTCAGCTTTAGAACCTTCCCGGTTCTACGTACGACAAAAATATCGTTGTGCAAGACTAGTCTAATCAATTCACTTTCAGTGAAATAACTGTGAGGCGAGATATTAAAGCTCTTTCAATGATAAGATTTTACTCTTTTTTGCTTTAAACCAATTATGAGCTCAACGAAGACTGGATCCACCGCTAGACAATAAGGAATAGAACTATGAAAGATTTTTGGAGTTCTAAAAGAACTATCAGAAATTTAGAATTCAAACTAGACTTGCGTTTTATGGAAAACATAGCTGATGTTTTGAGTGGCTTGTTATGAATTCTACTTACATGATGTTTCTCAAAATGAACTGCGTTCGCCCCCTTTTGTCCACTCTCGAGAAAAACACGATACATTTAATATAAATCAACAGAAAGTTGAAGAGATATTTTTGTTGTGATTTATTTTGTGGCGAGGCCATTGACGTACTGAAAACCCAAACGGGCATTTGCCTCAACCCTTTGAAATATGATCAACATATTTTAACTTGATTGCTGATTAAAAATTTGAAATTTAAATTAAATACGACTGAAATTTAGATTAAAAGACGACCGGCAAAAACTAAAAATAGCAGAGATTTAATAAGATATTTTCCTGTATTAAAAAAGGATTATGTTGTACGCCGACAAAATATATTCCCCTAAGAAGGCGATCGGTAAGTGTTATGGGAGCTTCGTGATCTTACCTTAACCATTAAGAATGTTTGATACTTGATAAAGTTATACATTCAACAAAGTAAACATTTTCAAGTGTGTTCCATATTGATCTAAAATTCTTGTATTCCATAAACAACTTTAACAAGTCAAAGCAATACGGCAAACTCTTTTATAATTTAACTTAACGTAGAAGACACTTTCAAGAATTGAAAAGAAAGCAGTTGGTCTGACATTTACAAACAATTTAGTAAATCACGGCTAGCGTGTGCTTGTAGTTACTTTTCTGATATTCATCATCAATGAGCCCATCATGTTATGGAGACACTGGGTCTCCAAAAAGCTTTCAACAAGGGTCGGCGGTTTAAATGAATGATTAGCCGTAATTTGTGCTCTTTGTACGACACGCCGTTGCACTGATTACAAAACCATTGTCCGCAAACGGACTCGACACCACTTGTTAAGATGAGTGAAGTAAATATCAAAATGATCATAGTACACTTGACACGCAGTCGCTTAAAGTCCTTAAACCCTTGATTCTGACTGTTGATCGCTACCAAATTACTTTCTATCCTTGGCGGTCAACTGTTACTTGCATCCATATTGCATAGATTAACCCGGTTAATTACATAAAGTAAGACATATTGAATAATATACCCATTTGCGGTGCTGGTGGCAAGATCGGGAACGTTTGCCTGTTAATTGAAACAAGCGGTGAAAATGGATAGCCTATCGGTAATTACCTTGACGTCAACCTGCGTGCTGTTATGCATGGAAAATAACTAAGGTTTTCCTCATTCACGCTGTTTGTTTTCGCTTATTTTCGAATTTGTTTCTTTCTTTAGGCCAAACCTTCAACATACATCTACCATTTTCTTACACATATATGAAAGAACCAACTCGTTGTTTCCCTCACCAAAATGTGGACCACTTTCAATAGTTAAAATATTTGTCAACACAAAATTACTTTCTCGAGCTAAACATTACCACCATAAAATTATTACTTACCGATGTCAGAAGTTACGCACTCGGAGGCTATTAGGATGCTTCTCGACATTAATGCAAACTATACGGCCATAAATCAGGTCTACCCGTTTGGAGTTGAATCGTCGTAACACTGTTTTACTGCATGAGCTAGGACTATCTTGTTTACTCCTCTCCCACAATTTCTAATTAGGCATAATGCATTTATTCTTACAATAATACTGAACTCCCTGCGGAGATTTACTTTAAGACGTAAAACCTCGTATAGTGACCGTATAGTGCATAGGCTGAAAACGGTTTAGAAAATGTAGTTTGTAATAAATACCTTACTAAAAGAAATCGGCTTTCGGCTTTTCCTCTAGCACTCGGTAGCTTTTGTTCAATGTTACAAGGCACACGGGATCGACGAAAGGTCGTGAAAAACACTATGAAATCACTTTATCCCCACACCGCACTTGCTTATGATCTCTTTATTATGTCGTATTTACATTTTTAGCTGCCAAGTTGTGTCTTCGGTTATCTATTCATCGCTATGTGAAATATATTGTCAAACAGCTGCCCAGCTAATTTTTTAATGTGTTTTAAAATCATACACCGCGAAGCGTTTTAAACCACTGCAGATAAAACTACGAATTTGCAAAAAATTGTGAATTTTCAGTTGCCTAACAGACCTTTTGATTCATTTCAGCTGGTAAATTAAGGTTCCATGCTGAGATATGTTGTTAATTCTATCAGTGTAACTGCTCATATGAAAATTATCAGAAATCCGATGGGCCGAAAGTGATATTGTTATCCAGTCGACATTCCAAAACATATTTCCTTGACGAATGACGAGTTAGGTCTTTTACTTAACATTCGAGCATTGCATAACTCCAGTGCCGGTCTGATAAAATTCATTTACTTGGAACGCCTTTCCTGGCTATAGATTATAAAAAAAGAAAAACAAACAAGCAAATAAATTAAACATTTAGTAAGTCCACAATTGCAACGAGAATGTATCTACGATCCTTTAATTTCTTACCGTACGGTCATACGTATGATCATCAGTTACAACCATATACAGTAGCATACATCCGATACAGTGAGATGCTGCATGTTTACCCATCACAAACATGTCCATGCACTTACCAGCAAAATGCCACAATTTCCGTCTCTGATAAAAATAAATTGTTTAAAATTTTGAGTGATAAATTTAGTTTCAAGGTATTTTTCACATGTAAAAACACATGGACGTACTTCACTCATGGATCGATTTACCTTAACAGCAACGATGAAGAACTGTCAGAACGGGGAACGCTCTTAACCCTATTCTGGGGAGAGGGGGGGGGGCTTTTGATAACCGCGCTGACTTTGAACGCTTATAACTTTTTTAAGATTCAACCAAATGCTGCCAAACTTTGCGAGTTTATCTAAAACTTATCTGGAAATAATTCGGTAGGATATTTTTTTTTTCAGGAACTTGACATCACCATGACAACGGAATTTTGACAGGCATGTTTTCCCAAATTTTCCTGTTTCTATTAATGAAAATTAACTTTAATGCAAATAAATTCACCTTTTACGGATTTTCAACACAGTTCTATTGATTTTGAGTTCTTTGCAGTAATTTTGGGTGGTTTTCTGGCGTTTTGGAAAACTTTTGAAATCCAAGATGGCGGATCCAAGATAGCGGCTATTTTGACATCGTCACGTGACGTGACGTCATCATCCCACGTGACGTATACCAAACGATAGAGGTTCGGACATACTATACATCCTATAAGTTTCATTGTGATTGCTTTAATGTTCTGGAAGTAACATAAGGGGGGCTTCTAAAGCCCCCCTCCCCCCCCCGGTCCCAGAAGGTCCAAAAAAGCCCGGTCTGAATAGGGTTAATAGGAACTGGATTGCAGTGTAGGAAATAGAAAAAACAATATCTACCAGTTTGTGCGTAATAGTCGAAAGGAAACAAAAGAAAACAATGGAATTTGCGTCTAAGAGTATCTAAAAGTGTAATAACTATTTTACGGGTTAACTGAAATCACTTTAATATCTGACGAAGAACTCTTTAAAGAAATATATTTAAGAACACATTTTAAAATGGGTGAGATTTATTGCTCTAGTTTTCATTTTTCGTTGGGACATCGCGAGACAGAGCTTACCAGTGGAACTAGAGAATTTGAATACTTAAGGTTGCACAATTATCAGCAACGGTAGTAATCCAAACTACGACTGAGCGGTTTTGCTAAAAAAAAAATGTTAAACTAGATTTTGTTTGTGCTTGACAAACTAATTTTAAATGTGAAGTAGAAGCCATCGTTAATATATTGTGACCAATCAATAGTTTCCATGAAAGTTTATGGTGTTATTTAGAAATAATTAAGGGCTGGTACACACGCGCCGGACGCATACTTCAAAAGCGAAAGTAATTTCCACACCTCAACGCAAAAGAAAGCACAATAAGTAACAAAAGAGGTCATTTTGTGAAGGTCACAGACGTTTTGGGCGTAGCCCTTATTCTGTGTAAAACCGTGGGTGCTACCGTAACGCAGGTAAAACCAAGAAAATGAGTCAGAACTTTTCTATTTCTTGGCTTCAATCATTGACAAAATTGTTGACACGTTATGAATGTTGGCCCTATTTTATTGTTATTTGGACTAATTTCATACTTTTACCCCACTTTTCCAACCTCCTCCCCCTACCAATGTTGTAGTTTATTTTTGGGAGCCCTTTGCTACAATTTTACAACATTGGATGGGGGGAGGGTGTATTTTAGCAGACAGTCATGAAATTTAAAAACTAGTGGTAAATTTGCCGAAGATTGTTGCTTTTGCATTTGCGACACGGCTGTTTACGCCTACTTATGCTTACGATTCCGTGTGCGTTTGCTGGCGTTTATGGTGATTCCTTAGTATTGCATTGCGCACATTTAAAAAAAAATGGCGGATTTTTCTTTACTGCTAGGCACGCGAGAGAGACAAATCGTTGCTTTCTCAGCGTAAAGGAGTACGGTGACTTATCAATTTTTCGGTTTTTTCTGAGTCTAACAATCCTCTTCTAATTCTTTCTATTAAAATGAATATAAACAAAATTCTTTTGTATAAAAATAAATAATGGACGGGAAAGTGATCTTAGCCAGTACTCGAGAAAATATAACTGTGGCCCCGTGATCACTGCATGCATGCACCCTAGGAACAAATTGAATAAGTCCCGATTGGAAGTGTGTTGGGATGCTCTTATCATGAAACATTGAGGAGGTCGATGCAGTACATTCATGGTTTATTTCACTTTTTGCTTTTAATCTATTTTTTCCTGCTCCCAAGAAACGTGAAGTGAACGGTTCAACTAAAACCGCTCCTGGAAGCTGAAATTGCATGTACGGAGTATGGGGTAAATTCAGGGCCCTCCTGCTCCTGACCGAATATGGGGACCCCTCTTTTTTTTAATATTTTTTTTTCCCTTTTAATAAACAACCAGGAAAGTTAAAAAAAAATTTTATTTTTGGGAACGACCTAAAAAAAAAAAAAAAAAAAAAAAAAAAAAAAAAGACAAAAAAAAAATTTGTTTAAAAAAAAAAAAAAAGATGCAGAGAAAGGGGGGAAAAAAAAGGGAAGGGCAAGAAAAAAAAAAAAAGAGAAAAAAAAAAAAAAAAGGGGGGGGGGCCCCCCCCCCCCCCCCCCCTTCAACGAGAATTGTTATTCAAATAAAGAAGTGAGTGGTTGGCACATAATTAACTCAGGATCTTTTATCGAAGTTCTTAAACTTTATTCCACCATTGCTTGTTAGCAATGTTGTAAACAAGCCAGGTTCTAAGTTAAACTACATATTTTTTTTTTACAACCGTAATGGCAAAAAAGGCTTTCCGGCTGACAAAACCACAAATCAAAATTTTTCGTGTACCAGTTTGCTTGCACTTAAATTTCTAAGCCATTTGTAATGCTGATTTATTATGCCGTAGTACGTGCAAGATGAAATGGATAGCCTACGTCATGTTTTGCTTTCTAAGTACAAGCTTCATTCATTCATAATAAAGAATTGTTACTTACTTACTTTAGAAAAGAAAAGTCAGCAAGCAATAAAGTGTTGAATGAGTGTACACAAGAAATAATCATCATGTTTGCGATTTCGTGAACAAACATTTCATCAAAACGTAATAATTATCAAATATTTGGGTCTGTTGACTCACTTAAGAGAATATAATGAAACTGATTTATTTATTGATATTGTATTCAAGACGTCAAACCCCGAACGATTAGCGCTTATCTTACTTAAGACGTTAATCTGGCTGGCGAATTTAATTGAAGCCCGCAATAAATGCCCACAATTTGCTTATAGTTGCAAGAACAGACTTGTAGACGCCTGATTTCAAAAAGAAATCTTTAGCAGGTCAGTTGAAGTGTTACTGATAAGTGCTAAAGTACATAAAACCTTAAACGAGTTTATATTCGAAGATAAAACAACGAAATCACCCTGATTATGTATTTCTTTTAACAGAGTTATCATAATTATATTTCATCTAATTAGCCATTAGAAGTGGACATAATAGTGTAGGCAACATAGACTGATTAGGAATTAAAGAATAGAAGCCGACCGACCGACGCATACGTCGATGCAACTTTTTTCCACAGTTAAAACACTGCATGAAACGTATCGCATTGGCAAATCATCGTACTATTGCAAATATTGGACTATTTTTTTGCCTGGTAAGTACCGTATGATTATCATTCGCTCTATGTAATCAATATCATAGTCTCAAACTTTGCGTTCGCCTTATTACATATAATCCCGTCTTAGAACAGTCCCCCAAATGTGAAAACGGACGAAGTGTCTTGGTTCAACTCCATTTGGTCGTGTGATCGCTTAGCTATAGCTTCAAAAACACTTCCTGTATCTTTCTGTTTAACCAAGAAAGCTGTCATCTCCTCTTGACAATCTGAATACATATAAACTTTATATTTAGGGTGAATTTTATATTATCAACTCGCCATTTTGGAGGCCTTTTGGCTTTAGTAAGCTTGACCTATGTTTGATTCGATACCTTTTGGTGCGCGACAAGTTTTTAAGAATTTCAAGAGACAGAGAATCCTTTCCGGTTATTTTTCCAGGCCTTTACTATTTTTATTATCTACTTAGCTGTACATTAAATCCTATACGGTGGCATCTGGCATTTAGATAATCAGCTTACGCCTCCTTTTGTCAATGCCCTCAGACTTGGGTTATCTATCGTTGAACTCTTAGCATAGGAAATACAACATTTGATAATTGTCTAATTTTGTGACAATCATAAAAAATAAATACAAAACAAGTACGGTAACGTCTAGAAAGTTTGAAATGATATGAACGTTTTTGAACAGCAAAGCTGAAGTGATGGTTGCGACTGGCTTCACGTTTTGCTCAGTAGTTTCTCTCCCAAACTTTAACCACTTGTAGTTGCACAGAATCCAACTGTACAGAATCCAATTGTAAATGTTTGCTTCAGTAATCGCATATATAATGTATTAAAATAATATCACTTCCCTGCGTCCAAGGGCAAGCTTATTTGCTAGTACGATAAGCAAGTATCCAATATTAGCTAAGACTAAATGGATACAGGTTGTGAGGCGCCATAAACACCTCCAGACTGAACAGTGAAAAGGGTGATCAATAATTGAATAGCTAAGAATGATTTAGAATTGAACGTGGCAAACTGTGTGAGATAGTAATTGTAAAGTATCCAAACTAGTACTCGACGAATGTAATTTAAGTTTCATGCGGTCCTGGCACCTATCTTTGTGGTAAAGGGCGTAGTTTTATTAGCCCTATGTACGTACTTACGCACGTGCGCACACTTGAAACATGAACAAACATGTACACTTATCTTGACTACTGCCAATTTAGAAAATGGTGTTTTTCACGGTATATTTTTAAGTTGAAATTTCTATTACCACTCTCCTCCTCATGCTCTACATGTGCATGCAGCGTATCGTCACAGTGAGAAAGAATTCTCCTCTTTCTGCTATACAAAATGGCATCGATAAGTGCAATGGAGTGATCACAAAGTTCGCCAGTTACTCCAGATGCACGTTAAGCATTGTTTAGTCAAAAACTATCCTGTAGCTGGGAATAACCTATGGGTCTGGTTGTCAAGGCAATTAGTTCAAGTTTCACTTGACGCTCAGTGCTAAAAGGTTCTTTATTTGTCAAAGTGATTGTGAAAGGCCATACCAGTAGTGACTGAGATTGATGATAGGATAATAATAAAATACTTTTAATACTTAGCATCTTTTCAATTTTGAAACGATGTTTTTTGATGTTTGAAACAGCAATTTCAAAGCCTCAAGATTTTAACATTTTCAGACTGCTTGTAAAGGTTGACGCTTTCGGTATTCGCTATATCCCAGATATCGATGTGTATACCTTATTAAAGTCCTGAATTTAGTTATTAGTCACGTGGCTCAACTAAAGATTCTTTGAAAGGTAAACATGTATGTCCTGTAATATGAACTCATATTACGCCCTAATCCACTTTTTAATACTTTGAAAATAAAATACCAAGGAGGGAACGTGCTAGTATTCAAGAGAACAATGTACGGTCAAATTCTACCTCAGCTGCTCCTGTAAAAAGTTCTGTTTACTTGCTTGGACAAATTTTCATCGCGCGCGGACCAGAGGTAAGTGTATGCCACAAAATCTTGTTAAGGCAT
The DNA here is from genome assembly GCF_052425735.1 of Oculina patagonica. Taxonomy (NCBI): domain Eukaryota; kingdom Metazoa; phylum Cnidaria; class Anthozoa; order Scleractinia; family Oculinidae; genus Oculina; species Oculina patagonica. The sequence goes on from NC_135759.1 coordinate 26,123,968, forward strand.
GTTTTTCTCTTTTGTAATCAGTATAATGACCTTGTGAAGGTACAGTAGCGTGGCGCGTTTGTCCAACTAACCAAAACAGCTGAGAATAACTATTGTAAATAACCCATGCAATACCACGGACACTTGACAAAAAATCAGGAATAGGGTATGATGATTGAAAGCAACTGACTGATACTTTTATTGTAGTGACAATATAAGTTATCAAGGGTAATTTCGTGTTGAAATATAATGATGTTTACACTAGAAATTGATTACTAGTAGAGATTAGAAGAAACCAACGTGGAGTTATACAAGCTTTAGTTGGAAAAGCCGGATTTTACTGAATCAGCTAAGAAGATCAGTTGCTTATTACTGTCTATGTAAACATTTGTTTGTCGATTTGTCGTTAAGATGGTTTTCGCCTCTGATGAGCTATATAGAATACTTTTCCTCTGTTTTCTGTACACACAGTTAAAAACTCAAACAAAACCACTAACAGTGAGTTTACCTTACAAATACCTCGGCCTTCTGGACCTCTTTGGGCGTCTACACATGTACAGTTAAAATTTAGATCGATAAAACAAAAGGAGGACTTTCCCTTGAAGTTGATTACGACAAAGCAACATTTCTATACACCTCCTTTTCATGGATGTTTAGCCAAATTGGGCGATTTAAAAAAAAGGACCCGTTTTACATCCATAATCATAGAGATGTTTTGATGGAGTATTTTGCTTATTTATTTTTTTTTTTCACCGCAATGCGCGATTCATTTTAACTTTGTTATTCCGGAAGTGTCAACTTAACCTTTTAACTTTATGAACCAGAAACAATCGTTTCGTTGATATGAATGTACTGTATTTAGAAAAACAAAAGGAGTTGCCATTATGTGCGGTAAGTCATGTCTATCCTATTTTTAAATATTACGGTTGCCGGTCCTCGCCTCACTAGGTAAAACAATGGGAACGCCTCTGCGATCCTGAATGAGTACCTTCCGTTTTCTTCTTTAAATTTGGTTTGCCATAATTGTGTAAAATTTCTTTTCTTTTGGACAGTCTTCAAGACAGAATTTTCAGGTAGATAGCCGACATTTTTCCTTTTAGCCATGGAAATGGCCCTTTTCAGGCGAATATGACCTTTTCCCCACTGTGAAGGTTTAGTACTATGATTCATTTTCTTATGTTGAGCAGTTGAACAGGAAGTTCGACATGGGAAGGGGGCTTTTTTTTAAACACACACACACAGTTCAGTACACACATTGAAGAAAAAAACAAGTGTACATAAAACTCTTTGAATCCAGTAAAAAATGATTGCGGCATGATTTGTAAGATAAGTGTAAACATTTTGGTGGCATAGACGTTCAAACTTTTCGATCATACCATGAGAATTTTCAGTACGACCTTGAACCCAAAAGTAGTCTTGTGATCTGTCATGGTATAAAAAGGAGAACATCTTTTGTTACACTCAAGGGTTATTTTTAAACAATAAGTACACCAAAAACAATCTTGTATTAACAAAGGCCTTTAAGAGGTTCAGTATTCCCTAAGAAAATGACTGACTGGGCTCGTAATCGGGCTAAAATAAAGTTGTGTCATCAACAAAGTGGCAGTGAAGCAGGACTCTACTGTCTACTGTAATTTATTATTTTATCATTATAAAAATTGAGCTTAAGACTACTGTACGTCGCTGCATGACGCACACTTTCTGCGGCGCCTTTTACGGTGTTATGTTCAAGCGTTTGGAACATAAATGTCTGACATCTCTCTACCTACAGGCTAAACTCTCAAAAAAAACTCTTATAAAACATGAAACAAATTCAAGTGTTTGGAACGTTAGAAGTTTCTCGTAAAAAGCGACTACAAAAGAATCATTAACCTCAAAAGAACCTCCCTAAATGGGAACAGGGAACTAATAGCCCAACAGGGAAATTTTAAACTCCCAGAAATCAATAACGCCATTCACGGCATTCAAATTTGTTGGAGAATAATTTGGTGTGACAATTGTTTGGTCAACTGAGGTTTCTATAGTAGACCATGTTTTCAAAGGAAGTTTTACCGTGTTATTTTGGATTTTATTTTAAAATCCTTAAGAATTTTGCGAGATCCACTAAAGTTAATGCCATGACTCGAGCAAGAACTTGAACCAGGATTCCAACTAAGTTTTTAGTTTTTAACAGTGTAAACTGTTTATAAGACAAGTTATTGCTTACCGCAAGCAAACTGAACCGGAGCAAAATTATAATCGCGAGGAAACTGGATTAAAAAATCGCTAACAAAACGGGGTAAAACCTAACCGGAACTACTTTTTTTAATGAATATTTTATTTACACAATAAACTTAACAAAAACGAAAAATGATAGCACGGGTAACATGTAAATGTCTGAGCACTCCCTTTACAAAAAACTAATATAATTAGGTCACAATGCATTTAATTTACTCTCTAAAATTAAGCCAAAATAAAGAAATGTCACAATCAAAAGATGGTCTAAAACTACAACGATGTGGGCAGGGAATGTTAAGAGAAAAGAGTTATAAGTGAACTGATTCATTAAATTAATTTCTAACCTGAACTGATAGTAAAGTGGGAGTGACAGCTAACCGGCTGGAGTCCGATTTTTGTCATGGCTGACATTATTGAAAAATTTAAAAACCAATACGAAGTACTTTTTAAATGTATGACGTCATTGTGATGTAATATGACGTCATAATTGGCACATGGTTTTGAATCAAATAACTGAAATAACCAGTTTTGTTTGCTCTACACAGCTTGTAAGTTTGATGTACTATAGCATAAATGCTTTTGGTAACAAATAACGAGCACATCCCCTCCCTAGGGTTCACAAACCAAAAAAGGCAGGCTAAATAGGTTACATGATGTATTGATATTTAATTACTTTATTGAATTTATGTAATTTTAAAGTTTGTGCAATTTTCTGGTGGGCTGCTACAGCCCTAATTTTGCGATTATTCTTGCAACAAAAAGTGAAAGTTTCCAATCTTGGACGAAACTAGTTAAGACAAACGCATATTACACACTTTTCGGGAATGTCTTGACTTACTGCCAGGTAAAAATATGTTATCCTCCTCGCCTATTCCTCAGTTTCAGCAGTCCTGCACCGGTTCCAAACGGCTCTCTGATTGGCTATTTCGCGGGAACAATAGAAAATAATAATCTTTAAAAAAAAGGACCATGGGACGCATGTTTTGTGGTGATCCAGTTTCTCGAAACCAAACTGTGCTTTGATCAGTGACTGACGATTAACAACACGATCTCACTTGAACTGCTCATAGACGTTCCAAGCAAACGTTCCAAGACAAGAAACGTTAAACAAGCAAACGTCCCAAGCTTACAATGCCACGTAGCAAAGCATAATCTCGATAGAAACAATAAAACGATGCTTCTCGTCGAAGAAAGATAAACGGCACCAACCGTCTTGGTGGCCAACTTCTGCGTCAAGCCGAACCTTCCATGTGATTGGTTCGCTATGTTTTGGCACGGAAATTATCAAAGCAGCAAAATAAGAGAGTCGCGCTTTGAATCGGTGGAGGAACCCTCAGCGTTGTTTCAATTTACCAGGCTTTGTTTTCACAACACCGGAAACAGCATTGACATCATTGCGTGATAAAGAAAGAGGCACCCAAAATAAGTGGAAATTCAGCCCACCGTTTTGTCCAAAATGGCCCATTTTAGCGCATCTCGAACACGTATGAGGTCATGACGACTCCTCATTAACCCTCTTCAGACCACCGGGGCGAGGGGGCTTTTGGGCTTAGCGACATTTCCTACAATTTTACTGACATTTTAACGCTAGTACCATGTGACCACCAACTTTGACGTTAACATGGCAACAGTTTGACAGTTATGTTTTACAAAAATCGCAATTTTGGTTTTAATCAATATAACTCCTATGTTTTATGATAGCATTTGTACTTTTATAGTTAATTTAGCAACAGTTTATCTCATTTTAGACATCATTCACCTATCAGCTATACCCCTGAAGGTAATGATTTGAAAAAAAGTTAAACTGGTTTTCCGCAAATGACGTCATTAATAAAATATTCAAAATGACACCTCGGCCTATTACAATGGTACCTTATTACATGAAATTTTCGCGACACGTTAATTACGCGAATTTCGCGATTCCAAAAAAATCGCCAAATTAAAGTGATGCGAACAGTAAGTGTCGCGAACATAACATGACGCGAAAATTAAGTGACTCACATTGTGTTAATAATCAAGAAAGAATAAGTTAAGTACCACGGAAGGAAGGAATTTTCAATGTAAATGGATGTTGTCGTCAATTGACTCAAGAACAATAACTCATGCAAGTACAAGCATGACCTACTTGTAGACATAGTGAGAACTGTGTTGTTGCTATTGCCGAGATTGTAGTCCCGCCCTTGCGTTTTTGTTAATTTTGAGGTCATTGTTCCTTTAATTTGATGAAGTCGTTTTATTTAATTCAAGGGCATGTTAAATAATATTGCCAAGAAAATGTAAATTGCGTCTTACTCAAAAACGCGAAATTAAAGTGTCGCGAAATATGCGCACCTCAAAATCCCGAAATAAACGTGTCGCGAACATTTCATGTAATAAGGTAGATACTTTATTTTAATACGTCGAGGCACAAATGAATATTTCATTAACGACGTCATTCGCGGAAAGTTAAATATTCAAAATGGCGTCTCGACTTATTAAAATAGTGTATGGAAACGCGTTTTTACACTAACTGGGTTTCATTCTTGATTTAGATTTTTCTGCACGACTTGTCACAAATACCAAAAAAAGTGAAGCAGTTAACCGCATATCAAATTATGGCATAGCAAATAATGATGCATATAACTTCTTACTACTTCGATAACGAGAACAAATTGGAGGCAAAATATGTGGTGATTTGGAATTCGACACACGGAAGCATATAAAGAAGCCAGTTTCACGGTCTTCAGTCCAAACTATTAAATTTAGGCTAAGATTTTGCCGAGGTAGACGTGACCTGGGGTAAAGTGTATTGTGTCAGCGTGTTTCTTCGTAAAGCGTAAATTAAAAACAGCTTTCGTGAACTCAAGGCGGATAAATCATCGCCGGAAACCTGCTGCAAGGTCTGGAATAAGGCGAAATATCTGTGTTTTCTCCTGCCGTACACACGATTTCAGGTGCAAATAACAAAATATGATCCTGTCAAATACCTGACCTGGTCTGAGACCAATATGAAACCTAAAAGAACCACGACTACTTAGGTACTTGGAAGCATGATGGTCAAAATTGGATAAGTTTACAAAGAGCTGAACTTGATTGAGTGCGGCGGGATGGGTAACGGAAATCAAGTTTGGATCATTTTTGCATAGTTTCACAGCATGTAAACTTTTCAGTTCTACGACTGCTATATTCATAACTAATTCCATCTCCAACAATCACCATGAATAACACGACTGAGCCCTCCGGTTTGTATATCTATGATCTAGGTTTGAGGGACTCAAGAGCGCCAAAAAAAACAACTTTCCGCTAGTAAACCGACCCCCTTACACATGTGCTCTGCATATGTCTTTCTGTGTGTATTGAGAAAGTTAGAACGGCAGTGAAATTAGGACCATTTATGCTACAAGAGGCACCCTCTGGCCTATAAACCCCTCAAGCCATCGCTTTGTGAATTTTATGATCTTGAAATTTTAGATCTGGTAATAATGCTTTACAGAACGGAAGTCGGCATTTACATTTTAATCGTTAAGGCAATCCAAAAATGTTGCCCTTTTTATTTGACAAAGGGAATAAATAATCCTTTTATAGAGGTATGCCATCCACTTGATAATCTTTCTTCGATAATCTTTCTTGGATAATCTTGGTATGCAAAGGGTAAAATATGCGCGGGTGAGCTAAGCCGATCGCGTGGCGACAAAATGAAAAAGGAAAAATGTACTTTACAGACGAGATTGACCAATTAGACAACATCCTGCCCCGTACTGCATTTATTTCGGTTTTCTTTTTGCCTTAATTGTATTTTTAATAATTGAAAAAACGTGACATGAAGGGTTTCATACGTTGCCGCCTTGATTTAAACACAAATCTTGTTTTCACAGCTCTGCATTCAATCAGGGTAAAATGAAAAACAAAGACCCGGCCATGTACGTGTTCATGTGGAAGTCTTTAGCATACTTTCCACATCAGAACTGTTTATTTAGGTATTCTATCTTTAAATACTGAGTTATTTTTTAAAAAAATTGCATGTCCTGATACACGAAATGCGACAGCCGGGCAAAACGGAACCGGCCATTGGAAAAGATAATATTCATTAAAGATGCTAAATGATAGTTTGGAGTCAAAAGTTCAAGTTGGTGGGTTTTAAAGCTCACGCATCTTAAAGCCTCTAATGCTGTTTATTTAATGCGATTAGCACGTATAAGATTTTTTCTTCACTCTTATGTTATTTACGGGTCAATAATCGTCCCTTCAGTAGGCTTTCCTGTCAATAACAGCATTGATTGTACCAAATTCGCAATATTACTGGTGAAAATTGCATGGTCACCCTCATAAGTTGTTACCTCAAGCATGAATTTCAAAGTTCATTTGCTCTGTTTTTACAGCGCCATCGAGATAATTAAATTAACGATACGGACCAACAACACAATTTAGTAGAAAAATATTTTGCACCTTCCAAGAAGAGGCCGCAATGATAAAATATCCGGCCGTTAATGCCGGACACAGGTGTCGAGGTACGTGGCTAACTAAGGTCGTTTGGTTGTACGTTTTGGAACGAAAAATTCAATGTGGGCAAGGCGTCAGGGTGTAAATCAATCAGCGTAGGTTTGGCTATAACGAACATCACGATCACGAAAACTTGAAGCCAGATTTGACATTTTAAAAATACTGACGTAATCAGTCCCCCCTAATCAGGAAAGCAGTTATATATGCGTAGATAACTAATAGGAATCAATTTAACAATCATACGATACTTCTACTCTTTCATTCATACAATCGTGGTGTTTCTCGTTCACATCATAAAATGAACTCTTTCTCCTGAACCAATCAAAGAAATTCATTGAGATGGTTTTAATTCGCATAAACTAAAGTGAACATAATCTCAGAACTGCAGGTTTCTCTGCATATCATCTAGCTTGTCTAATTAGCTTATTTGGTCGGCTCGATTAGCCAATAAACTGCACGGCATGTTTGACATCACACGTCCTTTGCCAGCCGCAACTGCTGGACCTGCTGACTGCCATTAGCGTTTCTTTCCTCCACTTATCGGAACCAACTGGATCAGACGGAATATATCTCACCTTTGACAACGACAGTCACAAATTTGTTTGCAAAGTTATTTTTCTTTACTCCACATGGAATCTCTCTTAGCTGCTTATTGATTGAATAACAAAACATCCATATCTTATTATTATCCATATCTAATCCAAAAGATTAGGAAATTACGCCGATGACGTATGATGTATGTCTGATGTTGTCGTCACGTACTTATTTAATGTCTGCACGTGTGATACTTTCTATACTGTACCTGACCGAAAGGGATCTAGATAAATCTTCGGAGCATGTACGGTCGGCTGCTACGTCGCAAAATGATTGAATGTCAACTAGAATGTTATTCTTTTGCAGAAAGGCCGCCAAGCTACATTAAAATATCTGGTGATGAGACAAACAAAAAATGGTGATAGTCCATTATCATAGCGTTTTAGTCCATGACATAAAGAACATCTTATGGCTTGCTTTTTAGAAAATGTTTATATTCAGGCTTTTTCATAACCTAAGCTATTACAGTCAACATGTCGGTGTTTTAAGAGATATATAATATAGATACTAAAGTTCGTTATAGATCTTAATAGGGTCATTCAAAGTGTTACTCATGACCCCTCAGTCAGCAAACTAAATAACGAGGTGTCAAGCGCATGCGGTGGATACAATCCATATAAGTAGCTGCGAATATACTAACTTCTCGGCAAATCGCATTGCATGTTTAAATACACTGTAGTCGAAATTCTTTCGTTAATTGTTCGCATAAAGCGACTCATTCTTTGAAACTGTGTACTTGATGGTCCTTCCGGGCTTTTATTACTGGTATATGCCCGGAATTCGTAATCGCGACCTCGCCATACGACGACTGATTGAAAGGATATGGACATAAACACGCAACCGAGGGTAACATTATACGCTTCTCTCAGCAAGGCTGAGACGCTATTGTGCGGTGAAACCGAGCAAGCCAGATTGGCACATCATGTTGTGAAAAGAGCTTAGTCCTCGCAGGAACATACTTTAATCCCTATAGAGAAATCTGGTAATACGGAACAGCTCAGTGGTGTGACTGTGATAAAATTCGTGAAACAAATCCACTTCACTGGTGAAGAGGTTTTTTCCGTGGCTTTGCAATCGTGTTTTGCCTGCAAGGGAACGGAGTAGCTGGCGTCACAGAGCGACGACACTGGGCGTTCTTCCCATTATCGCTGCCTTAAGTCTCACAAACATATACAAAAGGTTAGGATATATTTAACTCATTTGCTTACAAATATCGTATAGGTGAAACCAAGAAAATCGTACCAACACAGCAGCTTTTAAATGTGCTTTGGACGTAGTAAAAGAGAACTGGTGCGTTGTTATCACACAGCAGGGAAGATAATAAGGCGTATGTAAACCACTTGAAAGACGAAAGCTATGTTGGGCTTTTTATAGATCTTATCAATCTTCTCCAAGGAAAAGTCGCGTCTATAGCTTTAATTGCCCATCAATTGCTTTTACAAAATTCTTACATCGCTACGTGCTTCGGCTGGCAATTTTGGTCGCGTGTCTGTTTTTATTCACTGAACACGAATGCCTCGTTAAATAGCGGAGTCCCATGTTCACTTTGGTAGAAGTATGCCACTCGATCCTCTGGATTACTGTCAAATGTTATAAGCCGATGTTTTTTATTCTGCGGTGTATTAAGCGAATGTCACCGGACTGTGAAACGTTATTCCGTGTTCGCCTTTCCAATAAATGTCACTTTTTCTTTTATTTACGACTTGTCAATCGGAACCGATTATTATACCAAAACGTTGACGTAATTGTCGGTATAGCCGCCTGCGTTGTTTGGTAAAGTGCAAATTGTAATAGAATCGTGCCCTGAAAAATGCCTTGAACAATGACTAATAGTTGGTGGATTTTTTGACTGAACACTGGTGGGCTCGTGTTACACGGTAAATAATTAACTTGCTGACCACTTATAGAAAATAATCATTACAAATAAGGTATGACGGAACACTGTATTGTTTACCACGTGCATGCAGCATTGCTAAAGTTTTCCCAAAGTCATTAGCCTTTATTTGTCAATATTTTCCCATGCACGGGTAGTGTATTCCATTGAAGAGTTGCAAAAAAGGTAAACAAACTGAGCAATTTACGTTCAATTAATGCAAGTTTCTTATGACTCCTTTTTTGGAGTATTTTACATGTCTTGACAAAAAAAGGGGGAGGAGGGATAATAGGTACAACCTAGCTGCAAAACATCTCAGAAATCTCATTACACAATATAGCTTCCTATTTGAACTGTTTAATTGTTGTTGTTAATTATGTTTTGACATTACAAAATATGGAGTTCTTGGTTTATTGGAATCGGCCACCTTTAATAATAAGAGAGGGTCTCTGCCAAAGTAGTTCACTGAACAAATTACCAGCTTATGACGATGGGACTGGAAATATATGCAGCAATTGTTTGAAAGCTTTTAGGAGACAAAGCCTGAATAATATACTCATAACAAGATTAGCTGCATTTGTCATTAAAACGGTTGATTAATGAATCCGGAGTTGTCGGTAATATGAACATCCGATTCCAAAAAACGTTCACTCATGAACAACTTTTATAATTTGTCTGGCACCATACACGTTCGTGATAGAATGTTGCATTTAAACGCATAGTGACATTTATTTTTTGTTTTGTTTTCAAGAGGTAGTGACTATACACCCAAAAAACAAAACATAGTCTTTCTACCATTTATCAAGTCAATTAACGACAAATATTGCATACAAGAAACTTGTTAACAAGTGAATATTTTTTGACGTTGATCGATAGATCAGTTTCTAACATTCATATTTTATCATTAACACTCCATATTGTAATTATACACGTTTAATCCTTTGATCTCTCATTCTGATCTGTGGATAACTCTTTGAATTGAACACGAACAATCGGCTTTATGGCAAAGTTCTCTTTATGTCTGAACACAAACCCGGCTCAAGACTTCTATGAAGTTCTTGGCATGTGATAGCAATTTAGTCTCTTGTACTTGTGTTATACTACATAGGTTGACAGTAATGATGTAAACAAGCCTAATTGATATCTTACCCTATTGAAAAATAGCACAAAAGCAGTACAAAAGAAATCCGTTTGACCTATCAACTCTTTTGTGCAAGTGGGAAAGAACAATATAACAAAAACATAATAACGTTGATGACATTCGGAAACAAAAATATTCGTTTATCCTTAATCCTTTTTTGGAAGTCAATAAACCATAAACGCGCTCGTCATGTTTTGAGGCTTTGCAAAGTGAAAATACAATGTAAGTGACCACTTGACATTTAAGAATGTACTTTGTGTGATCAAAATATGTGATACACTGCATTGCTTATTCTTTCAGAGTAAAAGCTGAATTACAAGGACTCTCAAGGCAAAATAATACGTCGGCAAGACAAAGTCACCACAAAGATGGCAAACTCTTCTCTGTTGCCAAATGATCATGAAGGTAGGAACACTTTTATCATGGTTAAGAAACCAATTCAGTTTGATATGTTAAATGTCAGCAAGATTGGAATTGTTAAGCTTATAGCTGGCTTATCGTTTTCATTATGAGTGCTATTATTAACGTTTCAAACATGTATATATGTGTGGGAATTACTTCATCTCGGAATTAATAAGACTTACTTTCTTTTTTGATGTAAAACATTAATTAACCCGTGTTAACAGTGAAAACAATTTAGTAAACTCGCTGATTTGACGATTTGTAGTGGCTTTGTTTAAGAGGATATATACGTGAACAGTGGTCGGAAATGGGAGAGCTAAATAACTAATAGTCTATAGTTTGTGTAAATATCTAAACGACAAGTAAAGTTAATCTGGTGCACACTTCAATATTGTGGTTCTAACAAGTGTTGTACTTGTGAATTCTGGGTGACTTTTGAAAAACATTCAGGCCAAAAAAAAATGTTTTCATTCTTCAAATTTATTTCGAGTGTCTGGTAGCCAGTAGGACATTTACGGAAATTTAAGTTTGTGGCTTTTGCCTAATGCTGTAATTTGTTTCGTGAAGTTCTCCAGCAGTAAGGTGCAGTAGTTTTGTTAATTCTTTAAACCATGCAGACTTTTAGACAATTTCGTCGGTACGGCGATGAGAGAAGTATTCAAAAAAAAGTAAACTAGTTTGAAGCCTAACCCACACCGCTGTATAATTCAAATTCAGGCTTTCTAGTATTCAGAATAGGTATTGCAGGCAGTTCGACGCTTCGAAAAGAAATCACGAGTATTGAAAATTTATCTCGACAAATATGTGGCTTTTAAATTATCAATACATCCGCGTGGTATCGATACGTGACAATCAGTCGCATGCGCTAGCATGATGTTGGCAAAACCCATTGAAATGAAAATGTAATGGATATATCTTTATGGTCATCGGCGGATGAATTAATATCGGTTTTCTCTATTGAATTAGGACCAATTGCACTTTTTTAGAGATTAATTTCTGACAAGTGATGAAACGCACGAGTGTCGTGCTTGGCGGGGGTATTAAAATGGCCATAATGAAGTGGGTCAGGGGTCGTTTCGGTGGCGGTTAAAATTATCACGAACGGCAGTAGTTTCTTAGTAACGAGAAATACCTTAATGTTTTATTTGTATATGCACTTGTTAACATCAATATTTCGTTTTGTAAATGTTTTCAGAGCATTAGAAAAATTGGGAACGTTTCCAGAGCATTATACGAAAGATAGTTTTGCTATACATGGCTATACATTGATTTTATTTTCATACCTTGTCGAAACAACTACAGAACTGATGACAGTGTGTTTTTATAATCTCTCTTGAGAGGATTCCAAGAGCTCTTCCATTGATATAATCAACTGGCCTAAGGGTACGTTTTTTTTTTTGCAAAAATAACTTAAATACACATATACGTTTATTTGAAACATTAAAAAAATTACAAAAACGCTCGAAAAGGAAGTTGAAAGGTGGACGCCAGAGGTTTCCCCCCCCCCCCCCCAAGAAAAAAAACGCAAATAAAAAGTAAAGCTTGAAAACAGTAACTATTAAAGTCAGGCAGTTAAGGGCTTTGAAGGTTTTAGGTACTTTGAAGGTTTTAGGTACTTTGAAGGTTTGGAAAGTCTGACTTAAAATATTAATTCAAGATTTCAGTAGATTTCTGGCTTAAAGATCAATGAATTGCGTGCATCGATGACAATCTTGCATTGCTTTTGATTATGCAAATTTTGAAGACGATTGGACAATTCATTGTTTTATATTGGTTTAGAGTTCCCTTTCTGTTGTACATAAGAAATGTCAAAAATTATAATCAGCTTTTAGCCATTATTTAAAGTGACATTTCTATCAATAAATAAGCTTATTATCCTGTGTTTGAAGTACGAGGGCTGATAACTTCCAGAAATAATCCTTATTAAATGGTAAGTAATTTTCAGTAGACAGAAGGCAGAAGTTCCAAATGATTGACCTTAAATTCAAATGATCGTGCCTAGTAAACATATCAGTACTGCACGGTTGTCAAGTGGCCAATGCTTAATAATATTACAGTCACGTAAACGTAAACGTAGCTGAAGAAGCTGACTTTATTGTTGCCGTAATTCGCGAGATTAACTTAAACTAACTGTCTTTTAAAATTTTGATACTTACGATCTGCACAGACACTGGTTAGCTTCATGATTATAGCCTTACGTAGCACGATATTTTCGGTCGTTAGATTGTTCTTGAATAAAAATTATACCGCAAAAATTTTAACCACAATTTTTGATCGCCTTGTTTTCATGTCTTTGTTCAGCCTGCCAGCTGTTCACAGCCTCTTCCTGTGTTGATGATAAGCTAGGGAATTTTGGCTTAGCATGCCTGTGTTGTTGCGCCTGTGTGTGTTTGTATATCTTTCTTTATTCTCAAAACGTTTAATTATTCAAACTTAAATGTTACTGAGCGCGTAAAATTGCTGACGCATTGCCAGTATTTAATTATCATCCCTTCATGCAAAGAAAAAAACTGCATTCATGCAGATATTAAATGGTTAGATGATTTTTGAATACAATACAAAACTCGACCAATCAATCTATAACTTATAGATTTTATGAGTCGTGATTATTTTATACAAACGTTTCCGTGTGCTTTTCTTGGTAATAAATTTTAACAAGGTACTCCCAAGCATCGCCAATGGTACGTCACTGTATCGATGGTCACGTGTGAGCCATCAGCCAGCCAATTTCTTATAAGTCACGCAACTAAGCTACAAAATACATTCTTTTAGTTATAATATAAACTGCTATCAGCGGCCTGTCAGTGCTATTTATTAATCCGACAGGTTAGTATGTCTGCCATTACATCTTAATAAGTATCTTTAGGGCTAAGAATAAACAGCGTCTTGAGCTATTTACGAAATGATTATTGTATATATACCATTATGCGGAAGATGTAAAAGAAAACTCTGGGTCTAACTTTAAAATTGCGGTAACATGGAATTTGAAACTTGAATTAGTTGTCAGTCATGGCTAAATCTGAATTTGGTTTAACCGTTTTGCGTGCACCAAGATAATATAAAGTATTCTCTTGCATTCACTTTGTCGGATAAGTTAAAAAACATCCGGGACTAATTCATAGCTGGAAATGATGAATTAAACTATTCAAACCCCCCTTCCCATGATTATTTCCTTCTAGGTCTTCTATAAGAGAGAAAAAAGCGCATTAGCGCCAGATATGGCATAGAATCGGTTGCATATCAAATTACCTAGCCCCAAGAAAGAAAGTAACTTCGAAATATGTGATGCCACATATGTCTCAGTTGTGGCTTTTTCGAGCTGTTCGAAGTTACAAAGTTAAAATTGGTAAAGTTGTTTGACACTTTCAAAAGACTGACCTTTTCTAAAGTTTGACACTTGCAATCTATGAATTCCGCAAATTAATTGAGTACTTCCTAAGGCATGTTTAAAATGTGTAAATATCTCGTGGTACTTGAAGATAAGTAGTTCTATCACTCTCCTGAATTGTTTATTATATTCATAACAAATTTCTAAAGCAGAGTTTGTGGAACTAACCTTTATTCTCAATACCTTCGTCAGTCTGTGAAGTTTGTAAACTTGCAAAGTTTTCGTGCAGTCTTTAACTTTCGCGATGAATGACCACAATTTGCTAAATTTCCACGTCAAAGAACTTTAACATCGCTGAATACATTTGTACCGCGTTAGTTTGCCTTTTTCCTTTCCTTTCATATATATATATATGACTTTTATAGCTTTAAGAGCACTTTTAAACGTTTTTCGCGTCGATCCGTGAATTTTGTGTGTGGAGCTGAACCTGTGTTTCATTCTTTCAGCAGCTGTGATTGGTTAAAGCGCGGTCTATTGCTTAAGTATACATTTTTAGATGTCTTAATTACCCGCCACCTCTCGGTGAAGAATGAAAACGCGCGAAACGGGTTATGGGTCTCCCCACCTGATTAAAAAGGGAAACCGGTAAAAAAAGGATCATATAGCCATGAACATCTAACTGCGGGCAGAGCAAAATCCAGTTCAAGGTATGTTTTCAGCAAAAAAGTAAAAAGTTAGATAATAGATCTCTTGCTATGTATTGCAGTGTGAAGTATCGATGAACATAATTTCACATATTGTTGGGCTATATTTTGGGAAATTTTAAGGTTTTATGGGAAGATTTTAATATAAGCTATTTGTTGTTTCTTTTCATATTTTACGGAAATTTTATTAACTTTGGGATATTTTAGGTATATTTTCGGGGATTTCAATATTAGTGTTTGGGATTATTTATCTTAAAAAAATGCAACGTAAAATGCAATGCAAGGTAAAAAGAAGGTTGTTATTAACAGTGACCGAATACAAAACCAACTCGCTTTATTTCAATATTGATACATACGACCGGATTTTGTAAACAGAAAATATTGCTTTTAGTACGATCTATCATCAAGCTGTAAAACAGGCCTAGGGCAAACAATTAGAATCTAAAAAACAATTTCCTAAGCTGTATTTACGTTAGTTCCATTCACTCAATCAAGGTATTGTAATCTCAGCTGTCATAGTTTCTGATGAAGCAATTTATTGCAACGATTAGTTTGTTTTACAGTGTGAAACGCTCGCACTTTTTGGTTCAGATCCGCATAATAATAAGTTTCTCAGAACTCATCAAAATCTAGTTTACTACCTCGCTCCTAACACCTTTGAAGTCCTTTGTTCTTTGCCCGAAGACAAAAACTTAGAATTTCGATACTTTTACGAACGGAAACTTAACTTTTTTAACGCGTACACTTAGTCCAGTATAACAACTTTCCATGTGTTCAAGTAAACAAATCGGGCTAAGTTTACTATTCGTTTGTTCTCGCCATCCCAAACAGTTGAGGTTACTCAATTTATCCAAAACAAAGAAGTTTACTTTTGTCTTTTAATTGAAATTATTGCCTGTTAACATAAATAGAAGGTCAGCATCGTTTGTAGGGAGCTCAGAATGACTTGAGCAATGCAGTTGTAATTCAACAGTCAATCCTGAAGACTTACAACCGTTTGCAGAGAAGCTGTGTCCTTGGTCGTGCTTTAAACTTCATAAATCTGCTTCGTGACAATATTCCATCTCGCGATTTGTACGGCTTTGTCAAAACACGCATCAAACTCATAAAACCACAGAAAATTTCTATAGGTAACATTAATTGTATTGAAAGATGCATGTAAAAAAAACCGGTTTGTCTTGGCTGACACGAGTTTTCAACAGTGTTTGATTACCATAATGTTTAGAAAATTATGATTCATTCCAGCAATGTGTAGGTCAAGAGCAAAATACCAAATAATCGTAATTATTTTGCTATCACTCTCCTGTGATTTGAAATTCAAATTTATGAATATGTACAATGTGCATTGGCAGGTCAATTTTTAACAAACACATAACTTTCTTTATTTAAATATATAGTTGTAGTTTGTATTTTTCCAAGGGCATATGTATTTAGTCTACTAAAAATATGCTTCAAATGAAGTTGTCTTAGATCGAAGCAGTTCGCATTGATTGGTGTTAAGTTACTTTTTGACGTTTATAACAAAGGCAAACTAAAACGTACACAATCATGAACTGCAGAAGGGAAAGGTTAAGTAACAGTACATGCTTTACAAGAGCGCTCTTGAAAATTGCGTATACATGTAACTGAGTTCAAATAGACATTTTAAATGGAATCAAAGCTTATATGAATAATTGCAGTCTTGCGTGAGTTAAAGCGTAAAGTAACAACACTAATACTAAATTAAATTTCCTTGCGATCTTCTTTTTATAAATTTAAATTTATATGCCTCAAATTAAAAGTTTAAACTGCACACAAACATACCGAATCAAATACTCTACCAATAAACTTTCTTTATAGGAGTTAAAGTTTTATTTGAATTTCCGGTTTTTTCAGTACCACTTCGATTTTCCGTCCTAGAGAGGGGTTGAATCGCAGTTAAAGATCAGAAGAGAGAATCGGAAAAAATATAAGATAAAATAAAATTAGGGATGTAATAAAATTAGGATCCTATTCTTGAGTGGCACCTTTCTTTTCGATACGGACTTCCTTTACTGAAAGGACAGTTTATGTGGAGTAACTAAAAACAGCATTATTTATTCCACTGATAGAAAGCGTGACACTAGCATACAGATGAATGGTCTAGTAAAAGAACGAGGACTACCACTCCATTCATACGCAGATTACACTATATTTAGGTCAAAAAATTGTCAACATTTGTTTAACGCTTCGATTGCCTTTTTCGCTTTTATTTCAGAAAACGTTACAACTGCAGTCATGTGCATCCAAGAAAGGACAGTGTCATTACAAGTCGTTATAACAGTGATGTACGCCCTCATCTTCCCCATCGCTCTCCTGGGCAACTCACTTGTTTTGTATGTGGTCTTCAAGAGACAGAGCATGAGGAGCGTATTGAACTTATTGATCGTCAATATGGCAATTGCAGACCTGTTAGTGACTGTGTTTATTATGCCATACTCTGTCGCTTATCTTTTCGTGGGGCTTGAATGGTTCAGTGGAATTATTGGCTTGATCCTCTGCAAGACGATCCATTTTTCTCTGACGGCATCCATCGCAGCGTCAGTCATCACCCTTATCGTCATCACAGTTGACAGATTTGTGTCGATCGTCTTTGTATGGAAAACCTGCCTTAACCTCAGAACCTCCAAAGTCTCGTTGGTTGTTATTTGGCTAATCGCTATTGCCATAATGGGACTCCATCTTGAAGTGTACACGGTCGACCAAGCAATACCAGGAGATGAACGATACTTCTGTTATCCCGACTGGCAGCGTATGCCGCTCGACTTCAATAAATTCTTCGCTGTTGGAATGTTTTTTATGCTTTATGCATTTCCTTTAGTTCTCATGGCGATTCTGTACTCCTTGATAGGCCACAAGCTGTGGAAAGACAGCTTTGCAGGAAATGCTGGGAGCGGCGGCGACGCGAACATCAACAGTTCCAAGAAACGAGTCATAAAGATGCTGGTTACAGTAACCCTTGCCTTTGCGGTCTGTTGGTTTCCTCTGCACCTCATACATTACTTCATATACTTTGATACAGCGACTTTTCAGTGCATGTCACTTTATCTCATATTGTTATCTTTCTGGCTTGGACACGCTAACAGTGCAATCAATCCGGTTCTTTACGTAATTTTCAACAAGACATTTCGTCGAGCTTTTCTGCAAGCCTTGCACATTGAATCATACAGCAGCCTCAATTCGGTTGCGAGAAAACGATCAGATAGGAGATGCTCAACGACTCAAACTCATGTTAAGAGCAGTTTCCGCAATGGAAATAACAATGAGGAAAACACTCCAACTTCTCCGCCTCCCTCAAATGTTCGATCCCAGAAAGAACTGTATGCATATGGCAAGCTGGTACAGACACATGAACCCTCTAGATCAAAATCACCAAAATCTGATGGTGGCAAGAAAAAACACCTTTCCATAATAGTTGTTATAGACAAAATGACATCAGTTTGATTACAAAAACGTCCAGTGTGACTATCAGCAAGTTAAAGGTGCGTAACGTTTCCTGGATACCAAACTCTCGTGACTACCACTTGAGTACCAGAAAAGGTAAAGCCGGATAAGCTTCGTTCGTGACGTATGGTTCGTTCTCGGACTCAACGAATTAAAGCAAATGCATGGGGTGATATATTAAACGTGAATGATACACAATCATGATTTGCGTTCGTAGAAAACATCCAAACGGGAATATATTTATGGGATTGTAGATAGGTTTCAATGTCAGAAAAAAAACAGACAGTTCTTTTGTAAATTTCATCAGCTACTATTAATACAATACTCAATACTAAGTAGTCCATGATTATCCCGTGTAAGAAAAGTCTGTGTACATTGGAGTTTGATTATTAATTCTTGGTTGATCTTTTTTTTTGCACAAAATTGTTGATGTTAACAACGTTAAACCGATTGCATAGATCGATTTTAAAAGTTTGCATAATGAAGAGATTTTATTTCATTGTCCTCTTTGTAAATTCTGGGTTCCTAATTTTGTCACCGTGTTTCAATCAGTTTCCACTGCATGTGACTTGATTTAATTAAACATATTCTATCAATGTCTTCCTAGCACTAGATTCACTTTAAGGGGCTAGGTCATTTTTTTAAATGCAATTCCTTTCTTTTGTCTTTATTTATAAAGCCAAACGAATTGCTAACAGTGCATGCCTGCTGAAATATTAGCAACAAAACATTGGACTTTCAAGGAATACATATCCATATAAATATTCTATATGAACCTAAAGGTAGAGATAAACATTTTGCATGGTGGACATTGTAACCATGCAACTGGTACTCGTCTCTGGCTTTTAGACATCTCGTTTGTGTTTTCAAGGCATTATTTAGAATTTCAATGGAATGGAAGTTCCACTAAATTGCGTACGTGTAACAAGATTACCTAAAACAAGTGACATATAGCCCCGTCAAGTTATACAACCGACCAGAGCCACGTGGGCGTTGTTTATATTATTTTGAGGATTTAAATTGTAGTTAAATTAAATTTGCTGGAAACAAGTCAATCAATATTAGTTTTGACACTACTCCAGCATAGATAATAAAGGCGTTTCACGGTTTTTTTAACTTTCAGATGTGCATGAGGATTGTAAATAATACAAGAGTTTTATTGTTGTTTTTTATTCCTTACGGAAATGCATGAGGGTTGTACATCAGTAGAGCAATTTGTTTCGTTACTAATAAATATTTGAAACACATTAGAAACATACAATGTGTGTGTTATATTGTGTATTTTAGTGCATTCCTATACAAAGGGGTGGCTGTTATCACTGTCTTGCGGATGTGCAGCTTGAGGAGCTTTCAATTTTTTGTGGTTCAATCATGGCTGCTCAAAAACTTTAAATGCATATCTGGGATTTAAAGTAAACCACAGTTTTCTTCCTCTCCTTGGTTTTCGCCTCGAATTTTGAGTTACCTTTTTAGGAAAAATCAACCGAGAAGGGGAAAAAATTAACGACTAACATATAGAACTGAATTCCCTTGTCTTATCGCGGCCAGAAATGACAAAGCCCTCTAAACAATTTTTAACTTGTTACCATTCTGTTACGTTTTGCGTCTTTTGCTTATTAGCAAGGGTAAGTAAAAAGTACAGTCTACTTTCAAGATTAGTTACCCATCAGGCAGTGCATGCCTTGTTTAAGAACACAGCTCAATGACCCCGGTCAGGCCTCGACCACGGACCCCTAATCTGGATTCCAGTGCACTAACTATTAGGCCACTGTGCCTCGTAGTCCCTTATCCACGCGTTCGAGCGATAATGGATGTACCTGGCTCTTCAAACTGATTAACATGTTCTGCTATCCTACCATATCAAGTCACTGACCTGACATCCTACGATGACTTTGACAGTTTAGCATATTAGATAAATAGGCAACTCTGCGCGATAGTCAGTTCTCCATTTTCGAAACTTTCGTTGTGACCATCTAGAAATGGAATCTTTATGTCGTCCCAAAACCGTAAATAAATCTCTGCCTTTAAAAAAAATAACTACTTGCACATGCCGATAACTAGGGAACGCGTAATTTTACTATTGCCTCGCTGTAATTCTAAACGGAACGATGCTCTCAAATACAAGGATAATAAACTCGCAAATCAACTGTCTGCTGAAGGTGAAGTATGTTTCCTAACTTTATATTGGTTGATGATGTGATTACATAATAATAACTTTATTGAAGTGACATGAAAATGGAAAGGTATGCCAATTATTGAATGTGACTTACACTTCATTAAAAATCAATCTAAAGATTTTATTGTTGCCTTTACCTAAGCCCAAAAGCTGCCATATAACATGTTTTGGACCTAAATAATTTTAACCGATAAGATCTTTCTTTAAGTGTTTTGAGCTTGTGTTAATTAGCTTAAACGTAAGATAAGAATACCTTGTTGACCTATAAAGGAGGTTTTAAATGGCGTCGAAATTAAAAAACAGAATTCAAACAATTTACTTGAACTGATCGCATGGATAGATGAGGTTTTGTTAAAGTGTCGATAGCGTTTTTTTTTTTCTTTCTTTCTTGATCTATGAAAGATCTCAACGATCACGCTCGAAAAACGCGATTGTGAACCCTTCTGACGAGAACTACTTTGTAAATGCACTCACGTCCACCTTTTGAATTATTAAACTAAAACGTTGTTTAAATATTTTGCTTTGCTCCGGATCCCAGACCAGTTTTTTAGTCATTTGTCAGCGTACATTCTTGCAAACAGAGCGCCTTTTGAAGATTTTACCGTCCCTGTCTGAGTCATATGTCAATGCCATATTTGTTTGCAAAACGAATACACAACTCACGGTTTACCCTGACTGACATATAAGTTTCTAACAATCCTTAAGTAATCACGAAGTTTAAGATAATTATGACAGCTGTTTTATTAGCAATTTAGAGGTCAAGAGCAAACGAACAAAAAATCCTAATGATTTTGCCACCAACCCCTGTAGTTGGAAATAAATTCAACCATGAATGTACAATGTGCATTGGCCAATTGATTTTCACCAAGCACATAACTTTCTATATTTATTTTTAATATACTTGTAGTTTAATATTTTTCAAAAGCATATGTTCTAAGCTTCATTGGATATCTCATCTAAAAGCATGTGTCTTATCTTGCACTGAAAGAACTCACATTCACTGGCGTAAAGTTACTTCTTGACGTCATAATAAAGACAAATAAAAATGAGCACTATGCCGTGTACAGAAGGTTGTGTGTTTAAGTAACGGTACATACCTCACAAGATGGCTCTTAAAAATGGTGAATGACTTCAGTTGGACTACTTAAACGGAATCAAGGATTTATCAATTGTAGCAGACTTGTGTAAGTTGAATCGTAAAGTACTAATACTTAATTAAATTTGCTGGCAATCTTACTTCAAACTTATCATTTAAAATATTTCACATTGAGTTAGACTACCCACAAGTATACTGAATCACATACCTTATCTTGTGTCGCTATTAATCTATAGAGTGTTTAAATTTCAATTGAATTTGGTATCTCCAGTGATTCTTCAATTTGTTTGACCTAAAGAGCGGTTTTAAATTGTTTTTAAAGTAAAGAAGTAAGATTAAGTCAATCTTATAATTGGTTCATACCTTTCGTTACGATACGAAAACGCTGTTACGGAACAGACAGTTTATTTGGTTCTAGAGTAACTACTGACGATACTAGTTTTATATGCCACTGATAGACAGATGAGCATTAGGAAAAAAATCTATTAGGTACACCTGTAGGTACTCACAACAACAAGCCGGGACAACTGAACAAGTTATATTCATTAGAACTACACACACCTTGACCGACTTATATCTATGAGCTTAAAAACTCCATTATCTCCCGGTATTCATTATTTTAGAGAACTGCACAACTGTGGTCATGTGCATCCAAGAAAGAACAGTGTCATTACAAGTCGTTATAACAGTGATGTACGCCCTCATCTTCCCCATCGCTCTCCTGGGCAACTCACTTGTTTTGTATGTGGTCTTCAAGAGACAGAGCATGAGGAGCGTACTGAACTTATTGATCGTCAATATGGCAATTGCAGACCTGTTAGTGACTGTGTTTATTATGCCATACTCTGTCGCTTATCTTTTCGTGGGGCTTGAATGGTTCAGTGGAATTGTTGGCCTGATCCTCTGCAAGACAATCCATTTTTCTCTGACGGCATCCATCGCAGCGTCAGTCATCACCCTTATCGT
Organism: Oculina patagonica; assembly: GCF_052425735.1. Lineage (NCBI taxonomy): Eukaryota > Metazoa > Cnidaria > Anthozoa > Scleractinia > Oculinidae > Oculina > Oculina patagonica. The sequence continues at coordinate 26,146,385 of NC_135759.1, forward strand.
CATCACAGTTGACAGATTTGTGTCGATCGTCTTTGTATGGAAAACCTGCCTTAACCTCAGAACCTCCAAAGTCTTGTTAATTGCTATCTGGCTAATCGCTATTATCATAATGGGACTCCATCTTGAAGTGTACACGGTCGACCAAGCAATCCCAGGAGATGAACGGTACTTCTGTTATCCCGACTGGCAGCGTATGCCGCACGACTTCAACAAGTTCTTCGCCGTTGGAATGTTCGTTATGCTGTATGCATTTCCTCTAGTTCTCATGGCGATTCTCTACTCCATAATAGTCCACAAGCTGTGGAAAGACAGCTTTGCAGGAAATGCTGGGAGCGGCGGTGACGCGAACATCAACAGTTCCAAGAAACGAGTCATAAAGATGCTCGTTACAGTAACCCTTGCCTTTGCGGTCTGTTGGCTTCCTCTGCACTTAATACATTACATCATATACTTTGACACAGCGACTTTTCAGTGCATGTCACTTTATCTCATATTGTTATCTTTCTGGCTTGGACACGCCAACAGTGCAATCAATCCAGTGCTTTACTTAATTTTCAACAAGACATTACGTCGAGCTTTTCTGCAAGCCTTGCACATTACACCAGCAACAATTTGATTGCGAGAGACCGATCAGATATGTATAACTCAAACTCATGTCAATCCCTTAAATGTTTTATCTCAGAGAGAAATGTATGCATATAGCAGGCTAGTGCACCAAATGCAGAACATTCAAAATCAAAATCATCCATATCTGATGGTGGCAAGACAAACCGTTATTCCAATTAGTTATTGTTTAGGACAAAATGGCGACAGTTTGATTACAAAGACGTTCAATAAAACTATCAGCAAGTTTAAGGGGTGTAACGTAATCATGGATACTCATGATTGCCACTGGAGTCCTAGAAATGTTTTAAACGGGCTTCTACGTGTCCTTCGTTTTTGAACTCTGAGTTATGATGAGTAAATCAAATTTTATACATATGCAAAACTGTATGATGTAATCAGGATTTGCGTTCGGAGGAAAAATCCAAACGAAAACTAATTCATGGGATCAAAGATATATTCCAAAGGGAGAGAAAACAGACAGCTTTTGTACATTTTATCGGCCGTTATAAGTTACGATAATACCCAATACTGAATAGTCTGTGATTACGCTGTGCTAAAAGACGCCTGGGTATATTCATATCAGTTATGCAATTGTTTTATCAATAATTTATCACTTTTGCGCACTCCCACGAACGCCAAACCGTCAGTCAAAAAATTGTCAAACAAACGGAGGTAGATTATCCATAAGGTTGTGTTTTATTTCTTGGTGTAAGGAAGGATAGGTTGTGTATAGCATGAGCAGTATAATATCAGCCTCTTGCAAACTCGGTCATCAGTGGTAAGCATTGGCGGATCCAGACCTTGAACTTAATGGGGTGGAGGCCTTTTTGTGTGTGTGCACCCCAAAAAAAATTAACGGCGTGGGTTATTAAATAAGAATGTCTTTTACAAAAAATACGGAGGAACCCTTAGATCCACCACTAGTATTAGTTACGCCGTCAGGATAAACATTTTACTACGAAAGCTGATATCACGCAGCTTATTTTCCATAAAATATAAGCGCGCAGTATAATTACCCATAACAACCGCTTATAATCATGTTTTCCCCGATCTTGATTTAACATCGCTACCACGTGACAATAAAAGCAATAACAATTATCGTTTCAGATAACATGTTTGATAACCTAACTGGTATTACGTGTTTTAATGCATGAGCTCTAACTGCGGCGTGTACAAGTACATTTTTCATCTTATTCTTAAGATCCACTTGAGTCATGCAGTAAAAAAACACAAATACCGTTATCAGATCTAATCAAAACCATGTAAATGAAAAACAATTAATCATGTGACCTGTTCATGTTTAAAGCTATTAGTTGGAGCTATAAGCCAACATCAAAAAAGGAAAGAGCTTTAAAAATTTAGGAAGATTGCCAGCTATTAATCAACTGCCATTTCAATGAGATATATATTGTGATTCTTCGTAGATATTAAAAAAATCACCGGAAGAAGTAGAACTTGCATTAATAAAACGGTACCTAATTCGCGTTTGTTACCATTCTGATAGAAAAAAATGGGTTTGACTTTCGCTGTTTCGAAATATAAATCGTTCAGTTTCAGATATTAAACTCATTTGCTTCTAGCGTTTACCTCGTACAGAACGGCAGTTTCTTCATTGTTATTTGCCCTTGAGAAAAATCTGTTTAACTTGACCGACAAAGTTTTAATGAGATGGCGAAGGAAGATAACCGTTAACAATTTACCGCCATAACCACAAGCTTTAAAGAACGTGTTCTTTTACTACCCTTACTTTATTTGCAAAACCGAAGATTTCTGATTTGAAATTGAGCTAAGAAAACCGATCAGCCAATACCTTTTTGTCTCGTGTTACGTCGCGGTCACGTCGTGAACGACGTGACCGTGACGTAACACGAGATTATCCGAGGGGACTTGGTAGCTCAGGATAGTGCTTTGTGTAAGACCTCTCGTAAGGTAACGAAGTGATAAAGTAGCAAGGAAACAAGGTAAGAAATAGACATATTTACATAGATACATTTTGCTGATAAGATGCATCGGGATGCTGTTCTTCGTATTGCGCGTTTTCTCTTGTCGAGTTTTAAACGTGCTTATTTACACGTGTGAGACATGGTGTAAATGTTTGGATTACTAAGGTATGTGAATAATGTAATATATTACATGAAGTATCATCTTTAGTAATACCGCCAAATCTGATAAGGAGATTTTATCTCACATATGTTGCTTAAATAGGTAGTTTTTTACATGAAAAATAAATTTAACTTTACGGTAGGTTTGTGTTTTGATATTATATTTGCGGTGGGTATTGTTAAAGTATGCGGCTGGCTGAAAAGCTGTTGTTAAATTTCTGTTTGCGTTACAAGAAAGCCATTTTGGTGCGTGTTAGGGTCGAGGGTTGTTGAGGTCAGAGCAGTTTTCAGATATGTCAAATGATGTGTCAAAAGGAGAATATTAAGTGAAGTTACCACGCAAACAAAAATATTGATGTGGTATCTCATCTTCGGCTTTGTTCGTTTCTTTAAACTTTATTCAGTAAAGAATAGGAAGGGCGTATTATGAATAGTGTAGAAACAGAATAAAAGGATTAAGGGAAGTGCGATTATCGTTATCTGAGAAACAGGAAATTAATTTGCTTTGCTTTGTTAATTGTATACGCTTTCCAGAACGTGATATGATATTTTGAAGACACTAAGGTCACAAAGTCAAATTCATAATTCCTTTTTGTTTGTTTTTCTTAGGGCCGGGTCGCACTAAAAAAAATTTTGGAAGAATTTGTTTACTTTGCGGTGAAAATCTACCAACACGCGAGATTTTTAAGTGCGACCTCCACTTAAAAAAAAAGGCGAACCGATTTTCCAAAATTTTGTCTTTAATTACAAAGGAAGCCGTCTCCAGTGATAACAGAACCTGTCAGGGAAATGACATTGAAGGTCATGATCGCACGCAATCACAAAGCGCGGGAACTTCGCTAGAACACTCGATCATGGATGGAGGTGGCTTTTTTCTCAGTTCAACACCATTTTATCCGGTTACTTTTTTGATCAGCAGCAGCAGCAGCAACAGCAGTTTGGCCCTTTTATGAATGAACTGCATTCGCAGTTAAACGTGGGTGAAGGCAGTCAAAGCAGGCCAGGGAGCGCATCGAGCGATATAACGAGCTCCCCGACGAGTCCCGTTGCTGTTGCAAGTACATCTACAGCATCTTCTCCCGAATCCGGACCGGCAAAGAGAACTTACGACAAATGGTCCGACGATGATCAGAAAATGCTAATTCGTCTTTGGGCTGATAATTTCGATCGCCTGAAGAGCAGAGAAGCACGAAAGGTCTGGGATGAAATGAGGCGAGCACTGAACTCGAAATTTGGCACGAAGAGGACCAGGGATAAAGTCTTAGCGTCAAGCAATCAAATTCATTTCCGGTTGTCAATTGCGAAGCCGGACCAAGATATATTAAGTGATAATACACAATACATCTTGCAACAGTATCAACAAAATGCAAGTAATCAACGTTTTCACGGAACATATATCTTGTCCTTCCAGGGCGTAAATTTCGAGAGTTTAAAGCGTATTTTACAAATAGACTTGAGCAAAAACAAACTAAACTAGCAAAACATGTGGCAAAGAAGTGTGAAACAAACAGGAAACCACGCAGCGCAGACTATAAATGCGACCTCTAGACATTTCCTTGGCCACAATCTTACGGCTCTATTTAATACATAATGCCTCCAGATAAAACAGATCCCCATTAGAAAGAAGTGAGAAGCAAATTACGTCGAAAAACCTTCTCAGGAAACTAATTTGCTTTGCTTTTCACCACTTCGGCTTTAGATTTCAAGTGTAGTGTCAGGTGACGTTCTTGCTAAACAAAGACTGAATGTTCGGGCAACATCTGTCGAAGATACTGTGTAGTGGGTAGTCGGGGGTAGTGTACAATCGGGTCGAGGGTTGTTGGCGCCAGAGCACTTTTCAGATATGTCAAATGATGTGTCAAAAGGAGAATATTAAGTGAAGTTATCACGCAAACAGAAAAATTGAAGTGGTATCTCATTTTGCGTTTTGGTAGGTTGTTTAAACTTCATTCAGGCCATAATAGGAAAGCAGTATATTGAATACGCGGTAGATACAGAATAAAACCATTAAGGGAAGTGCGAATATCGTTATCTGCGAAACGGGAAACAAATTTGCTTTGTTCAGTGTACTTATGTCTTACTAATTAGGTAGCTGTATCAACAAGTTGCGCTGGAAGTTCTAAAAAGTATATTGAGAATTAATTATTTAATCAAGGTTATTATATGTGACTGAGGGCTTTTCATGCACAGTTCTAGTTTATTTTCACTGAGAATAATTTTAGTTGCAAGGTGAGTGAACGGTAGGGTAACATGTTTGTGCAGAGGTGTATATAGAACACTTCTTTTACATATTGGAAGCTATCATCGGTCTTTAAGCGGCAGAGCAGAAGTAGTTGTTGAATATTGACCTTAATTTTTTCAGATGCTCACTAGTGGCGCACGACGGAGTTGTGATTTTTGAACAAGTTATGTAAAATAGAATATTTATTTAAAGGACGATTTCTAGAACGTTATATGACATTTTGAAGACACTAAGTCATCAGAATGGGGCTTTGTTATATGATTGTTAGCAACGGGTGCTACTTTACTGATCTGTAACACGAGACAGCCCAACGGGCACTTTGATTTATAGGTAATGCAGAACTTTTGGAATTTTAGTTTTCGTTGAATGATAGCCGGGGGTGTTAATTCTTTTATATCCGCCACAAAAGAAGGTGATTCTACGAAAGGGCCTGAGTGATAAAATCAACACTCATCATTTGCAGAAAGCAAGAGAGTATACTTAGTTTTGGTATACAGTTTTTCGCCATGTTAACATTCCAAATATCTTATTTTGAAAGCCATATGGAATGTAGAAAATTGACTTGTGGCAGGCCTGGATACCTGGTCGATTGCATGTAATGAGTAAATTTAGTAGACAGTTTTGACAAAGTGCCGCTAGCGGTTTGCATGTTCATGCCAAATGACTTTGCCAATAATGAAATTAAGCGGCCCTGAAGGGTTTTACAATGCATTGACGGCTAAGTGTGCAATTCAGCAATTCCAAAAATTCAATAAAAGGTTGAATACCAATTTCCTTTCAGAGCTACAAATTAGCTTTTCCTCGAGGCTGTTGAGGAACTGAGTTTGTTGTGCACTTCCAGACAAAAGATATCTTAATCGATGTGCTTTTAACTTTCTCCATTTTTGAAGAAAAAAAATCAAATTCTTTTTACATTTTTCATAGGTTTGTAGGGAGAAAATCCGCATAAAAATAACAAAGCAAAGCCCAATTGTCTTTGGGCTACATTATTTGTAAATAATTTTTATATCTCATAAGACATTTAACTCTGCGTAGCCGAAGGGCAAGTCTGCTAAGTACAAATGACGACTATATGTCATATCAACATATTTTTTCACGGAAATCCAATTTAAACCGCGTTTTGCCGGAGTTACAGTTGTCCAAGAGATGTAAAGAGCACAAGTTAAACAAGTCCCCCAGGTGAAGCTGCAACATACAAACATCGCTTTTGGTATTATTAGTACTCTGATGAGTGTTACCACTCTGCTGAGTGGAGTTGGATAAAGATACGCCATATGAAGGTATTATATGCAAACATTTTAAGTATTAAATGTACCCAAGTTATAATATTCTTCCAGAAGTCCATATTGGGTCCTGATTTTTCATTATCTTAACTTTGCTAATGAATAAAAGTGAAAAAAATCTTACCTTTTACTATAAAATCTTTTCGTAAAATAGATCGAAAATGGACCCAATAACACGTTGTCAATCTCCCTGGGATGTAAGCAATGAATGTGCGTTGTGAAATTCATATTGCTATTCGTATCTCAGTTTATGTCAATCCGTGAGAGTGACGAGTCCTGTTGTCTACGTTTATACGACTTTTATCGCAAAGATCAAAAGCGGCAAGATTAGTATCCAAATTTAAAATTGCGATTTTTAAGTTTGTAATACAGCCCCTTTTGCATTAAACTAGCTAATTTAACCCCCCAAGCCTCACTTTCGACGTGTGAACTTGTAAATGTTATCATGAACTAATCCCCAAAGTTGCAAAGATAAATATAATACCCTGTTAAACAGAGCACAGCTTTGAAGCGAATTTCCCGTAAAAGTGGCTTGGCGGTAAAAGTTAAACAGCTGACGTAATGATGCATATAAAGGCCTATTCGAAAATTAAATTTTGTTTATTTTTTACTTTCTTGATTAGGGAATTCATATTTCACACATAATTATTTCAATGCGGCTAAAATATAAACACATGAAAATCAACAATTTAGAGCGTTACAGAATTGTGCTTTTTAAATCAAGAAATCAGTATAACTATTATTTTAAAACAATTAAAGTCAAGGCAAAAAACATTACTTATGAATATATTCGAGCTTATTTCTTTTTAAGCCTGCGTTACTGGCGGTTTTGTTGGGGTTGACGCGCGCGAGCAGCGAGCGCAGCCGCGTGGGGCCTAGGGAGAAGAAAGCTAAAAATCATTTTCTTCTCCCTAAGCCCGGGCCCACGCGACTTCGCCCCTTGCTCGCGCGCGCGTTAACCCAAACAAAACCGCCAGCTACGCAGGCTATTTTTTTTTTTTTTCATGCAAAATGAATTAACTGAATTAACCAAGGATACCTAAACTGCCAATCATTTTGATCAGCGAAAAAAAAAAACGCTTTTGTGTGTTGTGGGTGTTCTATCACGATACCGTGATAGTTAGAGAAACGTTTGCTGAAAATCAAACCGAAAGCAAAAGATAAAAATAAAATTTAAAACATCTTATCAATCTCGCTTGCTCAGCCGGGCTTATGAAACTGAGGAAATTTGGCACGGTACGTGCGATAACCCTCGCGTTCTTATACAGGGCCTTTCCTTTCCTTGATTTTAATAAGCATAAAATCATCTTCTACACAGAACCACTTCTAATCGACTCTCTATTTCACTGATTACATATTTACAAATCACATGAACGTGAACCTGTTACCATTATAGAATGTTAGCCATTATGTTGATAAATAAACATCTTTATACAAGGTCACTAATTCAGTTGCAAAAAAAACTGCTGTCAGTGTTAGCCATGAATAAATACATTACATCATAAAATAGATTATACAAATAACATGAATATCGAACAGTTACCAACTGTAGTTACGGGTATTTGTTATTTTTCAAGTACATTATACATCTTATTCGTATTTTTAATGTCATTTAGCGCTGGCCTCCCTTGTCCGCAAGCAATTTCCCCTCATTCAAGTAAGCACCACTTAATCTGTCAGATTAAGTGCTAACTAGAATGGCTCATGATCAAAGATAACCTGACCCTTGATGATATATCGAGGTTTGCCTGAATACGTGTGAAGTTTCAGCAAGGAGGCCGTTTTCGATTCCGTTCGAGGCAACTATTAATAAGTAAAATTATGATCATGATAGGCGATTTTGCAATGGCGTCAAATTGTTTTTGAGCTCCCAAATCAAATAAGCGCCTGGGACGCTAATCCAATTATGGCAGATAAACATTGCATGACTAGACAGTATGAGATATATAGTATTCATTTTTTATCTAGTGTTCATTACAACTAAAACCATTACAGAAGCACATGTTCGGCTGTCATAGCATCATTGTTCTCTGGTACAATTTCTACTAGTTTTTTCGTTTTCCGCTTTGCAGTCAACGGAATGTGTCCATTCTCATCCTTGCGGGAATCAGTCCCTCGACCTATGATGGACTGAATAGTTGTCGCTCTTAGCAAGCCTCGAAAATGCCGACTAAACATAAACCAAATCCATGGATTTATGGCGCAGTTGAAATGAGCAAGCCAGAAAAACCACAAAAGAAGGTAGGCGGGAAGACTGCAGTATGTCTCCACGTCAAATGATCGTAGCAAATGATTAACATGCACTGGAAGCCAGCAGACGGCAAATATGACAACTATGGCAACAATCATGCGCACCACACGTTGATTTTGCTGCACGATTTTTGTTCGGGTGTTTTTTCCAACAGGAAGTTGACTTCGTCTGCGAATTCTACACGCAATAATGGCATAACAAAACACCATAAACATAAGAGGAAGGACATAAAGTACAACGAACTTTGTCATTTCTTCTATTTCCAAATACAGAAAGTTTTTCTCTGCGTCCTCGCTCCATCTCCTGATGCAGTAATGCCTGCCATCGGGGCCTTGCTCCACACTAAAAATGTAAAAATACGGGATGCACAATAATCCCGCCAAAATCCATATCACTACCATAGCGCGTTTGACACCTCTCTTCGTCAGCGGCCTTATCGTTGCGTGTGCTGCCATGAAGCGGTCCAATCCCATTACAACAACGGTGAGGATGGATGCGGCGACGGAGAACCCCACTGCGAAGTAAGATATCTTACAAGTTATCTGTCCGAAGATCCCCGACACCCATAGTCGACCAACGGATAGAAATAAGATAAACACAAGTGAAGCCGAAAAGGCATTCATGATATCAGCAACCGCCATGTTGACTATCAAAAAGTTGAAGGGAAATTTCTTTCTGGATTCTTTATCGTTGAGTCCAAGAAGGATTAATAGCGAATTGCCGACTAGGGAGGAAAGCAAAACCAAGACAAACCCTATGATTACCAGAGTTGTAGTGGTGCTACTTGGGTTCTCGAATGCACATTTGGTTTCTCCTTGAGTAGAGACGTTGGTTGTTGTCGAGTTATTTGTTGCATTCATTTCGACCTATAAAGGTGAAATCAAAAGCAATTTAGCAACAGTCTCAGACTAAGCAAAATTACATTTTCCGATTGACATCATTATCGAACGCAAAGATAAACATCACAAAGTAAATAGACTCAACTTGATAACAAACAGTTTCAGCTCCACAAGATCAATGCACGTATTTACATTTTAATCGCGTGCGTAGGTGGTTGGCGGAGACAGTCTGTCATCATAGTTGCATGGCTTCACATTCAAGTGCTTCTGATAACCCTTTTGTCATTACGTCAGTATCGGATAAAACCGCTAAAACTCGGGCTCATCCGCAATTTAAAAATAAACTCTTATTTTTTTAAATATTTTTGTCCACTGCTTAACCTGAACTCATCTCACCTTTTTTTTTTCAAACACATCTAGTTATCAGGATCTATCAGCCTGTCCTATTTCTTTGCAAAAAATGTTATTAAGATAATCAATTTAATTGCTCGGTGGTATTATTTCCGTTAAATATTTGCATACCTTGGACATTATTAGGAACGGCATAAAAAGGCAAGCCTTTACGTAGGCATAAAAATATCGATTGATTCTGTGGACAACTCTGTTACTGATAAGGATTGATTTACATGAAAATGCACTTGGGCCTATATTGATCGTTATTTCCCGTTGTATTGTTTCTAAAAAGCCTCCGGCCAAAACCACTTGCGCAGCATAAGTGCATTTGATGCGTTAGCAAAAAATGTTGTCGTGCTTTTGTTTAGTGTAGACGGTGCTCAGAAAACAAGAAGGCCTTCTACGATGCTGATTTCTTCAACTTAATGTTGATAAAATAAATAAGGCTATAGTCTGTGACGCAAGTAAGCACCAAAAGTTGAACTGACTCGCTGTTAGCTTCGTCATTCTAAACAATGTCATTCTAGATACCTGCATCTTCATTGTGACAAATTACAAGTGCTAAACGATTACTTTTACTCATAATTTCGTCGTTATTTTGTTATTTGCAAGTGTTTTTTCTTCGCTTTATGAGTGTAAACCTTAAAGCAAGTCAGAGCGAAATGTTTAGTCTTGTTGCTCTTTCTCGCTCACCTGTTACAATCTGATCCGCTTGGGTAGATAAGCCAACCGAAGATTAAAAGGCACTCTTCGAAGGCACTCTTTGTCGTCTCTTTCTTTCTTTTACCGCTCGTGTATGAAGATGAGATCGTTATACAACAATTAAAAGCAATTAATTCACGAGAGTTTTTAGTTCATGTCAAAGACTCATACGGTGTAATAATCTAGTAATAAAGCCACAAGGAAGACTCACTGTTCCTGACGTGTTCTTGCTCTGATACGAATGTGCAAATTTGATTCTATTTGATAAAGATGAATTTATTTTTCACAAGAACGCCCACATGGTATTTGACTCCTACTGCATCTCCCAGCTCCACCACCGCGAAAAATTTAAAAAAAAAAAACTAATTTGTGCCATTCAGTAAGTATATCACTGGGTTTGAATTTTGATCAGTTTCGCGACTCAAACGAATATGTGGAAGGACGACTAGCCTGACCTGACACAACCAGATTGACTGTTTACCACACGATGCAAGTAGTTTCAGCAGCATTTGGCTTCGTGCGATGAAATAAAGCTTCCATAAGAATGTTTTGAGGTAATTGTTTCTACTTTTTTATTTATTTTCGTCCATATCACAAAAGTATTAGTCATTTCGTTGTTTTTTTTTTTTTTTGTTTACAGTCAAAGTCAAGAACAATGACTAAATGAACGAGCGCTACACAATAAAAAATTTTTTCGGTGTGATCAGGTGATGCTATTGTAAAATAATGGACATAAATCCCAAAGGTTCGATCTCAAATACTTTCAAACGTAGCTATTTGTAAAAATAAAATGGATATTTAAGACAGAAAGCATATTTAAAATCGAAAGTCAAAGAAGAAAACGCAACTGAAGAGTTCACACAGAGATTGTTTTGACTACCTTAGTCGCTCAACACCACTGATCCCAGCACTGCAGGCCAAATATTAAATTCTAACATTGATTTTTCAGTCCATATCTATCTCAACAGAAGATAATATTTCCAAACAAATATATTGTTCGACGAGAAAAGGGAATGACAAACAGTTTATCTTCGACGACTTAATATCGCTGTACATCGATTACCTCAGGCATTCATCTTTTGATGATATGGAAAAAATCATCAAAATGATGATACTGCACTTTATACTCACTTTATACTGACCTTGTGTTTTGTAACACTGACAATATGACACGGTGAGAAGTCTGCGATCATACAAAAACTTACGTACCGGTTATTGTAGAAGCAACCGAATCAAATGAAAAATATTTTCTTTTTTTTTTTTCAAATTCAATCATCAGTCAACAACGGCGATGAAAATAATTACGGTAAACAAAAGGTAATCAATGTAGTGCCCACGGATACTAGATGTCATACGTATTGTAAACAAACTGTATAATCTTGTATATCTTTGTTATTCTAGCTTTCTGATTGGTTTACACACTCGGGTTATTTAGCAATTGCCGTTGCGGGTCTAATGTTGCGATTTTTCAGGCGTTTTCTTCGTGATCCGCAAAAAAGTGACCGCAAATAAAAATTACCACAGAATTTGTTCTGCATGAATTTATTTCATAGTGGAAATCAGTATCATCTCTACATGTGCATCTAAATTATGTTCGGGCCTATTTAAATGTCTCTATTTTTTAGAATATCATTGTACCGAAACGAAAATGCTTGCAATCACTCGGGGGTTAATATATCAAGCGGAACAGAAGTTAGTCATAATCCACTGACAAAGCAGACAGTTTGACACTTTATTGAAACATTTGCATATCCACATGGTATTTGACCAGTATTTTGATTGTTAGCCAAATAAAAAACGAAAATACTGTAATTTCAAATAAAAATAGACTTCCTGAAAATCGCAAAAATTTATTCCCTGCAAGAAAAACTATACTTAATCGAACTCAAAGATTAGTTCCCACAAAATACCAAAAGTGGCCACTCTGCAAAATTAAACCCCCGAGCTATTCACCTCGATTTCAAAGTATAATTGTTAAATGATAGCCTCGGCTATCACTTCATTTCCATGCCAGTGCAACAAAAATTGAAATTCATCATATGTAAGAAATCTGAACGTATATACCGTGTATGTATACTGTTCGCCTCCACAAGAACGCGCGCCAACCGGATTTTATTGAATTTAATGTTATGCACATCTTTGAGTTTATTCTTTTGTAACTTCTACTTTCGTACTTCAAAAGGCGTCTTCGCCTTCGCAAACTGCCCGCCATGTATATGAATTTTTCAATGACAACAAGAAAACGTTAGACTGCAAAGAAAACTAACGTATAAGGTTATTATTCTTTGTGGTTGGATGTTTTACGTTTTCTAGCAATTGTCGGCAAACGGTTCTTCGATCTTCAATTCTTTGATGCGCCGTTTACCGGCGATTTTAAGTACATCCTAGATCATATAGAATTTGCCAAAATTCGCCGTTTACCAGTGAGTTTTGGGGAATTTTTTATGATCTAGGATATCGAATTAAGGCGTCAGTCTGTAATGCCACTCTCAATAGGCGTGTTCTGTTGGCTCCGTAAACTTTCTAAGCCTATTTCATAACTCTAGTTTAACAGAATTTAACTGAATTATTTGAGCGAATTCATACGGAATGAGAATTTAATAAGTAGCATTTTAAAATACAATAAATATTGGTGTCAAAATGGCTTCAATTTACAACTTTTAGGGCGAACTACACAACAGAGTTGCGATTTTCTTTTGCCAGTTCTTGTTACTAATGGTAATTCAATTTAAAAAAAAAAGAACAGGAAAATTTGTCCAATGACTACGGGTTTGCTGCCTTGTTTTCGTATTCGAGATATTCAGTCCTTACGCTATTAAAATATCCATCCAAGAAACGTTTGTCGCCGAAAGCTGACCTAAAAAATCTCCTCTGAAAAACGCTGAAAGCTGATCTAAAAAACCTCCGCCGACACACGTTTTAAGACCAGCATCTGACGGCTTCTGTTTTTTGCAGTTATTGTTTACTTCGTTCGGCTAATACGCATATTTTTACAAACGTCAAACCATTTCCACTAAGCTGAATGTTTTTTTTTTTAATTTTGGCTTTCGGCAAAGCAAAACGTATCACGTAATGTTTGGTTCTATAAGCTTTAAAAATGGCATAATGGCCTATGCATTTTCCTAAAAATAAGCTTTTTATTGAATTTTAACTTTCGGCAAAGCAAAACGTTATCACGTAATTTTTGGTTCTATAAGCTTTAAAATGGCATAATGGTCCATGCACTTTCCTAAAAATAAGCGGTAGGAGATAAAGTTCCGCAGTTTGCGCAACACAGAAGCGCGGCCTCGTCAGTGCCTTACGCTCTTCCTATTGATGTAAATTTATCATTTCGATAAGACTCTGTCGCAACAAATAGACACATTAAAAAACAAACAAACAGACAACCTGCTTTAAGGCAAATATCCAAGGATTTAAATTTACCGTTGATTGGAAAAAAAAAACGAATCTGTTAAAATGTTTGAAGAAAGACGTAGAAGACAAAATAGAAAACATGATTTTAACAGCAAGGTTAAATCTCTGGCGAGTCTACTTTAATATTTTAATCACAAGGATTAGTTTATTTTAAACGTATGTTGTCGCCATTTCCTAAGAATCTTTCTGATCAAAAAACTGTCTAACAATTCGCCTCTGGCTAAAATAAACTGTTATGACATTTTCATTCTTTTTAACTGCATTCGAATCGACAGATTTGACTCGATGCAAGGGAGTGTGTTCACGATTTTCCATTTACATACGCAACTGACTACCTGCACTTTTGAAAATACGTATCTTCAACATATTATATGCAATTTTTTTTGTAAGCGCGTTGAGATATTTAACGAGCCAAAGCAACATTTTTTTTTTAATGAGATTTACTTACTTATTATGCGCATATGAAAGTATACCTTTGCGTATGCTAACAGACGAAAATGAAACAAACGTCAGCACTTTGTAAATTATCTATCAGTACTGAATTAGTCATAGCCCGATATCGAATCGAGATCCATGTTTTCTTTCCAGCTATTTCTAGCTGCCTTTGTTTCTACAAACAGTCGAGTAAAAACGCGCCAAATTTTCTGAAATTGAAAAGTATAAGCAGGCAGCGCAGCTAATTACTGCAAAAAACCACAACAGAACATCATGTACTTAATTTACAGCATCGCTAACCTAGAAGATTATTCAGAGAGGGAAAAAAACAAACAGCAAAGGCAAGAATATAAATGTTTACAAATTCACCTCACAGCTGGCAGTCTTTACACCATGTTGATTGTCCAAATAACGTCTCTCTCACAGGGTATCTTAAAATTCAATTTAGAACTCGAAACTGAACTGAATTTAATTAGTAAAACTTCTTAAACTGATATTTTTGAAAATCTTCCGGCCCAATTAAGCTCTATTGAATTACATTAAAAGCTTTTCTTGTGATTCAAAATTAAAAGGACCCAAAGTACCGACATCAAACGCATCTTACTAGCCGACCAATAATTTTTTAAGAATTTGAGAACATTATTCCTCCAAGCTTGTCATTTATCGATAACGCTTCAGTCGTTTATCTAAAGCTTTGTTTGTATACTTGAAGGTGCCATTAAAGTGAGGAAATTCGTTTACTTTGTTCGATTGTTTTCTGTCCACTTTGGATTATCCGGTCAACTTAGCTAGAAAATGAAAGTAAAATTACCAAAGCTGGCCAATGATATTTGGTTTACTTTCACTTACTCATCTTGTTCAAAATTAAACTTGCAGATGCGCGCTAAAACAAGACACGTTCTATTTTCTTAAGGTTCATTTCGGACCTTCCTCAGCTTTTCTGCTTTGATAATGAACCATTCACCGAAGACCGACATTCATGACGCTGGAGTTTCAATTCGTCCATTCAACGCAGTTGAAAAAAGTGAAAACGCCACGCACGCTATTGGTTATTTTTGCCGGAGGCGGACTAAACAAACAGTGTGATGATCAAAAGAATATTAGGCAAATGACGATAATATACAAGTGAATTTAAAATAAACTGATTCTTGAAAATGCGTACGCTTATAAATCGCTTAAAAATTTATCCTTGCTGGCGAATTTATGACTATAATTTTAAATTCTTCTCCAATATTTAAACTTTTTGACAGATTCACTTAAATTTTCCTTCCAATCAACGGGAAATTTGAACTCTCAGATACTTCCCTTTCAGCAGGTGTCCAGCGTATGCAAAATGGGTATTTTGTCCAATAGCCCAAAATGCAATGACAATAGCTTTGAAAAAAATCGCCACAAAAAAATTTACTTGGTAAAATATTTTTACTTCAGGCCATATATTTACTTCTTTCTTGTCTGCCTTTCTTGATCATGAAGTACTTTTTGTTCGTAATACTGTTAAAAATAGCTGTCACCGCAGTATGAATTAATTTGCATACTACTGGTAATCTTCCATGTAAGATTTAACTAATGCGACTATTTGGCTACTTCAATATAAATGGACTTCTGTTTAGTTCTGTAATAGAGAACCGCGTAACCAATTCCAACCAAAGGACGTCTTAACCTACCTTGGGTGAATCGATCTGCCGAACCCTTTTGTCTCGATGCTATCTTGGGTCTTGCTACACTGTTGTGTAATTTGACAGGGCACCCGTTAAAGCCCCCACTCATTTTCTAGGCATGTTCTTCTCATTTGCATTACAAACAGTTGAATATAGAAGCGAGTCAACTTTGAGACAAGCAGTAAAGCTGTCTTTGCTATTCTAAGCTCCTTACGCAGTTTATATCGCAAACATTACAAATTAACTGAGAAATAACTAAAACCAAATTAAAATTAACTAAGGAGATTGTAGCAACGTATAACCATTTTATCACTAAATCCGTTTAGATATCGACCTTAATAAAATAACGACAGTGTATTTATCTGAATTGTATTTTCTGCCAGTCTGGCGAGACAGCACAGTGCCTCGCGTCAATCGATGCTCGATGCTTCGGTAGTTTTGAAAACTACATTTATCAATATACTTCCGCTCGCATGGTCGAGACCGCTCTTTCTAGAACCAGTTTTAAACCTGTAAAGCGGTCACCCTATATTAAGTGGTCATTTCGCAATTTCTCGAAGATCTCTCCCCATATTTACTGTAAATTATGGCTCTATTTAGCTGTCACATGTACTATTTAGCTGTCACATGTATTACGTAAACGCAGCCACCGTTTAGACGTCCCAATTGGCTAATTTTACTGGATTTTACATCTATTAAACGGTCACCTAGTTAGATTAACATACAAAATTTTGACACCACGATGAAAAAAGCATGTCTAGTTTCACGAAATTTTCGTTACATGTTAACTGTGATGGCAAAACGCTGACAGTGCGGTTTGCAACAAAGGAGCTTGCGCGAACAACACTTTAAAATCTGACCGTCAGGCATGAACTTCTTCGAGCAGGGCACAGCTATTCTTTAAGTTTTTTTTAGAGTTATGGCGCGGAGTTAGAGTTAAGCTTCCAAAATCCTGAATTTGAGATTTTGGAATTCAGAATTTTGAATTTGCCTTCCAAATTTTGAATTCAGGATTTTGGAAGTCGTTAACTCTAACTCTAATAAGTATGTCATAGCTTTGCTAAAATAACTCTAATGCTAGTTTAACTTCTTTGAGAACGTAAATACTTAACTTTTATTTATCATATTTTCCGTTACTGCTGTTGTTGTGTAATGGATGGATGCATGCATGGACGCACCCACCTGTCCGTCCCTCCTTCAGTCAGTAAGTTCGTCCGTCTTAAAGTGTATATGACGCGAAACATTTTATTGGCTTTTTTCTTTCGTTGATATGCTTAGATAAAGGATTGATAGTTAAAATTTGTCCAAAAACAATTTTCAGTCATTTTTTGCCTCCGAAATGTCGCACTCTTAGCCATCTTGAAAATTCATCAAACAAGTAGACGTCACAAAGATAACGCGACGTACCTTTTGGCCGCACGCCGCTATGACAAAAGGTACGTCACGTCACCTTTGTGACGTCTACTTGTTTGATGAATTTTCAAGATGGCTGAGAGTGCGACATTTCGGAGGCAAAAAATGACGGAAAATTTTTTTTTGAACAAATTTTAACTATCAATCCTTTATTTAAGCATATCAACGAAAGAAAAAAGCCAATAAAAGTTTTCGTGTCATATACACTCTAAACTTTGTTCCTTTATTTTAACACAGGTGCATTTAATTCTGTATTTTCTTTAGTCTCCTCAATTTTCCTGACTCTAGGGAATTGTTTATAGTTAAGGCTAAAGAAGAGATAATAAAAATAAAACTAATGATAAATTCATTTACGTTTTCCTCTTTGATTCGCCGAAAATTGCCGGGTAATTTTGCACATCGGTCTCGGAGAAAATGCAGCAATGAGCAGTTGTTTGTACCAAGTGATGAATATATTTAAAAATTTGAACGGCAAACAGAGCTTGTACACCAGAAAACCGCCACAAACAAACGCTGCCAATGTTAATTGAACAGTACCTTAAAGAAAAGCCAGTTGAAAATACTACAAATACCATACTTTTTGCTTCGGGTAAGCGCACAATTGCCATTCTGATAAACTTCGATACTGAACTCGGCTTTATTTCGTATCAATGATATCAAAAAATATACAAATCTTAAGCGTAATTAACATAATGCTTGATAATATATGGAAAATCATCCAAAATATCGTTTACTACTTATTGAGTAACATCAGGGAGGATTTTTTTTAAAACTAAGAAAACTGCAAGACTAACAAATGGCGTTGCCAATCTCTGGAAAAAATAAATAAAATGTTTTTATAAAAGGGCTGGACATCATACAAGCACTGACCTATCAGCAGCATATTTCCTGTGCTATACAGGGAAGCTGTTTGTTCTAAAGACGAGGTACATGTTTAAACCAAATAAAACGAAACAAATGACATGTAGCTAATTATGACAGCATAAATTAGACGTGATTGATTAGTTAAAATCCAAGGCACGTCGTTTTCTTTCGAAATTTCTTTAAACGTTTCTTTTCAATCATGTGCATTATCTTTCATATTTCAAAGAGTTAGCCATTTCTTGCACATTTGCTGCTGCAGTTCGGGCTTTTGGACCAGACATTTCACAATTTTTTAAATTAAAAGAAGAAATTAAATGGATGTCACATCAAACAACCACGAGAAAGTGTCAGCTGTATAGTCTATGAGCCAATGCCTCGAAAATAAATTTTTGTAGCACCCCTGGAGGGACCAATTTAATTTGGTATCAAATTAAAGCTTATTGTCTATATTTTATGAATTCACTTGTTAAATATTTGGTAACTTGAGCGTAAAGGCGATATCATCGTGTTTATATGGGGGGGTGGGTGGGGAAAATTTTCGTCTCGTCAGAATTCGTAGTATAAAACATTCAATAACTTTGAAGGCACTTGTCTAATGTGGATGAAAATTGTCAGTAATGTTCGTCAAGGTCCTTTTTATCACAATTTAAAGTTTTATTCTTGCTGCGTGTTACCATGGCAACTGTTGCCATGGAAACCATTATGTAATAACGAAAAATACTATTTTGCTGTTATTTTTGTGATAGTTGTTTGGCAGTGATCGCGAAAAGCAACAGGCAAAGCAAAATAAACCTTTAACACAAACATCTGGGTGTCATCTTTTCCAACAGTGAGTCATGACACTTAAAAGAAGCACCTTTCTCATCTTTTAGGGGGGAGAGGAAAGGTCATGGAGCTATACAAAAGAGCGAAAAAACGCCATGTTACCGAAAATTGACCTTTTTTGCAGCAACTTTCAACATTTGTTTCAGGGAAGATTAGTCAATTTTTTACCGGTTTGATAAGTTTACACTACACTCTTATTGTTTGGTTGCCATGGTAACCGTTGTCATGGAAATAGGCTAGCATTTTATGTGAATATAGTGCTATTGAAATACCATTACTGAGAACATGTTTCAGTTGCTGGTTTTATTGGTTTATTTATAATATTCACATCATAAACAGCAATATACACACGGAAAGAAAGCTTGGATGTCTTCTTTATCACAGACGTAGTCTATTGAATAAATAACCTCCTCTTTAGGTTGGTTTGAAGACCCTGGCTTCTACAAATAAGTTAAAAACTGTTACTTGTCATAAACTGGTTATTTTTGCAAAGTACTAGAACAACAGTGCTGGGGTGTTTTTCTAATTTGTTATCCTGTTATTAACAATTGTTGCCTAGTAACAGACAAAAAGGCGATCATACTATATTCAATTTCAAATTTCTTCTCAAACATTCTAAGCATCTTCTTCCATGTCATCCTCGTCGTCATCCTCATCTTCATCGTCGTTTTGGTCAGCTACGTTGACACATTGATCCGAACATGAACACGCTTCAGTGCAGGCCAATCCATTGCCAACACAAGAACAGCGTCTTGTTTGACAAGTTCCACGACAGCCACAACACACTAATTCCATGACGGCCTCTGGGGCTGGTTGCAGATCTGTCCAGATGATCTCAAGACGGTCATCTCTTAGTTTCCATCCATGGTTTTCAGGCCGCTCATCAATTCTGGGCTGCAGTGCCTGCTTCCAGACAAATGATTGGTAGTTTGCCCTTTTCAGATGGTTTTTCAAAGCAGCACTTGTCGGTGGAAGTTGGTGGGACTGGACATTCCTCCCTTTGCAGAACATTTTATAACGAAGCTCGTTGACACTGTTGCACTGGATTGGATTGTATAGCTTACAGACCACTCCCTCTAGCCTAACAATGTTCTCCTCACTTAATGGGACATCTTCACCAAGGATTTGGACAGCCTCCCTCACAGCCTGATCATTCTTGACTAGTTCAAACGCCTTTTTCTTGCCTTTTCCAGCAAATGAGCTGACAGTATCGCAACCGGTCAAGGCGTGTAGACCCGGAAGAACCTGGCATACGCTGGGACCAAGTTTTTCGCAAATACGTGGAATGCTTATCAAGCGTGATCGACTTCGGGTGCCACTTATAAGTGTTAAATCTGCGGGAATGGCAGCTTGATGATGACATGCAAGGACTTCGACATCCGTATCTGATGAGATAACTGCAATTCTGTGATGCCCTTCTGCAGAAGCATGGAATGCGTGGAGAAACATCCTTGTGTCTGCCTCTTCTTGAAGGCTGTTCAGATCCCCAATGTCGGTTGCTGACATGCTTAATCCTGCGGCAACAAGTTTGGTGCAGCATTGTCCATGTGTGGCGTACAACACACGATTTCCAATCTTCTGAACATAAGATTGATTGGTTGACCACTCACGGACAAGGAAGTGCAAGAGACCCTCCTTATTGCTCCCGCAGGACATAAACTTCTTCCACTGCCGTGGGCAAAACTGTGATGGACTGTTGATGGAAACTGTAAGTTGGCCACTACTACCTCTCTTTTCTCTCTCAATGTTCTTTATCGAGATCTTTGGATACTGATCGCCCACAAAGTCGATTCGCGTTGCCTCATGTCCAGCCTGCATCAAAATCCTGTTGAACACCATCTCTGCCAAGTCAGAAAATCTGTCAGGAATTTTTGCAAGGGTCTGTAGCATTGCCATGGCATCAATAATGACTGCTGTTGTTTGAGCTGGGAGATGTTCAAGGCTGTCCACACCATCCTCAAGAAGTTTGGGAAGAGCTGCTTTGTCGGTCTTTGCCAAGGAGCCATCAAAATGAGCCAATGACCATGGTAGAGGACCCAGTTCATGTACAAGCAACTCTTGCAAATCCATCTTTCTAGTTTGGCCAATCACCAGTAACCGGGCAAAGAGATTCCTGTCCGCCCTCAAAATGACAGTCTTGCCTTCTTTTGTCAAAGACGTCTTCTTTTGAATATCTCGAAAAGTGCCCAACTTTAATTTAGAGAGCGTTTCAAAGAAACCTGTGGAATCTGATAGCAATCTGTTTTCAACAAATTTGGTAAGAGCATCTTTTCCTTGCTGTTCTGCAGTGAGTAAATCCTGCTTGACCCTTTGGCTTGCCACATGGCCAGAGCTAAGGCTGACAAGTTCCTCAGATGCTTCAAAGGGGTTACACCAGCCACTCACTACTTCCATCACTTTGACTACATCTTCCTCGTCTCGTTTCAGTCGGGATTTCCCAGTTTCCTTGTGCAGGCGACTCTCTGTTTGCTTGGTGTCTGCTGTCATCATTCGACACTTGTCCACGAAGGCGGCGCGAGAGTGGGCTGTTAGAAGCCATCGTTGAACAGCGCTCTTTCTAAGACTGAAGC
Source organism: Oculina patagonica (assembly GCF_052425735.1). Classification (NCBI taxonomy): domain Eukaryota; kingdom Metazoa; phylum Cnidaria; class Anthozoa; order Scleractinia; family Oculinidae; genus Oculina; species Oculina patagonica. Next base: position 26,167,982 of record NC_135759.1, read on the forward strand.
CGATAATACCTCCTTTTGTTTTTGTGCTTCTGTTCAGGGTTTGTTCTATAGTTTGATCAACAGGAACCTGCGCAAATCCATGTGACGTTGTTCTCTGCACACCAAAGTCGCCATTCTCTAACATCATCTGAGCCTCAGGATGGGTATCAGGCAGCATCATCATGTGTATTAGGTAAACTGACAAGTACCTAGAGTAGTTTATGTGATCATAGGCAAAATACCAAGGTAGCATTTCTTTGGTGCACTCTAGGTGTAGAGACCAGTTGCCTTCTCTTGTTGCCCTGATAAAAGACATCAGCAGTGACACCATCTGAATGTATGAACACCAGAATGCTTTCATTGGACCATTGTCGTCTTTGCAGAAGGCTTGGAAGAGATGAAAGACCTCAAAAAACTCGGCCATGGTAACAAGGCTGTTGACTTTTTCTGCAGAGAAGTCTGTCCTGATGTCTTCAATGGCACTTGCAACGATTGCGTGATTGGTTTGGTGTCCGTGTTCCTGAAGCCATGACTTAAACCCCTTCCACTGAAGTCTCTGCAGTGCTTCAAACACGATCTGCAATGAATAAGGCGCTAATCAACATGTTTGGAAACAGAAACGTTCTCTCTGTACATTGGCTTTTTTATTACCTGTGAACTGATCAATTCTCCGCTCTCATGTTACTTTAGACTGTAAATTGGCTACGAAACCTACCTTGTGTGTACGCAGAGCACGATTGTAGTGTCGACCTTCCAGAACTCCTGTTATGGACCCTGAGCCAACAATTCCGCTTTCCATTAGAATATCTCCGAGACCAGCATCTCCAAACCGTTTTCCAATTGCCGCCATAAAAGAACGTATAGTGTGAAATGACCCCATCCTAATAACTAGGCGCTGGAACTCCTCCTTGTTCTGCCAGATGACTTCAAGAGCTTTGGCATATATTGCCTCATCAAGAACAACGATCACGTCCTGCTGACCTAGCTGGTCGGCCATTTGCAACGATCTGCGAAGAAGTGTATACACAGTAGGTAACTCTGTGGGACTGGCTTCTATTACTTGACAATAGCCAACTGAACATTCTCGAGGCACGTTTTCTTGCTGAAGCTTTATGTTGAAGCCTGCCCAGGCCGGTATTACCTGACTTCTATCATTGGAAAATGAGAAAATACTGTCTTGGACTGGTTGCCTGCACAGCATCCATCCAAAGTCAATTACTCTTGCATATTCTCCAATGTCAGGGTCAATCTTTGTCACATCTCGAACCCGGATGTTAAACTGTCTTGGTCCCTGTCGATTTCCTGAGTGAAATTGAAGCACCTCAGTTGGAATGCAGGTTAGTGAGCGGCTCTTGGAACGAGGCTTGTCGGCAACCATTTCAGGGGGTAAGGCACAGGTAAGGGGTTTTCGCTGGATTACGATGCCATTGGTACAATGGGTCGTCCCTTTCCCTAAGGTAAAAATAATTTAAAAAAACAACTGTTAGCCGAAAAGGTAACATTATTTTTAGATAAAATTCTTGAACTCATAACAAAGTGAACAATTATAAAGGTCAACATGGATCCAAGGTATACCTGACAAGGTCTCCTCTAGAAGGTCATTGTTGTCCCAGCAAAATACCCCAGGCACTGCAACGCTGCATGTACTAGGTATCAACATTCCATCTTGCTGCTTTTCAATTTCTCTCTCCGCCAACGCAGTCTCAAGTTCCTCTATTTGGGTGTATGACAGAGCATGCCCAAACCTGTTAAGTATAGTTATAAGTTCAGCATTTCCTGTCAAGCTCTTTACCGTCAACGGTAGTACAACATGCTTAGGAGTTTTAATCCGACCACGGCTAACAGAATGGATGAGATCCTGGGCTAGAGAAAGGACGATACGATGAGCTTCTGGTGGGATATCAGAGACCCTCTTGTTAGAGTATTCAGAATCAGAGCAACAAATCCAAGCGAGCATGTTATACAATAGGTCAGGCACTATTTCATTTTCACAGTCCAAATCTTCAGCCACTGGTGGCCATGCCATTGATGGTTTCATATCTGTTACAAGGCTTCGAATCAACTTTGCAGTATGATATACTTGGATGTATTTGTCGTCTTCTGTCAAATCTGGTATAACTTCTATGCGATCTTCTCCTTCCTCGTCACCACATTCTTCTGTGTTCATCATGGTCTCAACCACTTCACCTGTAGTTACATGTGCGCTGTAGACAATCTCTGATTGCGTCTGATCAAGGGGCTGCCGGAAGGACAAACTGTTTCCAAAACACTTCGTCAGACGGTTTTTCAACTTGGAAGACCTGTAATTTGGTGAATCTACTCCCTCGGCTGACAAGTGATGAATGTACTTCTCCAGTAGTTCTGACATCTTAACAGCCCTTGCCTCTTTTAGAACTGCATCCTGCACGAATTCTTTCACTTTGGTAAAAGCCCTGCTATAGCTATCATTAGATAGGTCTTCCTTTTCGCAATTCTTTTCTTCTAATCTTGCCAGGGTTCCTGGGCGAACATATTCTTTATAACATGACTTGTGGTACTTGATCTCAAGGGCTATGGTGTCCTGACCTTGTATCTGCAGCAGTAAACGTCTGTCATCACGAATTTGGGCAGCTTTTAACAGCGAGGTACTTCCAGAGTCAGTCATATTCAATGTCAGTGTTTCTCTACATCGTGTTCCTTTTCCCCTGGTATTCCTGAATTTCTCTTTTTGACAAATGGCACATCTATTAACATCAAATACTTCAGACTGAGATCTTGATACTCGCTTCTTGGGAGGTTCCAGGATGTAAGACTGATTATTTGGTTCTTCAGTATCTACAGTGACACTTTGGCGCTGTTGTTCTGCTCTCTCCACTTTCGTTTTGTCAGTGTACACCTGATAGCACCTTCGGTGGTATTTTCCTCGTGGTCCGCCTTGCCAGTGATCTTTCATCTGAAGCCAAATAGTATCTTTACGCCTTTCCGAGCATTTCTTAAATGTGTCCCAGCTTATCTCAGAAAATGATATCAGTAATCCTGAAACATTTTGAACATGACATAAGCATTTATCCCATTTTGGTGTCGGTTGCAATGGACGTTTCCTAGAACCTGGCTGTATATCTGTCATGTCATCTATCTCATGGAGGCCCTCGATGCTGTTAATAAAGCGTGAACAAGTACAATTCTATTACAGAGTTTATTGAAATTCTCTGATAAGGTAAAAAAAAAAACAAATAAATAAATAAATAGTCAATAATCAAAAGCCTGTAGATAAAGATGACAACAGACACATGATTATTTTTTACGTTTACATTCCAGAAAAGCATTTACATTCACACTGGCTAAAAGGTACTTTCGAGGATTTTAATTGAGTTTTCATCAAAAACACATTAAAAAAAAGACTTTGATGAGTACAATGATAACACAGACTCTTTGAATTAATTGAGCATGTCTTAAATTGAAACTCGTGATCATTTTAGCGATAAAGAAGCAGATTTCTCGAAAGCATAGTGAGGTTTTACGTTTAAACAGCAGAAAATTCGAAGTGGCTAAATCGTACTTACAGGGATCGAAGAGACGTTTTTTTTTTGTTAAAAACCCATTTACAAACAGCCATTGTTAAGAAAAATGGTATCTTGAGCTTATTTAGTTAATTGACCATGTTTTTAATTGAAAAACTTTATCATAGTAGTGTAAATAAGTAAATCTCTTACCTTTTCCTCACACTGCCATTCCAAGATGGCGGATACAGCCTACACATGGGAAATGGGTTCGACATGCATTATGGGTTTTGAGCTTGAAATGCATTGTGGGCTAAAAGAGCATTGGGGGTGAATAACGGTAGTTGAGATATAAATCTGAGGGCAAAAAGTTCAGTTTGGGCAGGAAAAGAACAAAATCAAACTGTGCTAGTGAATTTTAGGTCGAAACTAAAAATTATAAATAAAAACATGCTACTTTTGCAAAAATGTCCTGTTAAAGCAAGATTTTTCACCAATAATTACATGTTTTTCTGCATCATTTTTTTTTTTCATTTAAGCTAAGAACTCTTTTGTAAGACTTTCAGCCAAAATTAAGTACTGAAAATAAAAATCGGACTAATAGTATTGTATGCATATAAATTAATGCTAACCTATTTCCATTGCAACGGTTGCCATGACAACAAAACAATAAGAATGTTAACTTATACACGGTGAATTTATACGGTGAAAAATGTAAAGCTTATTCATCTTCCCCGAAACAAATGTTGAAAGTTGCTGCAAAAAAGGTCAATTTTTGTAACCTACCGACCGTTTTTTGCTTGTTTCGTATAGCTCCATGACCTTTCCCCTCCCCCCTAAAATATAACAAAGAAGCTTCTTGCAAGTACCATGACTCACCATTGGAAAATATGACAACCAGATATTGTTTAAAAGGTTTATTCTGCTTTGCCTATTTCTTTTTGCGATCACTGCCAAACAATTATCACTAAAATAACCAGCAAAAGAGTATTTTTCGTAATTGCACGATGGTTTCTATGGCAACAGTTGCCATGGTAAGGGGCAGTGAGAATATAACTTTAAATTGTGATTAACTGGACTTTGACGAACATTACTGACAATTTTTGTTTACATTAGACAGGTACATTTAAAGTTATTGGATGTTTTATACAACAAATTCTGACAAGACGAAAATTTCCCCCACCCACCCCCCCATATAAACACGATGATATTGCCTTTACGCTCAAGTTACTAAGCAAGTAACAAGTGAATTCATGAAATATAGACAATAAGCTTTAATTTGATACCAAATTTTTATGGTCCCTCCGGGGGTGCTACAAAATTCTATTTTTGACCACATCTCAGCATTTGGCTTATGGACTAGTAGGAAATATGATTCGTCAATGTCCACTTTGTGTTAACGAACACTTCTTCATTTGTACACAAACCAATTCTAATATTATTGTTTTTTAAATAGTACGATGGAGAATGGCTGCACTGTTCGTACTTGGCACTTGGAAAGATAAATATTTGAACAGTTGATTTCTTTAACGCTTCCTATAAGCACGGCGTCCACCATCTTAACAATCAAACTAAGCTGAAAGTGACAATAACCTTTTTTAATCTGGGTTGTTTTCAATAGAAAAGGAAAATGGGTGCGCAGAAAATTTTGAAACAATCATTCTTAGTGGATCTTTATATTTTTGTTTTGGTAAGTAATCCTAAATACATAATGACAAATTTTTAAATAGCAAAAAGGCATACAATTTCCGCACTGTTTAAGAAATGTATTTTCTCCTATAGGCTAACGTTGGCGTTGGTGGGATGAAATTTCATTCAGGTAGGTTATTAAGAGTATCATGAGAAAACGTAACGGATTCAATTCGGCTCCACCTTAATGTTCACTCATGGAATAACTCTTTTATGGCCTTGAATACTTCTGAGATATGACCAGGCCTAGGGTTAACGCTGAAATTAAAGTTGTTGCACGCGGCATAAATTTGTCTCTTTAAGTTTTTCATCCAGAATTGATAAACTGTAAACCTTTCGCTATCTTTTGCTTGTATATTATCTTATGTCTTAAAATGTGCTGTATGTGAAGCAACTTTCACGTATAATCTCCTTCATCGGACGGGTTACAGATCTTTAATTATTTTAATCGTTTTTAATTGACAAAGGCCATCTTGGTGTTGATTGTTTCAAGGCACCGAAATAGACTTCCCAAAATTAATACACATTTTTCGTTATCACAGATCTTAGCCTTCGAGGTGTGTCTTTTCAAACAAAAAAATATGCCTCAGTGCAACTACAATACAGCCAAGTTAACCGGATTCAATTAACCTATCTCACGGTCGTCAGTAACGCTAGTGACGCTGATGGGATCAGCAGACCCTACCAACAGGCTATTTAAGAGAAATGTGATACAAAGCAGTCTTGTTTTTCGCCTCTCTGCATTAGTTTCACTTTAATCACACTTGTTTTTTTTTTTTTTTCGCTGCCTGTAATGTGTTTTTACCTAAAGTTTTCTAGCCTGTTTCCTCTTGGGAACAGCCATGCTTACACATGCTTACAATGTTCAGAGCTCACGACAGGTGAGCAAAAGTAAAGAGTTTCGATCTTGTAGTATAATTTGTTCTGACAAATTAATCGACGAATTCCCTAATTCCCATAACTGTGAAGAAAATCAAGTCTTTTTCTTAAAAGAAAAAGAGAAAAGTTGAGCTTAATTTGAAAAATAGAATATGGAAAAAGGCAAAGAAACAGGACACACAAAAGAAAAAAAAAACATTTTAATTTCTTAAAACAAAAGGAAATTTGTATTTGTCTAGTATCGGCTGCTTCAGAAATGTCAGTCTGGGAACCAGTGAAGTTTTAGGCAAATACGAAGAATTTCAATTTCTTGTTATCCAATCAAGAACCCCGACAAATGTCACTTCAACTTGTCACCACTCTGGCAATGTTCTTCATGAATAAAACAACGGATTCATGCAATTAATACTCTCAGGATTTTGTCTTTTTTTAAAAAAAAGCTTGTTTTTTATTCTATAAATGTGGGTCGTGTGACGTTTTAATCTTTTGAGACCCTCTTTTTGACTGTTGACGGGAAAACCTCTCGTTTGCCGGTTATAATAATTTATCTTTCTTCCATCCAATTTTGGCGTATCGTTGACAGCTGATGGACATTTTGCGTTTGAAGCTTCCAGAATCTACGTCATAGGATGGCACATTACGTAAAATGTATTTTATCGTCGTTCGTATTCCGTCTCGATTTTAGTCTTACAAAAACAAAACATGATGGTACTGAAGGCATTTATGGCTGCCATGTTTTTTATTGTCTACGAGTGGCGATAAACAAAAAGACTTGGGTGTCAAGTTTGTAGGTCAGCTTTTGTTCTTTGCTTGCATTTTAAATCCCAGAGCAAACTTAGCTGTTTTTACAAACTTTTTTTTTCTCTAATATAGCTGTTCAAGACAATGTGTTGTACAACTTCTACAACAGAAACATCACCTCTTGGACTGGTGGTCAGAAGCAATGTAGAAATGATGGAGGACTACTTGTAACCTTGGAAACCGAAAGAAAGTGGAAGTTCGTTAAAGATGAAATTCAAAAACTTTCCAATCCAGCAGACAACGAGTGGTTCATCGGGTTAAAAACAGGTTATAGAAGAAGGCAACACTGGCAATGGATCACCGGAGAACCGCTGACCAATCCACACTGGCAAAGACACGAGCCTACGGGTGATGGACAATGCGTGGTTATTGCTAAAGAATACCCACAAGGAACATACGGGAAATATAATGACCTGAGCTGCCAGTCTTTGAAAGGATTCATTTGCGAAGTAAACGCAACCACAGGTAACAGAATAATGATGGAATGACATGGCTTCAGTCGCCAATTTAAATTTACAATTAGAGATGATGTGCTAATATCACTGGACTTTCCATATACAAAACGGAAGTACAACTAACATGGAAATACAACACCACCAATGTTTCGTATTACTCGATTATTTCATCAGTACAGCTTTGTCTTTTGTTATCATACGTTACAAAACCATAAATGTCAGTAAATCGTTGCATAAACGTGTATGATTTCTTACTTAACTCTAAGTCAATTCCTATTATGTTTATCAGTAAATTGTCATATTCATCATAATAATCCAACAGTCGGGTTCTAATGGATCATCAAGCGAGAGGTAAGGAATACAGGACAATGCCGGCACAAAAAGCAGCTCGGGGAGGGGACTGTGAATATAATGAAATGAGTGTAACACACTTCCCAACATCCTAAAATTCGTAAGAGAATTCCACATTAATGTCCACCGACGGATGAGATGAACCAAGGTTCGACAAGTTTGACTGAGTGAAAAAAAAAATTCTACATTTGATTTTTTTTTCGTCACACTAAGAGTAACCTAATGCGGTTGCAGCCGTTTGACTATTAAAGAGAGCTGCGCGTGCTCATTACCGTGCTACAAGCTCCATACAAAAATAACCTCCATACATAAACTCAGAGGAACTTGTAAAATAAAAAAGGCAAACATAATGCAAATTTTACTCTGACGTCAAAAAGTGAAATGACGAGTTTATGACTATACGCCACAACGGGGCCTTAATTCAGCTTAGATCACGCAAATCTGAATGGAACAAGATACAGAGTCCTGTTGATAATGTTCTAGCTGACTTACATGGACGTAAACTACTTTATAATAATATTACAAAAAGTAAAAAAAAATAGATCTTCTCAACATGTTACGGAGCCATGAGCATGAATACATATAAATAAAAAAACGCCGCCTTTTTACCAAAATCCTTGCCGTAATCGGAAACGATCTAAATGAAAAACTACTCATCGGATAATACCTTCGGTTCTTTTATCGTTACACATAAATGAGCTGTCACCAAAACAATACAGGGAATTTAAATGTATTGCATGAATGATGTAACTATGGCTTGAGAGATCATTGACAATAACCTCCATTAACCACTTGAAGGAAAAATATGAATCAAAAATTTAATTTAGCCGAAGATTTTAGATGAATTTGATATTAAAAAGAAGAAAATAAACGAACCGGCTGAACATGATAAATGCATGAACAAGTACTTTTGGTAGTATTTGCTGTATCCACCAAGCGACGGGACAAAAACGATGTAATTTTAAGTTATGCTGTACCATTCTAATAAACAGTCGGAGCTACAACGGAGGATTGTTTCTAAATATTTTTACGTTCTGTATTAAATATCCGACATCTTTCAGAAAAACCTCAAAAACAAGTGATTAAGGATGAATATTTACCGCGTTTTGGGTAAATACAGTAATTCAACAAGGTGACGTTCTGTGTTTGTAATTTCCGAGTTCCATTTTAGAACTTAATTTTGTTTCGATTCTATTTATCCAAAGCCGTCGACCACAGTTATTGCATTCCGTGCCTGAAAGTTGGCTTTTAAATACATTATATTTCTGGACAAATGTACGTATTGCCACTTTTGACGTAAGGATTTAAGGAGAAAACAAGAAGTCTTTTGTCCAACATCCTGTCATTCAATATCAACAGACAGTAGTCAAATCAGCTTTATTTATTTTATCTATAGCTTCACTGGTGATATCGCGCTTAAATGCAATGAAGATGACGTTAGGCCTTTTTCCTGCACACCCAAGATCGTGTAGAATTTATCATTAGTTCCACGGGAAAGCCCGTAAAAGGATTTAGTTCAACTTTTTAATAGTCAAAGAACTTAGAGGTTTTAATAGCATCGCAGTTTAGAAGAAACAAATCAACATAGAACAAGAGAGCTGTAATAGACAGTTCATTAGCACAATACTGGCTCCGCTGATGAAATCTCAACACCTTGTCACATCTTGTAAGCGGATTGGCTGCCTTCTAGATTGACACACACTTAATACAAATATCTAGCAGTTTGACGGGCAGATGGTATCGTAAGGGAAAGGAGAACGAAGTCTTCCTGTTGCAAAAAACCTCCACACAAGTGCAAATCGCGTGGCAGTTATGGACAAAAAATGCGCTTAGCCTTAGATGAATCCCAGTAGCTCCAAGTGGTAACATGAGAAGTCGCTGTCTCGTATTCGGTTTTGTTCTACAGGTCGGTAGATAATATATAAACGCAAAAAATTGAACGAAGAAAATATTCGATCTTGTGAAATCCAGTTAACCTATTTGTAATTTTTATTAGGCGATTTTGACCTTCTTCCCTTCTGTAAAAGGTAAGTGCTATTTTACGTATCCAAGGTGCACTGTCTCCTGGACTCATTTTTTTTATATTTCTTTCATTAGCTTTCCATTGTAAATGTCCTAAATTCATCAATCTCTCTTTTTCTTGCGCATTGTTCGACAATATAGGTATCTTTCTCCACCATGAATCTAAAACAAAGGCAGCTGATGAAGATAACATAAGGGAAAAAATTACAAGCAGAAGTTAAATGCGAAACTATTGGGAATTATGCCAAAAAACTTGATCACGGCTCTGCTCGATGAATACCATTTTGGTAGTAAACGAAATTTTAACGGACTGAATTTACGAGAAGACGAACGGATTTTCGTGTCGCTCTGCTTTTTAATTCGGCATTGTTCCAGAATAAACTCTTTTCAATGAGCACGTAGTGACTTAAGACAGTAAAAAACAAAAATTTATTCCCCTTTAAAGGAACCGTCATGAATCGTCCGTTTTGCTAGTTTCTAGACAGACTTGAGGGTTTTTAATTACTACACTGAAAAAGAAAATTAGAATCGGAAGCGTAGTTTGATAGCCATTTCAATTTGCCATAAATTGGTAATGGCCTAAATCTTGTGAATCATCTAAGCTTCGCAGAAATCCAAAGTTAATCACTGTTTATTGAACTGACTTGAACCAAATCTAAGGCGAAGCTCTTCAAATTGAGTCGGTACTTTCTACTTTCCTGTAAGGGCCCATTTAAGGAATGAAAAGGACTGCGACTTTCGATTTTAAAAAAAGCAATTAAAGCAACTTTGCTGATGGCTTTCCCAATCTTGAAGTTTGAAATGTCATTTGACCGGAATCTTCCAACATCGCCTGTCGCACGAATGCAAACATGTCAAGCTTAGCGGTGCAGCAGTAATTAGGATTACACTATTAAAAACTACCTTGGTAATTGAAATTCAGGAATTACTTTCCTGAGCTTCCATTATATGAAAGTTCGGTCAATGCTTGCTTAAAAATAAGTCGTAATTTCACAATTTTCTTGACATGCTGTGGCAGAATAAGCGGTTTATTCAGTTTAAATTTTCGCAGGTCAGAGGTGCCAGACTTTAACCTGTTTATATTAAGACATTTCTAAAAAAAATATCAACACAAGCGGCAAAGTCATAATTAATTGATTTCGTAATTATTTCTTAGATCTTTTCAACTGAATAATAAGTAATTCCTTCCATTTTTTCTCTTCTGAAAGCCCGATTTTAATTAAGTAGATGCCTATTTATCCAATTCATCTCACATTTAATTTGTTTTTAAATGAAGTTAGTAAAATTAATTTTATACCGATACAGTTTTTGGTTAAAATTAAACTTGAAAGCAAGGCATGCGCGGTAGCCAACAAAATACCCAACAATATATAATGGCAATGATATGCGAAAATTAATATGATTGCTTTTTTAGTGTTATTTTTCCTTATTTCAACATAACACATTTATTACAAATAGTATTATACGTTACAATAGGCCTACGTTGTTCTCATATAACTGGAGCTCAACAATACCACCATTTGGGGTACACTGATATTTAAAGGCAATTGTTTGCTCTTTTTCTTTGCTTATTTGGTCTTTTTGGCACGTGGCTCTTTCTTCAAGAAGATCACTTGTTTTATGTTTTGCATTACTTGGCCATTTCTTGGTCAATAAACGTTTGGAGGGGGCTCACGGGTGCTCCGTTTCTGCTTTTTTATATTTATGCAGATTACATGACTGTTCAGACAGGTTTAAAATTCATTGAACACTACACAGTTTGTTTGCAACTGTTGCCACTACACATACAGAATGAAATGACTACAAATAAAGTGATTTATGCTGATGGAGCAAACATATGCATGAGCTTGATATTTAAAGAGTAGGCCTAATATTTTAGATCCACTTTTTTATTTCTAGTATTTCCTCAATGGCACATAATATCTGTTCATTTTTTCTGATGATTATAACAAGCAATAACATGCACATTGAAGAGTAAAAGTACAGTTTTCCAATTCGGTAGATCTCTTGCTGGAATATTTTGTAGAATTGGTTGAAGCCCCGATTTGGTGTAATTTGTTTAATTAAACCACTTGATGACAGCTTTTTTCTTTTTTTTCCATCTACACATCAAGCATATTAAAATGTACATATAAAAATATAACACAAATTGATGCGCATTCATAACAGAGTATTCTGCTCCTTCTTTTCTTAAGGAACTGGCAGCGTTTTTAGGGAGTTTTGGTCAGATATTAATGGCTCTGCAATCAACGACCTCACTTCGGATCCTCGCTACCCAAAGAATGCAACAAAAAGCGAATATCTTCCGAGTTTCAGGAAAAAATCGTTAAAAGAACACTATGGAAGCCGATACCGCTCTTACTTACTCGCCCAGGAGACTGGCAACTACACTTTTTATACGTTCTGTGATGACAGCTGTCAGCTGTTTCTGAGCAGTGATGTCAATCCTAGAAATAAACGGAAGATTATTGATCAGTATGATAATGTCAAGCCCCCAAACGAAAGCAACTGCTGCAGGTAAGCTAACGCTGATTTATTTATCTTTCTTTCGCTTTCTCCACAAGCTGCAGAGGTACATTTTTCAAATATAGATATTTTTAGCCATTTAGCAAATAAATATTAATTAGTATATACTCAAACAGTGGATAGCGTTTTTGGCGCGCGCTGATTGGCTACTCAAATTCCGAATATCCCTTGCTATTCACCTCCGAGCAACTCACGCGCGAAAACTATAGTCGTTAACGTAATAAACTAGTCAAAAGTCATCCTTTCGGGCAATATTATCTCACTGTTTGAGTATATACTAAAACAACTTCGCGGCGAGGTAAATATCCACCACTAGCCACCGACACTGGGGTGAATAGTTGTTAATTATCCAGCGAAATTGCGAGGAATATCCCCTGATAATAGCCGACGAGGAGTTAGGCCGAACTAGTTAAAACCAGACGATATTCCGCAAGATTGAGCATGATAATTGTTTTATTAACAGATTCAACAAATTGTCAACGAAGACAATGTAACTGCTAAACGTATTGTGTTCATACAACGCTTTTTAAGACTTTGGACGAATCTTGACAACCTACGTGTATTGCGAAAAATCTGTTATGTACGGATAAAGAATAGCAAGGACTTACTGACCATATTTAGGCATCGTGACAGTTTGGTGAATAATAAGAGATCGCAATCTTTAAATATTTGGTTACTCCCATTTGTTGCATCTTGAAAGCCAACCGGCAGCGATGTCATATCAAAGTGGCTATTAGCCACTAAATTCGAAAAATTTATTATGAAACAAGAATCGAAAACAACAAACTGGCAAATAAAGATTTGCCAAAACAAATTATTTTTAAATTTCAACACTTCCGTTCACTTCACTAAGTTTGATTGTCATCTGGCTGCTAATCGGAAATGTTGGTTATCAGAAAAAGGTATAATTCTCTAGAGGCCTTAAAACACTTGCAAGCATTGAGGGCTATGTTTACAGGAATCGAGTGACATTCACTTCCCTTACTACAACTCTTTTCCGAGTTAAAAATGACAAATTGTAATTTTAAATAATGAACCGCTACAAGACGTGCAGAAACCGTAGCATTAGAGTGTCTTGCAACATTGTGCGTGCCAAACAAAACCACACAACAAAGTAAAAAGCAATAGCAAAAAGCGAAAAGAAGACATGTTAATCTGCACACAAAAGATAAATCTGAAAGTTTTATTTCATGCCTTAACGTACCCAAATTCGTAAGTTCAGAAGCGCGATCTACTGTCCTGATATCCTACGATATCAAGTCACTGACCTGATATGCCACCATATCACGGTCACTTTGAATTAAAGTAGTGTTTCCGTTCGATGAATTGAAAAGAGGTTTTACCAATAAAACAGAAACGAGTATTTTTAATTAGCTGGTGCTTACCGGTCGTAAAATGAGAAAAACTTTCCCACCAAAACTAAACTTGAGCGCGCTCGCCAATTGCGCGATGTTTACCGACGAGTACTGAAACATTCACACTGAAACAATGGAGTCGGAGTTTCCAAATTTTTCGCTAAATTTGGATTTTGAAAATTTAGGGAATGAAACTCCAAACAAACGAGTAAAAAATGTGAGAAGGGGACTTGATAAAAGTGTTGAAGACTAAAAAAGTATCAATACAAGCAGGTCAACACATTTCGCACTACGTGTCTGGCAAGCATGGCTTCAACAGAGCAAATAATATCACCGGATTTTTGGCAAAAATTTCATTTTGGGTACGGTAAATACCTAATAGTACCTTTTTGGTACGCTTCGGCGGCATATCAGGCTCGTTTGGTCTCGCCACGGCTATTTTGGCTCGACTGCGTCTCGCCAAAATACGAACCATGGCTCGACCAAACTCGCCTGATATGCCGCCGAAGCGTACCAAAAAGGTACGATTAGGTATAAAAATCGTACTTTAACTAAAATTAGTTTCACGGTATAAATTTAAAAAGACTTTTCGGTACTTAATCTTGAAAATGAAATATTCCTTTGTTTAGTTCGCATTTCTGATGATAACATTTTCAATTTCTGGGCCTTAGCAAGTTATCCTATCCAAGTTATCCGTTATCCTTGTTAATTGATGGTCATTTGTAGGACAATCAGAATGTATCTGTTTATCTGACTAGATTATATATTTGCAACTATTTACTGCCGATTACATTTTAATTTAATAAAATTATCTTCCTCTTCTAGCCAGGCCCTTTCTCTTGAAAATATTGCGATAACTTTACGTGATGAACGAATTTTGTTAATGGCATCTGATTTAACATTGTTTTTCTTTGATTATATTCGCAGCAATTACCAATTTGAAGATTACCAGATTTCTTCTTTACAAGAATTACAGGAGGCACGTCTTTACTACATAGAAGTTTTGCTCAAACAAGGCGTAGGTTTTGCTAAAATGTACGTTGCCATGAGAACGCCAAGCGGTGAGCTGATATTGCCAATTCCAAGCAAACACTTGGTGAAACATTTAACCAACAATGGTGAGTACCAATGGTCCCTACAAACAAATCTGCTTTATAAGATTGGAAGAAAATAAATTCCCTTTAAAAGTGTTGTTTTGCTTATCTAGCAAAATATCTGTTTAAGTAGGAGTGCTTTGTAAAGTGTTTATCAGATGCTGCAAGACACCTTATGCGGTGACTATTCTACGTTATTCACTGACACTGACATGGATTATCGTTTAAAAATATTAACCAGTAAACACATTTTGCTTTCGCCTACAGAGTGCTATTCCCTAGGATCTTGAAAATAATTATCAGAATACTTTGGCAAATCTTCGGTTCTGATTTTCTTGTTCGGAATACAGGCAAACATTTCACTAGAAATTAACACACCCATATTTTTTTCTCAAAACGTATTAGCTCGTATTCAATAGAAAACCATAGATTAACCAGTAAACCTATTACAGATCAACGTATCATTTTATTTGTCACAAAAGATAAAGCAACAAAACAGTATCTATTACTACAGCTTAGCAACCCTTTTTCACTTTTCAATGGGGAAAAACATTTAAAAGATAAAAAGTAAGCTGAGTTTAAAAATATCAATAATTTTTCGGATTAACAGTGGCACAAAAAGTTCTGTAACGTTTACATACCAACGCTATAAAAATGTTGTCACTACCAATAAACTTAATCTTCATCCTTCCCCCAGATATTCCTGGTGTGGATTGCAAAACTGAAGGAGATCCTAATTATCCTGATTACGTCAACTGCAAAGAATTTTCGGATTCACAAAAGGTAGGAAATGACTAACATGTATATATCTGGACATCTCATTTACGTAAAATTCATTTGGTATCTCTCGCAGGTAATAACTGAAAGCCGTGCAATATCTATTGCTTTGCAGATTGCTCTTGTTTTATCGACACTGAAAGATTTGCAGTCTCGCACTGACAATGCTGTAAGCCCCACAGCCGAATTTCTCCTTAACATAATGAAGGTAAGATAAGGCCTTACAAAATATCTTTATAAAGGGAAACGTAATAAAATCCATCGCTTTCGAATCATTGATGAGTTTTACTTTTAGCTTAGCATGACTATCTCTTTGAACAAAATTAAAACGTGAAAGAAATATCAATTCAGATTATGATGTTTCGATACTGGCTCAAAAACGAGTGCAAGTAATATATAATGGTCTCTGTTATATCACTGGTCAGCACTTCACAAATCTCAGACATCTTACTGTAAATCCACAGTTACAATTTATGCCTTGACTATTCTAATTATACATTTGTAGATTGCAGGTAAAAAGACAAGTGATCTTCTGGGAAGACTTGAGGATTCCACTGTTGATCAAAGCACGAATAAATCAAACCGTGCCTTTGAAATCGCCAGAGAAGTTGAACATCTTGGTGAAATCATTGCCTCGCGTACCAACAACGCTACTGCGGTGATAGCTGTGAATTACCCAAGTTTAGGTAGATACCTCTTTATTCGAAAAGCTGTTTTTGTGTTTTAATCTACAGTATTCTATTTCGTAATTCAGTACACAAAATACGTGTTAAGAAACGATTCTATCAAAAGGCGTCTTACATTTTATCAACTTTCAATAAAGGAAGAGATCAGCAATTCCGATCTCTATAATCGCACCATTCATGTCATACTACATTTCAACCAACGGGTTAATTGATCGTCGCACCTTCTGCCCCGGGCCTTGCGGTCCAATCTTTAACTACAGATAATTCAAGATACTCAAAACAAAAGACATCATTCACAGTTTGTGAAGTTTGAAAAAGAAGACAATGTTCAGTAACTTTTAACATAACTTGGCATTCTCGTTTGTGTTCCAGATATGAAAGCATGCTACGGAGAGTTGAACGTTTCTTTTGATAGCGATACATCTCCGACTGAGCTTGGTTCTCAAAACAGCATCATAATTTTACAAGAAAATTCAACACAAAGTAAGGAAATACACATTTCTGAATTTAAGTCTTTTAGTGTTCTACTACCTAGTTTAACTTTCAAGAACGCCCTAACTGGGCGCACAAAAATCAGTCAAGTTACATCTACGTTACAATTTCCTCAAATGTACCAGAAACGCATTGCGTGAGATTTTTCACAGAACAAAAGTTTTCTTTTTTTTTTTCAGGTAGGAAAGTACTTTCTCCCTAACTCTTTAGTTTATAGCGTACCTTTTTATAGTGTAGTTACGTTATACATTTTTTCTGATCACATTTTCTCGTCTCTCCGCCGCTACAGGAAAGGGGCAGTTTTTTGCAGCCTTTTACAGGACATTGAACAAAGCAATTCAAAGCAATATCAGCCAAATATACAGGTGAGAACATGCATGTATTGTGGATCGTAGGTTAATTTTTTTTTTAACACAGCTCGAGCTTTAACATTTACATTATTAACTCTCCTTGTCCCAGATGTCCATAGGCTGGATAACGCTAATTCACCGGATAAATTACTATCCAATGGATAGCGTGGTTTCTTTTATTAGAATATAATCACCGGATAGTGATTTATCCAGTGGATATTGTAATCCGCCTTTCTAACAGCCAGGGCCTGTTTATTAAGTTACCGTATTTATTCGATTAAGCGCCCAACCTCGAATAAGCGCCCACCTCGAATAAGCGCCCACCCTGTAGGTAGGAAAAGTTAATAAGCGCCCAGCCTCGAATAAGCGCCCACCCCAGCCTCCCTCATACAAAACCCCTGAAGTGCACAAGAGGAGTATTGATTGTTATTGAAATTGCGATTGAAATTGACTCGTACTACTAAGAGACTTCCGCGAAGCCCGAGTTTTCTTAGTATTCTACAAAAACTTTCAATGAACAGTAGGGGTATCAAATGGTCTTTTCGAGCATTTACGGCTCGGCCAGCGTTTTTCTTTCGAGCACGAGCATTGACAAAATTTAGCCTTGGAGCAACGAGCACTTTCCAAAAACCCACCCCCCCCAAAAAACGGGGCGCATTATAAAATTAGCACAAGCAAAAAAGCACCCCCAAAAATTTTTCACCCCCTTAGGAAACACCTAACAGTTAGATTTCGCTTTAGTACATCTTCGCGTTTTATTATAATTCATTTTTTTTTGTTGCGAAATAAACAAACTACTTGCTAAAAATGGTGAAAATTTAATAAGCGCCCAACCTCGAATAAGCGCCCACCTCAAATAAGCGCCCACTCTCAAGGTTCAAAAATTTAATAAGCGCCCAGGGCGCTAAATCGAATAAATACGGTAAACATGTTTCATTAGTAGACACTCATTGTGTTATATTGGAAATCCGCAAATCTGTTTATTTCTCTCAATGGTTTTTGTTAGTTTATTTGTTTGTTTGTTTCATCTTTGTTCCATGGAACACTAGCGCGCGCGTTGTTTTTAAGGTGGGGGTATTTGTGAATTTGAATAAAATTTTTAGAGGTTTAAAGAAGGGATACAAGAAAGAAAATTATTTTTGGAGCGCCACCAGACATTTGACCCCCACGCAAGAGCACCCCAGGTTGTCAGGGGACTGTTTTGGTGTCCAGCTACTACTCTATATTTTACAACTTCTTTGAGAAAAACTGTTTCCTCCAAAAACCAAACATTTACAAAACACTGCGAAACATAGATTAATGAGATGAGCAGAGAGTTTTTGTATTGCTTGAAATGTGAACGAGAATGGTGAATGGCATTCATGTGTACACCTGCTTAACAATTACACTACTCGCCCCCGTTTTCGCGATTTTTCCCGTCCCCGATATTTAACTCGGGTGCTTCTCGTTGACAATTCGCTCATAGAAAACTTGAGCTCGTATTCTAATTCTTAAGTGTAAAAAAACTGAGAGCTTCAGTTATGGAGTATAGAATACATAACTAGAATATTTTATTGCATTTTTATCTTACTGTATTTGTATTTTATCGTAGTGGCAATACATCAAGTCAACAGACTCCGTACATTCTGAACAGTAAGATCATATCAGGATCGGTAGTTCGTGCTTCAAACGAGTCCTTCAATGGCCATGTCATTATAAGGCTGGAACACACCCAGGTTGGTTTAATAAACAGAATGCATGCTTTCTTTCCAAATCCTGGCCAGACATCAACATACAGATTCTATTTCTTATTGCAATGCATTCTTCATACGTGGAGTTGGCAGAATTTGACTATGTAAAATTTTAATGAAAATTTTACCTTAGTGATGATTATCTTCATGTCCATTTACAGCGAAAAAAGGCGTTATTGACTTCCTGGCTAAGCACACTAGACATATAAAATGAAAAACACCTTTAAAATACATCAAATCAGAAATTGTTTAAATTTGAAACGTCTTACTTTCCTAGAAGCCAGCTGGTCATCGATCAGGCGGTGGTAATGTGAAACAGAACAGACGTTAGCTTTCACTGTGATGTTGCGATCAAGCTGAGCAGTCTAGTAATGACAAGATTGTCGGTTGTATCAGAAAATTGATAATGGCTGCTTTAATCAGCTGGAATGTTTTTTTTAGGTTAATTTAAAAAGAAATTTTTAATTTTAAATTAAATTTTGAATTAGATTTTAAATTAAAATTTTGCACATAAAAAAGACTTTTGTTATTTCAGTTTACTTAGCAAAAGAAATTTCCGCAGAAATAAAAAAAAACAACAGGTTATAATTTGTAAATTGTGCTAAAATGATACTGCGCCATTGTTCTTTTAGTTCAGAAGCTCTGACAAGATGGTAATGGAGTGTGCATTTTGGCGATACACAAACAGGTGAGAAATATCAAAAAATACTGAATTGCTTTTTCATTAGAATGTTAATAAAACTGTTTCTAAATTACCAATTTTTGTGACAACGACACCGGCAGTATTTATTAGTTATTTCTGACAAAAGAAAAACTTAATATCTCCATATGAAACCAGAATTATAACGAAGCATAAACAACCTTACGTGGTTTTGCTACCATCGTGTCTCCCAGTCTCGGCGGATCGATTCATAACTCGTGCTGTCATGCAATGTTAACCTGGTGCTCTTAGTATGAAGAGCCTGATCGAAAATGCTATTCGTCTTCTTTTCAGTTTTGCCGAAATATCAGCACACAGATTCTTACAGAACAAAGGCTTAAATCTAAAGAAGAATGCATCTGTGAAGAAAGAAACAAACACGGATATCTTAAATTTTTGTCCCCAATCACAAATGACAATTTGATGGTACTTTTGCGGTCTTGGATGCAGAACAACTTTTTATAAGGAAAAATTGTACGCTGAAATTATTTATTAGCGGAGCTCCCAGCGGCCCGAAGGGCCGCAGAGCAGAGCCCCATACCCATAGAAAATTAACAGACCCATGCTTTTGGTTTTTCGTGGTCATCATGGCTAGCGGCATGGCTCGCGGGCGCGTGCGACGATGTTGCCCCAACATGGCGGCCATACTCCAGAAATCGGTTTAAGGTTATGGTTAACGCCAGCTTACACCTTTGATATTGGACATCCATGTTATGGTCAATTGACAGCTGTCAAAAACAAGGTATCCGCTGACCAGTATCACATGACCATATCGCGGGCTCATATATAGAACTCATCGAGGTCGAATGGGTTTTTTTGAAGTTTACCGCTGACCAAATAATGGTTTACATTGGATCGCGGGCTCACAGCTATATTTTTTCCCTGTTATTGGTCAGTAAATTGGGAGCTCCGCTTTTAGGCTTGGCTAAATCTATTTTATATTTCTTTTGTTAGCTCTGATAACTCAACAGGCCACTGGTCCACGGATGGGTGTCACAAAGACGAGAAGCTGTCAAATGATAAAGCCACTGTGTGTCACTGTAATCACCTCACTCACTTTGCCGTACTTATGAGAGTTTCTGGTGATACAACGGTAAAAAAAGGAATTCCCAATATTGTATATAGCATTTGCAGTATGTAGAGTATGACAGTAAAGTGTGTGTTCCGACAAAACATTTTACAACTTAATGTGTGTGACCAATCAAAATGAATTCAACTACTGTAAACCAATTTCTACAAGTAAAAAAGGCAGGAATATCGTATACCTTATTGTTACTTATTTTCGCGGGACTTAATTTTCGCGATTTTTAAAAAAATCGCGAAATTAAAGACCCGCGAAAATTTATTTTAAACGTTTTCTATTGTATTTTTTTATGTTAATTACGTATTTTTGGCCAAATCGCGAAAATTTAGTCCCACGAAATATGCTCGTTCCATTTTCGCGAAACTAAGTTACCGTGAAAATAAGTAACAGTAAGGTAGTTTGGATTGTAAGTTCACTGAATTTGTCTCTTTGTTTTATCTCAATAAATAAAAATATACGAATCGCTTTCAGCTATCAGTTATCGGTGGTTTATAAATGTATAACTAAACAAAGCTGGTTACGATACGTGATGTGTTCACTTATACAGGTAACCCATCCAGGTGAGCCGCACATTCAAGCATTGGAAATCATCACATACGTCGGTTGTGGCTTATCCTTACTGGGAGAGATCCTTACTATAATCACTATCACTTGTCTTAAGTAAGTACCTTGAATAACTTTGAATTCATCTGTGGTAATTGGCATGCAGGGGAGCCGAGATCCGTTGTCCAAGTTGGTTGGTGTAAATGACAGTTTAAACCCGAAGCTATAGTCTGCAAACGAGCTAAAAAGAAGCAGAAGTGCAAATTTCATTTGGCATTTTCGATTTGCAGTCTACATGGGCACACCTACATTTTAAAAGAAATATTATAAAGTAAAAAGTGTTTCGTCGACCATTACACAAAAGTTGTTGTACAACGTCACGAAGTACACCATTTGCTGTATTTTCTTCCACAGGTTGACGAGAGCAGAGACAAGCATCATTCATCTGAACCTTGTCTTAGCCTTGGCAGTTGCTCAGATTGTTTTTCTTACTGGAATTGAGGCCACACAAAACAAGGTGATATCGCTGTTTTAGCATTTAATATTTCATTATTCTTAGGCATTGCATTTTATTTTTATTCGGCGTAACAAGAGTGAAAAGAGAGAATATACACTGACACTTGTGACGAACCATGAACTTCTTGCTGCATGACAACAAAAAATTTTCATTTTCACCAAGAAAACACAGAATAGTTTTTAATACATTTCGTATCATCGTGCTTTGGAGGATAATTTCTTTTCCTAGATGACCAGTTTCTTTTTTTTTTTCATGACTTAATTGGAAAGTTGTATTTGTTAACAAAATAGAAAGAGTTTAACTACGGACCAAAGCAGTCAACGACAGCTTCACTGCTGACACATCTTATTTTTTTATTCTTTTTTTTTTTTTCATTACAGGCAGCTTGCAAGATCGTGGCAGTCCTTTTACATTATTTTAACCTGGTTTCGTTCAGCTGGATGTTAGTCGAGGGTGTCTGGCTTTACGTCATGATAGTGCGAGTCTTTGAGACGGGACACAGCAGAATAAAGAAATACTGCGCATGTGCCTGGGGTATGGTGTCTCACTACAAGTATCTATTCTTTTTACTTTCCTACTATAGTTTGTTTGATAACGAGAATACAGTGCGAGCACAGTATAAAGAACTTTTAGTTTATATGAAATGCATGTGGCTACATATATGTACAATTCGGTTCTGATTATAAATTGGTGTTAATGTAAAAATTATTTTGAGATTCAGTTTTTGGTATATTTGAAAGCAAATGCGTCGTTAAGTAAAACTGATTCTTACTCTGTATTGGTACATACATACATACATACATACATGGTTTATTTGATAAAGCAGGTTACAAAATAATTGGCAAGACGTTAAGTCCTGATGTGGACCTGCACTATCTAAAATAATAAATTACAATAAGATCCTATATAATACATAATCCAAAATTTATTTACAATATCTAAATAAAATATTAACAGGTATCCCATTTGTATTCGTTGTTATCACATTATCAGCAAGTTTTGACGGCTATGGGACAGAAAGAAGGTTTGCATATATTCAAAGCGCTTTTTTGGTTATTAGTTTGTCTGTAGAACGTTATTAGCGGTTTGGTTGGTTTGTTGGTTGCCTGGTTAGCTGGCTGGCTGGCTGGCTCCTTGATACGCTAGCTAAGTGGCCGGCAAGCACATTAGACAATAAATGTTTACAATCAAGCTAATGGCAGATCCCAACGCTCTTTAGGGGTTGCGAGGAAATGAAGATGGGTGTATTCTTGCTAAAAAGAAACATGTTTTCTCTTGGAGTCGCCATTACATTCAAGAAACTACTCCCACTATTACCACTGTTCCCTTGATCTCATTGTGTTTGCATATCTTTAAAATGATTTCTGTTTATTTGTTTTCTAGTTGTTGGCTATCTGTACAGAAGGGAACCATCTGGAGTTTTGTAGTGCCAGTCATTCTTATTGCCTTGGTAGGAGCTCAATTCACTTCATTTTATTTAGAGTTTCAGTTTCGTTACAAGAAACACGAATCAGGTTGCATTTTATGTAATTGGATTATGACCGACAGTAGGGTTATTTACAGCTAACTGTTACACTCGATTTTTCATGCATAGGCAAATTCAATTATACTTGGTATGGTTGTTAAGGAAATACTGAGGATGAACCATCCAACCACGGGAGATAACACTAAATATCAGTCTGCAAGGTAAGGTGGAGCATATGGCAAATGTACTCCACGGGTTTACATAACATCATTTCTATTTTGTCTGGTTTAGCACGCCTCATTTGGATGAGACAAGGAAAATTAACAAATTTATGAAGAGGCTGTTGCCATGTTAAATTTAACTAGTACTTCTGTGAAGTAAAAAGTCCTCGTTGTTAAGCAGCTCTGTGCTAAAAAAAAGTCGATTCGTATTCAAATGGGTTACTTTCAGTCAAATATAATTATAATAAATAGATGTAAAGATGATGATGATGATGATGATGATGATGATGATGATGATGATGATGATGATAAACTTAAATTAATTTAATGAATAGAAAACATAAAATTCACAACTGAGCGCAAACAAGCAACTAAAGAATTTTTTTTTCACGTGACAGGTCAGGCGTTAAATCAGCCGTTGTGCTGTTACCTTTACTGGGGATCACGTGGCTGTTTGGGATATTGACATTCAACAGCGACACACTGGCTCTCCAGTATCTGTTCGCAATCTTTAACTCGTTGCAGGTTTGTATGTCAGTTAAGGTGATTCCCTAGTATTGCATTGCGCATCCTTACTGTGCAGAATTTTACGCGTAATTAGCGCAATTAAGCACATAAACAAAATGGCGGCGTTTTTCTATGCGGCTTGGCTCGCGCTAGAGAGAGAAATCATCGCTTTCTCGTAAGCGAGTTCGGTGACATATCATTTTTTTCCCCTTAGTTTGAAAGTAGCAATCAAATTCTTTCTATAAAATGAATACAGATCAATTTCTATGGCAGAATAATACATTATCACCGAAAACGTGCACTTTCAGCAGTACTCGCAAAGGAAATATAAGGAATTATATGGTAAATACAAGGTCTTCCTGCTCCTAAACGAATACAGTGACCCCCCCTTTTTTATTTCAAAATTTAACTTCCCTTAAGGTAATCAACCAACTGGCAAAGTTTGGTTGGAAATCTATGAGCAGTTCTATTTCTAGGGAATTACCTTAATGTCACAATTTGTATAACACTACATTTATTAGTTGTTGTTCTAAAATTAATTTAAATAACTAATTTGCTGCTTCTAAAGAGCTCGTATATCGCTAACGAACATATTCATAAAAACGCTCAAATGCCATAGGTGATTAAAATAATTTGTGTTTCCCCTTGTAGGGATTCTTCATTTTTCTGTTCCATTGCCTTCTCAACTCAGAGGTAAGTAACCGATATACGCACCGTTATATAGCTACAACAATGGCTCGACTCTACAGAACCACATCTCCTTTACCATAAAAACTGTCGATAGAGTAACCAGTTTGGGGTAAACTTGGGGGTTAGAAATTCCGTCTCCAACTGACTAACAAGGCTTTGGCTTAGGTTGTTAAATCATCATTTACCAATAACAGTCCTCTTGAGGACTAGCGGTCTCACCGGGATCCCATGGATCCCATCCGCTCAGACGGATAGTTATACCTGACCGTAGTTGCTAAGTAATATAACACTTTTTCTGACGAAAACTGACATGCTACCTTTCCAAGAATATAACGTTTTGAGGAACGAGGACCATAAATACTACTGCAATAACATCAAAAAGCATGTAAATGTATTTTCCTACTTAAATCAAAGCTATCAAATACTTCTAGGAAACCGTGTGATCTTACCCAGACGTTTTTAATGCGCAGGCTACCTTTCTATTAATTTCCACGTGTATAATTCGCCATTCGATTCGTAGGTGAGAAGGGCGTTCAACAGGAAAAAGAAGATTTGGTCGGAATCACACGACTTATTTCAAACTCACTCACTGTCACCTCAGAACTACAATGATCTTTCCAAAGATACTCTCTCCACTGGAAACGGAAGCGGGGTAAATACTCAACGATTTACTCCCAATCCACCCTCCCTCGACCCTTAGGTGTATTGTTAATAAGTACCAGTAAAATGTATAATGACAAGGATAGAGTAGTGTCCTAGACAACAGACTCCTCCGCTGATACAACCTACAACTTTAAATGGTTCCGAGGATAGTTACTCAGTAAACATTCTACTGTATACCTTGTACAATGTAAAAAGTAGAAACAATTTCAAGCAGCCTTTTGACGTCATCCCAGTCTGATAACTTCAATCGTACTTCAGCAGATATAACGAACGCTATTTTTCGGCCCAGTAATAGTAAAACATATGGAAAAGAACCCCGATATATAAAACGAAACCTCGTTATACCTAACATATTTTGCCAGTCCCATGGCCCTTCGTTATATCGAGGTTCCACTGTATAAAACAAGGCGAGATCTTCCAGCATCGTGGCATGCTAAACGGCATTAGCAGCATTTACGTTACGACACCAGATCATTAGTTACACTAGTGATTGTTAAAAATAACTTTGTATAAAAGTTGTTTGTTAAAACGTGCCAAGTTCAGTTTAATAAGTTTACATATCTTTTGTCTTCTAGCGGCCCGGATCAGCAGTTTCTGCTATTTCCAATTTGTCGCAGAAACCGTAAGAGGCTAAGTGTGACAGTTGCAGATTGCTGCTGTTGGTTAACTGGCGTATGGACTATTCCTCTTGTAAATAACTAACAGATAATAACAGGATCAGTACTGAATGTATCGCAAGTTGCTCACTAGCCATTCCTGATGATGACAGCCACGACAATGACGTCGTCGATGACGACGACATGATAGAAACGAAACGACAAAACTTTATTTCATTGTATTGTTATTTTAACCGACAAAACCAATTGAGTTGAAGAAAGAGATTAAGGTGGTTTTAATTTTACCTTTGTCCAAACCGTCGTGGTTTTCAAACATTCATTAGATTGTTTACACATACGTACATTTATTTATAAAACATTTATTTAAGTTTGATTGTTTTAGTATCTGGAGTATACCATATAAAGTAGTAGACAAACAGTCTTTATTTATACATATTTATTATACCAGAAGTCCATAAAGTTCTGATTATATTCATTACCCTTAATATACAATAAATAGAAACAGAGCAAAGGTTGTGCAAGTAATGTACTCCACTAGAGCTCGTCATAAATTAGCATAACAAAAATAAATAAAATGTATATTCAATAAATAGTTTAAATTCCTCGTGGCATTGTGTCAGTTATCGCACAAAGCTCAGGGGTTTATAAATACTATAGAGCAGAGCCAAAAAGTTGTAAAATAAAATCGAAAAAAAAATTCCACACATATCTGTGTTCACAACACAGTAGTGGGAAGCTTTTCCTCTTGCTGAGAACAATTTAAACATGTATACGATGTCGTCAACACACCACCAATTATCAATACCTGCAGCACCCTTTCTCCAGATCTAAAAGCAAATTTATTCCCAACTTAATGTATATCCTGGCCTGTGACACCCTGCTTTGGTTTATAAAGCATTTTTTATTTATACTTTTTTAGCTTTAAATGACGATTTATACCGTATATAGATTAACATGTAATTAATTAAGTTCAACGTGCTTTTTTCTGTCTGTCTGTCTGTCTGTCTGTCTGTCTGTCTGTCTTGTCTGTCTGTCTTTTGGTTTGCTTGCTTGGTCAAATAGTTTTTACCAATTAGGACTAAAACAACAATAAAAAAACAACTGTTTTGGATTGCGCGCATTACCCCGCCTTTGCCGTCAGCTGCATGTTTTTTGCTTCAAACTTGGTTAATAACTGACGTTATTTAAATTTGTTGATTTTTGACTTTGTTTTGTTTCTACAACATCTGTGAATAATTTATAACTAATAGGTAAGAATTACCACCTAAGAACGATTTACAATTAAAAAACGAAAAAGTAGTCCTTTGGCATTTCACTTTTTTCCGTCAGTATTCATAAATAAGCTATAATTCACTGTGGTAAACTAATCTAATTTGATAAATTCATTTGTACATATTGTGATATATTAAATCTCTTAACCTTAGCACTGAAGCAATATATCATCATCCCCAGACTTTTATAATATAGAAGTAGTACTCAGAAATCATTACTTAATGGTTATTTTAACGGACTATCATTATTATTTCGTCCGTTTCAACCCCGTGTTTTTGTGTAAATATGCGTCGGCAAGAAAACTGGTAGAACGAAACCACCACTGCTTGCAATAGCAAGTAACAGTACACGTTCAAATTCTTCAGTCATTGATGTTTCTGTCGTGTTGGCTATACACCATGCCAATCGAAGCTGGCAAACAACACCAAACCCCCTTTTCCCCTTCCCGCAACTTCATCTTGTGACGTCATTCTCATTCTGCTTTCTGATTGTTACATACCAATATCCAATCAGGAGTCACTGGTATCATGTAATGCAATTAGTACTCCCGTTTCATGAATGTAGAAGATTTCGTTTGGAATTTAACCCTAACCAATTAAAACAAGGACAGCAATTACGCATAATTAAAAATAATAATAATAATAATAATAATAATAATAATAATAATAATAATAAAATTAAAACAAAGGAAAAAGGGTTTAAGTTGTAAACGCAGAATACCATTTCAGGATTTGAATGTAAGACACTGTTCAAACTATGTACAGCCTGACAGCAACAGACAATTCAATTCGACATAAATGAAAGCGCTTTCGACATAATTAAATTGCTCTGAAAAGCGATACATTAGCGCTCCACCGAATGCATGTCAACCAACGTATTAGCGTTATCGGCGCCCGCTGGATGACCTTTTTACAGCGTAAAATGTTAAAACATGCTAACATTTTACACGATTTTGTGCGTTTCTCCTTTATCAGTAGTTATAGCAATTCTTGCATTTAAAATAAATAAATTAACTGGAGCACGTTTCAATGTGAGACCAAAGTGTTGGCAACCCTGTTTTCAAGTTTGTGTACGTGCACATTTGTGTTTTGCACATTAAAACATGCACGCAAAGCACGCGTGAATTTAGTTATACGTGAACTTATTTATGCTGTCCACGTGATTTTCGGGGTTGTAAATTGGGTTTCTGCGAGCTATCCCGTCAGCCTGCGGGGAGTGGGAGTCCAGAACACCATTGGGTTGTTGGCCATTTGTGGTGCGTTCTTTCTTCATCATCATGATGTTAGCGCGCCATTTATCTGTGGTCTTTTTAGCCAGTTCTTTTTGTTCTTCTTTCCAGCCACGATGCTTGTGGTACAAGATTTCTAGGATAATAATCACGATCCCAGCTCCGATTCCAGCGGCGACCATGATGAACACGCCTGATAACAAATATTGAGATGAAATTTAATCACTTATGTCACTTTACATTAGCTCCATTAAAGTGGTTTTCGTTCAAGTTGGTCGAAAATAAATACACGTGTACAGTTATTTTACAGTTACACCCCCGTCCAATAAGCGGGCAGTAGTCATAGCGGCAGCGGCCACCTACAAGCACCTACATTTTTAACCTTCCATAAGCGGACACCTCTCCTTAGCGGCAATTTTTCCGGTCTTTAGGATGTCCGCTTACAGAAGGGTGGTCTGTATGTGCCTTTTTGGTCTTATGTTTGTGAAAATTGTCCTACATTTAAAAATTGTATCAATAACTGATTTCAAACGCTCGTGAAAAAAACTGGAGGGTTAAAGCTGATTTCCAGTCCGTACTGCGCAGACTCGGGGTTTGTTTTCGTTTTTTTTTGAATTCGTTGAAACGTTACACTTCGGTGACAGCATACATGAAGTTTTTTAGTCCGCCATTACAGTTCGTTTCGTTCAAGAATTTCCGATGAGCTGAAACGTCGGTTTGAAATAGCGTCAAGGTTCCTCTACTCGTTATTATTTGTTCTGCAAGGATATCTGGCGTAAATTATGAAGAAAAAGGTAAGTTTGTCGCGGAATTTTTAGTTTTGCTTGTAAACATTCATTCGTGTGGGCTCACATAAACATTGCAGCCGAGATTGCGCAGTACGGACTGGAATTCATCTTTAAAAGGTTATGCACGTACTTCCTACAAGCTTCAAGTTCAAAGTACATACCCAACATGTGATTAAGCCCCAGTGTAGCGGGTGAATTATTCTGCTCATCACAATTCCTAGTGTCAATCCATGTAGTCTCTAATTCTTCCATTACACCGCTCTCGTGGAAGTTTAGAATAGCAAGAGATATTGCATTACTCCAAGGAGAGCCCTGTTAAACGATAGTATTGCAAAATTAATCTTTCTTTTCCCCCAAAGCGCTTGGTCACCCTATTTTAAGCAATTCTGTGACAAGAAAACTTTTCGTACATAAACTAAATAATGAAACTAGATCGATGCTGATCACTCTTGTGCTCGCGGGTAGCTACATGTGCCCGTTAAAATAGAAGCGATTCGTGGATCTACGCTACTTTCATTTAATAACAATGCTATGATACAATTCATCCTACATAACTGAACAGATGTACAAAGAGTGCAATTTGTGAAATTTAACATGTTAACATATTATGAATATCGCGGAAGGAGTATGACTGAAAAATTTAGCTTAAAGTTTTCAAATTTACTGCTCTAAATCCAACTCAAGCCCCCTTAATCTGAACCATCCTTGTTACACTTCGGTTTATGGTAATTTTATACCTTGGTATAAACCATTTTAAGGTTTATTATCCAATTCATGTAACGAGTTAATACTTTGTACTTACCTTGGGCATTCCAATGCCGTACCCTGACCGCCCAAACAGTTCACCAGCAGTAGTGAGGTCACAGTTTTCAGAAGCTTCATAATACAGAACAGGAGAATCCCAAATAAACGCCATCAATTCCCTAAAAGAGTGGAAATACATTATAAGTATTATTATCCGAAGAGTAAAAGGGTTTTACATTACAAAAAGAGTAGAAATTCGCTATACTTTTCTTTGTTTTGGTACGAAGCCGAAGCCTCACTCGCCTCGCTTTCATGTACTCGACCCAAACTCTTCCGCGCGTTCCGCCATTTATGAAAAAGGTGTATTTTTTCAGAGTGTTTGCTTGGCGGCGTGGGCCTCGCCTGGCCAAACTGACACACAACCTGTAATTTCGTACGACCCTCGATGATACAAGCAGTTCTATTTGTTTTGAAGAGGATAGTATATTAACATCTATAACTATTAGGATCGCCGGGTGACTTTAACGTTTCTCCGAGGTAAAACTGTAGTTTACTCGTTTTTCAATACGGGTACGAGTAGGACTACCGGTAATCTATCCGTTCGCGTACACCGAAAACCAGGTGTCTTTGGTCTGCAATTGATACTTTTGGAGTAGCAATCGCTTCAGATTGACTCACCCATTGTTCACCTTCTGTATAGCTTCTTTGGCAGTCTTTACATTGTATTTCTCCATGAAGGTATACATGGATGACAGCTCTACTTGTCGCCTGAAATACGCGTCAACACTGCTGTTCGCCACAGTAGCGTATGGAAAGTTCTCTGATGGGTTACGAAGCTGAACATGAAGAATAGAAAGAACAGTAATGAACAATGTGTCAAAATTTCCAGTTCGTTTTGCAGTTTCCGCCGATTTCATAGTAGCTCTGTTCATCGCAAGAAATGGCTCGTTAATGTCGATATTGACAGACCAAGCAGCCCTTCAGTTAACAATCTTGCAGGTCTCGTTATTGTCAAGACACACTCAAGAGACCAGATTTCTAAGAAAAACCTTAGAGAAAACGTCTTGATGTCACGACAAATTCTTCAAGCAGGCATAACGAACATTAATGATAATTTGTCATCAAAATGAAAGAGTTGCGGGTGTCTACATGCACATTAAGGCGCACGATCACCTAAGACAACACCTCTTATTTATTTGTGGCCGTAAGGGGCTGCATCACTACAACTTACATTTGGATCGTCGATACCGCTGACCACAGCTTTTGGTCGATCAAGAACAAGAAAGGCAGCCAGGTTAGCAGTGTAGCTGGCGACAATGATCATAGCAAACCCGGCCCAGACCATGCCGAGCACTCTGGCACTGAAACTGCGAGGAGTTCCTGCAATGCAACACAAGATAAGATTTTAGAAATTGCTTAGTTACCGAGTTTGTTTGTTTGTCTGGCGGATCCAGACCTTGAACTGAGGTTAGGGCCCCCTTTGTGTGTACATCCAAAAAATAAGGAGGGGTCCGGCAGTCCCCTACCTTAGCACCGCCATTGACGCTGTAACTAACTAACGTTTCACCGCAGTCGAACGCAAAAAATTACGTCACGTTCGGTTTTCGGCGCCTCGATCTTTTCTTAGAATTTGACTCGAAAGTGTGCAAACTTTTGTAAGAAATTGTTAAAGAAATAGCACAGTGAAAGAAAACTCCAAGCTGGGAAACTCAGTGGAGATCAATTATAAAATTTCCCATCCATAAGCTGCGTATAAACCTTAACTTTCCAGGGACGGCGTTAACTTTTGGCTTTAAAGCGAAAACCTTTCGGAAAATTTAAGACTGTATGGAGACGTTTTGGCGGGAAGTGCGCACGCGCGCCGCGTTTGACCGTTGTGTGAACTAACGTAAAACCTACCTTCTCCAATGCCACTGTTCAGCAGTACTCCCCACGAAAACCACATGGCACTGGACAGATTAAGAGCCGTCTCTTCCTTCTCTTTCCGGGCGAGTTTAAACCGGCCAAACGGGCTGAACCGGTCTAACAGGTACAGTATCACTGCCACTATGTGGACTGAGAGTAAAACAAGCAGCCACAAGTTTATCTGGAAAGGCCGCAGAAACGAATCCAGGCTGTTTCTGCTTTGATCCTTTAAAGAAGGAGGTGAAACATAAGTATTAAACGTTTGCCATTTTCTTTAGTCTGAGAGACTCGATGAATCGATAAAAGAAATATACTGAAATACCAACCTGTTAATCGAGCTCAAAGACTGCTAGATGGATAGTAACTGACTATCTGACTAATGAAATCAACAACGGACTCCGTCTGATGGTTGATGGTCTGACGAAGTGGCAGGCAGACAGAGGGACTAGATGATTTATTGACGGACGGACGCACCGAAGGACAAACGGACGGACCAAAGATGAATTGACGAACAGAGAGGCAGACGGACGGACAGACGGTCTTTGTCGACGCACAAGTACATGTCTGGACGTACCATTGGACGTATGCACGTATGGACGGACCAACAGTTAAACTGACTGACTAACTTAAACTTATTTACTTTCTACTTTCAACATTGTCTATTTACAAAGTGGGCTGTAAAATATAAATAGATCTTGAATAGACGTTTACCTTCTTGACAAGTATAGTAAGTCCTTGGTACTTAAATGGTTTGGAAAACTCAATCCACTCAGCCCTTTCATTATTGATGGTCAGAGCAGCGACAATGAGATCAGATTTACCATCAATCACTTCTCCTACCATACCATTCCAGCGCTTCATGTCTGTACCATTTACCTTTAAAAATATAAAATTACCAAAATATATCACGTAATTTGTTAATACAAACAGAAAAATAATAGCTCAATAAGAAAAAGTTCTGATGGTGCATGAAACAATAAACCATATTTGCATATACCACATGCCCTTTTATGAATACAGTAGACCACGATACCGTAAAATTCCGGTTATAAGCCCTGGGGTTATACAACTTCATACTGGGTTTTGGGTGGGCTTATAAATGGTGGGGCTTATATCCAGGGGGGTGGGGGGGGGGGGGGTTGGCTTATCAGCGAATGGAAAAAAGAAACGTTTGAAACAAGCCATGGCAGCGTGTTGATCGAAATACATTTTTAAGTTAAAAAGTCATATTAAAGCAACATTTAGCCATGTTCAGTACTGTCATCCAGAATGTCAGTCGTTTCGCCTACAAGTATTTTCGCCTACAGGTTGATTCGCCTACAGTGAAGTCGATTCGCCTACACGACCAAAGTTGTTTCGCCTACATAAAAGTCGATTCTTTAATATTCTCGCTGGTCACGCGTAATGTTTGACTAGTATGGACTAGGGGAAGACACAAGGCCTGGCACCGAGAAAGGATGTTCTCGCATCGCGCATAGCTTAGCGGTGCTACCTACGAAAAGAATTTTTTTCATAAAGACATGAGGCAAATGTGTTACTCTGATTGCTAATTAGCCTTCTTTGTTGAGAAACTCACAAGTATAAACAATAGAAATATGTTTCGTCGCACATGCCAAACAGTGAATGCACGCGCGAGCGAAAGTTATCTTTATGGAAACAAATAGCTGTTACTGTCAAAAATGTCGCAAGTACAAACAATAGAAAATGTTTATACACTGTAATAAAGAAACAAAAAAAAAAAATTCACAAGTACCTTCACGGGCCACTGTTCAACTGCATGGTTAAACACTTTACTTTACATTTTACATCGATATCAAAGTCAACTTAGTCTGATCGCTCTTTATTTGTTTTCTTCGGCGAAAATAACACACACATACCATCAAGTTAAGGTAAACTTTATTAATATTGAACTTTATTTAGGTATTCCTTTCTTCTATCTTTCGGAACATAGCAAGCTTTGATGTAGGCGAATCGACTTTGGTGTAGGCGAAACAACTCAGGTTGTGTAGGCGAATCGACTTCACTGTAGGCGAATCGACTTGTAGGCGAAAATACTTGTAGGCGAAACTACCGGATTCCGTCATCCAACAGAGGGAAGCTTATAACAGGATGTATTTTTTGTTGTTGTTTCCAGTTAGATGGGCTTATAACCAGGGAGCTTATAACCGGAATTTTACGGTATGGTTTCTATCAGCATGACAAACATTTTATTGAAATCTGTTTTGAATTTAGTTCAAGTTTAGCCATGCATACTCCTCCTAACAACTACTTGGTATTCACCTCATGCTTTCTTTTTACCACTTTAAATTGCTATTTTGAAACTTTACTCGATTACATTAAACCTTTTTTCAAATAAGAATTCTAAATTAAAGCATAACTCACCCTCCTAAGAGAGCCATAGCTTCCATCCTCTGACAAATGAACTTCAAAGGTGAAATTAACTTTGTCTGCCAATCGAATTAACAGATCCATACAAAAACCTGCAGAGAAATTTGAAACATTTTTCTTTAGCAAATTATCAAGTGATTTATCTGGTCTGAGTGGATAGCATTATCAACCCTTTGAACAACTGGGCCCTGAATATGTTTTTCCAGCCTTCAATGGTATTAAATCGGTTATAATTTCAATTTTCCCTAACTTTTATTTAATAACCGGCACGCAATGCATGCAAAGGCGGTGACGTTTCAGTATAGCAAGTCAGTATGTTTGAAGCCCAGACAGACTGGGAATAGACCTTTTGGGCTTTGTTTGTTTGTTGTCCCATTTCTGACTATGTGATGTTACCCTTGAGAATTACTTCACGATATTCAGAGAGTTAAAAGGAAATTCTCTAGGGAGCATCGTGTGATTTGTGATGGGCAATTGACACACAAAGCTAAAAAGGTCTATTGTTGTGAGTGAAAATGTGAGCCCAAAAAGCAAAAGATATCCAAGTAATTAAACACTGAAATAGACATCGTTGATTAAAGTTGATAGTTTAGAGACTGACTCATTTGCTATAAAAGGGGGAAAGGAGTTTGTCAAGTAAATAAAATTTTACAATAATTTCCTTTGGATGGTATTTTTTATTAAGTTGTGCATCCCAAGGTAAGGTTAGTTTTTAACCAATTTAAAAAAAACGCAAATATTGAGCTACTTTGATCACAAAATTGACATTTAAACTTGAACCATGCTAACTAAATGTCTTTCATTGTCACTTTGTTACATGGAATGCAACATAGTATGCAACTGTACTAGAAAGCCAGGAAGCTGTTACAACTTTGGCAGAAAAATACTGTCTTGAAATAATGCATCTTGATTAACTCTTGTTTAAATGCAGCTGATATTTGTCTTCACTGACTATACAATCTGTGATGCAGGATAAGACCAATAAGTCCAAAACATTGTTACTACATTTTAGAGGTAATACGACACTACAAGTGAAGTCCAGCAAGTAAGGTTGATACAGTATCTTGATGTACTCTTGTTTAAATGCTGCTGAAAGTTGTCTACACTGACTGTACAATCTGTGATGCAAGATATACAGTCCAATAAGATATGTTATCATTTGGAGGTGATACACACATACAGTACAAGTGGACTCCAGGAAGTAAAGTTGATACAGTGGTGAGCCAGTGAAGACCTCCGATTGAAGGGTCTTTTCATTGGTGAATCCGGAGATGTTTAACACAGTTTCTTTTCAACTTGAATGTTACTGCTACATGGTTGTTGCTGTGTGTTGTTTCAATATCTGTAGATAATAATGTAGATTGAAAGTGTTGGACATAACATGGCAATCAGTGGATTCTCTGAAGACTGTATCTTGTGCATTTTCTTGTTGTTTTACATTTTTGTTCTGTAAACATAATAAAAGAAAAAAAATAATTAAAAATATTAATAATTTTTTAACAATAACTAATACAATGCACGTGCAATATTATGAGGTAACATACATGTATTTATACCGGTAACTTACATATCACGACTACGTGTACATGTAGATGCAGGGATGTCGCTAACGGCCGGCTGCCAGCCAATTTCACCGGTTAAAAGACTACTTATGGTAAATACAGCTGAAATTTCACATGAAAACCAAGACTTAGATAAACTTTTAGTGCTACGAAGGCCATAAAAGCCAACTGGCTTGTTGATGAGCCGGCTTAGTGTTTTCTTAGCAACATCCCTGTTAGATGTCACATCGATCATTATTAACATACATGTGTAATTACATGGACCAGAACAACAAATAACTACATTGTGTACTGTTCGTATACTTACCTAATAAGTACAGTTGCAATATGGTGGGTTTGTGACCCAAAGGGTCACAAGGAGGGGTGTGTGACCCAAATGGTCACAAGGGACTCAAAGGAGCCGTTACACAAATTTATTTAGACACCAAGGCTGATGAACTACAACACCTTAAAATGTAACACAAGTAGATACTAAATTCATTTAAATTTTCTTTCTTTCTGAAACACATACTTTACATGTAATTTATGCTTCCTTAAGACCTAATAGTGATCATTACAAATTTCTCCTCACAATGTCAATACTAAATTAAGAGAAGAGGTTAGGAGAATTACACTGTAATAAAATGGTCACCAAAGGGAAATTGCTTTGAACTTTTAACAAATTCTCCAAACAATTGCTATACGAAAATGTATGGAGATCAGTCAGGAGAATTTGTATGTGGATGATGGGGCATAAAAGGTTAATCATTTACTAGTCATTATAGCCTACAAAAATGTACATGTTTCTACTCTTTTTTGGTTGCTATCCACACAGCTTTATGGTCACTAAAGTATGTCTCGAGAACACCAGTTTGGACTCTTGATTCATTTAGATTTGTATAAATGTGATCAATTGTAGTTCTGTTATCAGTGGTAAAGCTTGAAATAAGTTGTTTATATCCATATGTTACAATCATTTGATTATGTATACTGCTGTTTTGTACACCATCATTAAAATCAATGTTAAAATCACCAAGTATTATATGAAAACGTTCTGTTGACATAATGGAATGAAGTTCTCTCAATGCTTGAAGCAAATGTCTCATTGGCACTTTTGGTGATCTATAAATGCCAGCAATAACAACATCTGGCAGACATTCAACTTTAATAATTGTTATTTCAACTCCATGCATATTTTGACATTTAGGATATTCATCATAACACTGAGCTCTGGTATAAACTGCAGTTCCATAGAATGGTCTTTGTGTATGCAACTGCCTATCAAATTTTCTAAACAAGGAGAAGTCATTAATTTCAAATTCGTCATTTTGGTCAAACACCCACAATCTAGTTTCAACAAAGATATTTATATCTGCTGCCTTAACATTGAAATCATTTTTCACATCTGATATGTGCTTGTGAAGAGAACGTGCATTAAGAAAGACTATCTTGACAAAATTCTCACCAATGTCTGCAAGGGATATTATAGACGGCTGAAGATAAGCTGCTGTTCGCAATCTCTGCATTTCATTCTTAACTTTGTTACTCACAGTTATCTTTTTTTCATTGAGATTCTTTATATGCAATCCATCAATGGTAGTAACTCTGCTTAATGCAACATAATGAATGTGAGGAATAGCTCTTCTTGAAGTAAGATCAACTACAACCTTGGTTTCAGTGTCACCCTGAGAACGGTGAATAGTTTTTCCTGCAGATTGCCGTAAAGGAAATTGTTTTCGAACGATCTGAGCAGCTTTACCTCTTCCTACAAAAAATGTTACACAAACAGGTTTTATTGGTGTCCAACTCTGCTGGATATTATCACTGTAAAGGCTTCTATTTTCATTCCGAGTTTTCTCTCCAACTTTAGCATGATCAAATTCAACCCAAACAATTCCATCAGGACAATCAGAATTTAGCAGACTAATAAATCTCACTAAACCTGCACTACCATTCGTAAGACCATCATCCAATCTGATGTTTTGACAGACCTCAATCCTTTCATTTTCTGCAATTGCAAGACAGGCTGCTAATTGCATAGTTTTTCGTGGATCATCTGGAACCTGTTTCAATAGCCGTGCCTTTAATTCCTCAGACTGAGCACCAATGACACTATCAACTGCCTTGACAATAAATTTTCTGCCAGCTGCAGAATTATAAACTGACTTGTTAAACTCATCAACTCTGTCATTTTGAATGAATAGGTGGGGAGCATGTCTGAGATAGTTCTGATCAGGATCTTCAACGATTCTTGCTCTCAGTATATTCAAGTCATTCTCAGTGTGAATACCCTCACGCAGCCGGTTAAGAATTTCTGCAAACTCGCGACTCTCTCTTTGACGCATAATTTCATGTAATTCAAACATCTGAAAATGTTTCTGCCACAGATTAGCTGCTAAAGGAGCATAATCATTCTCCAAATCTTCAAAAACATAGCCATCAAATACTGGTTGAAGTTGAAACAAATCTCCAACTGCTATAATACTCACTCCTCCAAAATCATTATCTGTACCTATGATATCTTGGAGTCTTTTGTTAATTTGAATATTAAACATGGAATTTCCTACCATTGATACTTCATCAATGAAAATTATCTTCAAACCAGCAAATTTACATCTCAAGGAATTCAAACGACTGGCATCAAGCTTCTTATAAATCTTTAAGGACTGGTTTGCTGGCACTGCTAATGCTGTATGGATTGTACTTCCTTGAATATTATAGGCAGCTTTACCAGTCGGAGCAACTAGAATAGCTGTAATTTGATGAAAATCAACACCAGCTCTTGTGTTTAAATATTTGTAAACTGCTTGAAACAGTACTTTAGTCAAATGAGATTTTCCAACTCCAGCGCCACCAGAAAGAAACAAATAGAAGGGTTCACTGGTTGTCTTCACAAGGTGTAAAACATGGTAGAAAAAATTTAACTGCTCAACATTTAGAGAACGAACAGCTTCCCTATACTCTTCATCTGGCAATTCATCAAATGAGATATTATGTTCATAATTACTAGTAGTACTAGCAGGAATTCCCAGATCTCCAGAAAGATCATAGTTCCCTACTTCTTCTGTGTTGCATACATGTTGACATTCATTTTCTGCAAGGTGACTCAGTTCTACATGTTGTGTGTTTGGAGCTACACAATCCCACATATCATCAGTGCTTTCTATAGTTTGTACATCATCTAATGCTTGCTCTAGTTGTTCACTACATGGTGCATACTGAGCCATTTGGTCATTTATCTGTTTTTTCAATATCTGACACCTCTCCATGTAATTCTCACAGTCTCCTAGCAAATCAGTATTTTCATCTCTCCAAGCAGTAAATAACATTAGCAGCTCACGATAGTGCTTTTCAGGATGACTTTCTCTATTAAACCATACACTTCTTATTACCCTAGCTTTTGACCGCTTCTGAGGTTCTTTTTTGCCCTTCTTTGATGTCAGCTCATTGCTACATGTATCAGTAATGTCTTTACCAACATCATCTTCATTGTTATCATCATCAAATATTTCTAATGGCAAACCATCAACATCAGTATTTTTGGATTTTTGTAGATTTTTAAGGTTTGAATTCCTATTGTCATACCAAGCGGCCCAATCAGCTAATGTCACATTCTCTAGACAAGATGGCCTTTTAGTATACCTTTTTATCAAGCCACCTGATTCAATATCTTCAGACTCATCTTCTAGCTGCTGTATGTCATCCATCGATTTCAAAAGACACACTCTTTCATCTGGTAAAGCTGTATTGATAAACACCACTTCACGAGAGGAGCGTCGCATTGGTAACTGAAGTACGATATATACCGCCTCTTGTGCACTTATTTCAACATTGTTTAAGAATTTGTTACCGATGTCACGCACTTGCTGTTTAATACTCAAATTTCCTTCTCGAGCTTCCTCACATGCTTTTCTCAAAAGTTCACTCATACCTCTCTGTGCCTTTGATACGTAAGAAACAACATATGTTGCACAAGAGTAGATATCTAGGATAAATTGGACATCCATGTTTGCTCTCCATGCAAGCAAGCAGTGCTTGTTATAATTATTGATTCGAAGTTCGTTTGGCTTTCGTTTCAAAAAAATTGTTGCCCTACTTAGGGAAGATCGAATAGCCAGAATATATTCTTCTTCAGCGACCGCAAGTTCATTAAGAAGTTTTTCAAATGAAATATTCTCTCCTTCCCTCATAGTATTAAGTTTTTCATTGATTTCTTTCCAAGTAGCCTTGTGTTGATTCAAAAGACTTGTATTCTCAATGTCACTTAAAGGATACAATATTTGAGTGCTTTTCATTGGAGGCTGAGGAAAATTAAATCTGCACTGTTTTTGAAACTTCTTTTTACAGGTAAATGAATGTTTATGTTCTTGACGAGAAACTAATTCATCTAGTTCACAGCCACTTGCAGGTTTTGAACAAGAAATGATTTTATCAACAAATTCACAAACTTTTTCGTCTGAATCTTCACCAAACTTTGGTGCACCTTCAATCCATAAAAGCATATGAATGTGTGGCGAGCCACGTTGTTGAAATTCAACTCGATAAAACCAATCTGCTATTTTCCCCAGTGGTGCACAATCACTTTGCAAAAATTTTACAATTAGTTGCTGAACTTGGAAATCAAAATGCCTTGCACATGTGACGGGATCACTTTGAATTAACCTTGACTTTTCCTCCCATGACAAGGCATTTAATTCATCATCTCTGTATACTTGGTGATCAATTAATTCACCTAACATTCTTAACAGATGATTCCACTTTGTTTCAGCTGCAGAAAAGCTACAAAAAAGTGTCGCAGATCCAAGTTGCCTTATCATGGCAAATAGATCTCTCTTAGACTTCTCAAAGTATGGTGGGGAACCACGAAGAGCTCTTAGAAATCGGTACCCTTCATTCAAATGAACTAATTTGTCTAAAGCACCTTCTTTTTTTAACTCGCCTGCTGTTAGTCTCTTTCCATTTGTTTTATGCTTTCGCAATGCAATCTGGCACTTGCCTAAAATTATTTTCATTTGCAGCTTTTTCAGTTTAAAGAAAATATTTTCCATACACTGAGCAACTCTACGATCAGAACGCCTTAACTCTGATTTGCAAATGTCACTATAATACACAGGTACATTTCTTTCCTTATTATCTGCTCTTGCGTGACCACAGAATATACCAGGATATGCTAGCTCTTCGCAATATTGGTCTTTGAAAATACTAATTGGATGATTGCTTTCACCTGGTGCAAAGTTCAAAACCTTTTCACGTTCACAATCTTCTACAAAGTCCGGGGATGTTAACATTGTGTCCAAAGTACCAGCACACATTTCAGATTCATCCACTTCATTCCAAGGGTCATTTACCTCCATTTCAGTTGGACAGGAATCCTTACAAAGATCTCTACTAGATAAATGCACATCTGTTGCACTAGATAAGCACCTTGATACATTCAAAGTTACTGGTATACCTACTAACGCTTTAAGAGAAATAGTGTTTGCTAATCCATACCCTTTCAAACATGTTTCTACAAGAACAACATTTTTGGGATCAAGCATTTTATATCTGAACAGTTTGACCACAACGGAAGTACTTACATTAGCTGTTGCTTCACTGAATTGAGAGGATGCATCATCTTCCATTGGTGGTAGATCATGTACAATGGCCATGTGTTCACTAAAAAGTGATTGCTCTTTTTCCCAGGCACTACACAAAGAACAAAAGAAAACCACTTCATTACTATTACAGTCATTTTTATGAAAAAATGGAATATAGTTACTCTCCTCACAACACTCAGTATCAGTTTCTACTCCATGATCATACAAAAGATGATTTTCTAAATTCATTGAGTCTATTAAAACTTGTTCACAGTCAAGGCAAATAAAAACTTTACCAAATTGAAATGAAAGCAATCGACTGTGTTCTGAAAAAGATTGCACAGTGGTATTCAGTGACTTAATTGAAGCTATAGGTGTATTGTTTTCTGTAAGGTTGCTTGAACTGCTGCAAGCACTATCATTTGACATGTCATTTTCATTAGACCCTGCAAACAAACCATTCCAATCTGGGTCCAGTTTGATACTTTCTTTCTTGTAAAGTGCACCATTTTCAGTCAACCACTTAGCTGCTTCAAAAACTTTGGATGGTCTTATGTTTTGAGACAGGACATAGTTCTTGTATTTTAATTTTCTCTTAAGCTGCACTTTGATAGTGTCTGTTTCAGTTGATAGTCTTGGTAAGATATTCACAGTATTAACAACATCAGCAGGAACATTCACTATGTTGCCATGAATTTTATATTGCTTTCCCCTAGCTGCTTCGTGTATCTTTTGAAAGATCAATCGTGGTGATACAAGCCTCCACTCTAGTTCTGTTAAGTCTAAATGGTCAGGTTTATGTGGAAAACTCATTTTATTCTGGACTGCACATGGAGGC
Organism: Oculina patagonica; assembly: GCF_052425735.1. Lineage (NCBI taxonomy): Eukaryota > Metazoa > Cnidaria > Anthozoa > Scleractinia > Oculinidae > Oculina > Oculina patagonica. Next base: position 26,209,937 of record NC_135759.1, read on the forward strand.
ACTTTATTCTGCTTCAGGTGATTATAACATGTATGACAAACCCATTGAGCTGTACAACACTGTTCATCTTTTCTTATGCATCTTAATACAGCTTCGTTATTAAGTTTTAGTACAGTATCAGTTCTGACAAGACTATGTTTGTACCATAACTGCTCACAACATGTGCAAACAAACGTTGGCCCTGAAGCAACCAGTTCACGAAAAATAACAACCAATTCATCACAAGATTTTTGTGTTTTGTCATTATCACAACCCTTTTTGGCCTTGTAAGCTTCTCTTCTTTTAATCGACCTCTCCTCTTTTTGTTGTTTAGTTTCAGTTTCCTTTACTCTTTGTTTTAATTCCCTTTTTGTCTTTAATCTTTTTTCTCGTTGCTCTTTGGTTTCAGTTTCCTTGCTTTTCCTATATCGTTCTCTTCTCTCTTGCAACCTATTTTCTCTCTGCTGTTTGGTTTCAGTTTCCTTGCTTTTCCTATATCGTTCTCTTCTCTCTTTCAACCTATTTTCTCTCTGCTGTTCGGTTTCAGTTTCTCGTCTTTTTCTCATTAGTTCTCGATGCTTCTTTAATTTATCCTCTCTTTGTTCTTTGCTCTCAATTTTCTTTTTTTTAATTCTTTGTTCCTTGGGCTTTCTTAACCTATTTTCTCTCTGCTCTTTGGTTTCAATTGCTTTTTTTCTATCATACTGTTCTCTATACATTTGTGACATATTGTTCCTTTCACCACATGTTTCAGCTTCTTTCCTTGCAGTTTTCTTTTCTCTAAACATCAGCAAGCTTTCTTTGTGTTCTTCTGATTGTGCTTGTTTTCTCTTTCTGCTATTGTTAACTACATTTTCTTTTCTTATGTCTGATTCAAAATTGTGACATTGACTTTGACTGCATGATCCCTGGCACCCTACAGTGTTATCTGTTGTAGAAAATGGTACACTTAGAGCACTAGAACTTGTGTACCTGCAGTTTTGATTAACTGATAAATTTTCAACTTTCATACCCAACACTTCAAATGGCACTACATTCTTTTCTCTGTAGAAGTTTTGCAGATACTGCACCATTTCCTGTACACTAGTAAATTCCAACAGTACTGCTGTTCCATTTGCAGCAATGTTACCATGGATATCTCGTGAATGAGAATCAAAAATTCTATAATTACCTTTGTTGTCAATAATAATAGCAACCGTATTGATTTCAACAGTCAACAGAAAGGCATCATAGTCTTTTATTAACATATTTAGTACATGTTGCAATGGGAAAAAACAGTCTCTTACATCAGACATGTGTAAATCGCCAGCAAAACTGCTGCTAAAATTAATGGAAAAGTTTTCGTCATTTATGGACAATGCAGATGGAATCTCAGATAGCAACAATCTGTCTTTCCCTACTGACTTGCTAATATGAGAATAAAGCACATTGCCTTGAATCAAAACTTCATTTAGCTGATCTCTTGACCACGATGCATTATTTTTACAATTGTAAACAACTGCAGTTAGGCACATCGCTACGCATTGGTTGCCAGCATTTCTTCCAAACAGTGCAACATCACCTTGATTATAGTCAGCCGTGACAGTTTTTGACGAATTCACAACGTAAAAAGGGCCAGGATTCATCTCAACATCATTGGCAAGTCGAATCAACAAGGGAATATAGAAACGATAAAGACAAATTTGTGTAAACCAAAGCCTAGCGTAATAAGCCATTTGCCATGAACGGATTACTCTTTTTAATGTTGGCAGATATATCGCTTCCAGGTAAAACATAAACAACAGCATAGACCAGAATTTCCCTTTCATACGATCCGAGTATTCTTTGGCCTTCAAATGAACGTCATGTAACCCCACTGCTGCTCTATATTGCATTAAAGACACCATAACCTACGGTAGTTAATACACGTTCAAGCAAATAAAACTTAGATAGCTCACCTTTCTATCTTTTGCAATCTCAGCAGTTTTGATAGTAAACTTCTTCTGTACTGATCACGTCTTCAGTTAAGCTCAAATCACAATGTCGCCAGTAGTTAAGATGACAAATATTTCAATTCTGACAGTGTTTATATTGCTTTCAATGGTTATATTCAGTTCAACTTCAGTTATGACAGGACAGGGTCTGACCAAAACAGCTCACCGACACGTAGCGTAGAGCTCGATGCGTAAACCACAATTTATGTAGACCCTCGACCTATCTCGTGTGCGAGTATGTCGATTTAGCTGTATGTGTGCACTACGAGTTCTTTATGTGTTTGTAGGTGAGCGCAAAAATATAACAGCTACAAATCTTGAAGTCAAGGCTTCTCGCTACAAGAAAATACTCACAAGTTCACAATCGCGCGACCAAGATGGCGGACAGGCAAATACAAATACCTCACGTGACCTGTCGCATGTGCTTTGTTACCAATCCTCTCTCCTCTCTCTGTTCTCTACGATATCGATACGATATTTGCCTTTTTTCTCGATATCGATATCGATGTCGATGTTATGACGTCCCTTTCGTACTGACGTCATTGGTATGTCACGTGATTTGTTTGACCATACAAAGGACAGTCCTGGCATTATAAATATTAGCCAGGAATGTTGATTTTTGGTCTTTTTGTTTCACTGTGGACTAGATCAAGTCAAGGCAATAGAAAAATGCAAATATTGACAAGAAAATCAATATTTGTTTGCGCAAAAGTGCATTTTTAAACCTCAGGTGCTGACCAGAAGACCGCAGGCTCAGGTCACGTGTTCAGTATCGAAAGTGCGATATTTTTCGAAAGTATCGATACTTTTCAAATTTGTCAAAATATCGATGTATCGAATATTTGGTATCGAGTATCGGCCCATCCTTAGTTCTCACACGAACGAACCCTCCATCGTGCCCTGGCATATAGGCGTCACCGCCTAAAAATGTCAAATGTCAATTTTCCCTGACTTAAAATAAAATTCCCTGACTTTTCTCTGACCTTCAAGAATTTTTTTTTATTCCCCTGACCGGAAACCCTGATAAAGTAAACTGTTGGTCAGAATTAAACTTCAGAGTTATCACTGTCAGTAAAATTATGTTGTAAGGCATAGGTGACAGACTTCTAGATAAATATCTTAGTTACCATAGCAACAATGATCATTCTGGTCAGCATCCACCATCTTGGCATCCTCGCCATACACTTTCCCACTACATTTGATGTGCTTCTGTTTCTTGTCAGCATCATCAAGATCTTCACATTTGCCACTGTCAGGTAAAGACTTGATGAAAACAAATGGTTCACCCACTAAGGTCACCACCTGCAAAAAGGCATCAGTTTTACTTGAATGAAAGTGTATGTGAAAGTTGCTTTCATTACCATAGAGTTCCAAGATAACGACCCACATTACTTTCAAATTTAGCAGCCTTTTTCCCTATTGCTACTTATGGAGGGGGGGCAACTGTAAGGGAGGGAGCCACTTCTCTTCAGGTAGCTAAAACGTGTTAGACAGTGTAACATACAGTACCCCGGCTCAGAAATAAGCATCCCAAAATATATGCAAAATACGCGTACCGTATTTACTCGAATAAGCGCCGCGGCGCTTATTAAATTTTTCGCGCCTCAAGTGCGGCGCTTATTCGAGGGCGGCACTTATTTGAGGGCGGCGCTTATTTAAAAATTGGACGCAAGAAACAATCGAATATAGACGAAACTTCTACAGTAACAAAAAGAAGGGACTTTTGATTGTCAGGATTCGTCTCTTACGGAAGAGAGTTTTTGCGCTTGCTGTCCCGACAAAGTTTACGGCCTTCACAACGTTAACAGAACTACGTATTGTAAGAATTTTGGATAGAAAAAATAATGGACGAGCGAACTTTGAACTGCGAAACATCGCTTTTGACGAAAAGGAATTTTCAAGGCTGTTTTAGAGTTGCTTTGTCGTGTTATTTTAAGTTACACGGAATTCCTCAAATAAGCTCCTCATCGTGACTGCGGCGCTTATTCGGGGGCGGCGCTTATTAATTTCTTGGTCCCAAATGCGGCGCTTATTCGAGGGCGGCGCTTATTCGAGGGCGGCGCTTATTCGGGGGCGGCGCTTATTCGAGTAAATACGGTATGCTTATGCGCATATATCTGTAGGTGGGTCAATCCACACTAATGTCAAAATGTTTCAGACAATACTTCGTGTAAGCAACCAGTTCTTATGGTATCTATAGGGATAAGAAGTATAAAGGTTGGTAAAGTCTGCAAAACTTTATGGTCTATTTATTATACTCCAAAAAAAATACTTAGGAATGAGAGTGTTAAGTATCAAGTCAACTGATATATGAAACCTACCCTCAGATGAGTAGAAACAAAGATTCCTTCTGGTCTTTCCTCTTGGCTTCCTGGCCAAATGACTTTATCAGAGATTGCCACATTTCCATCACGATACTCCCCAACAACTGTTAGCTGTTTATCTCCTGTTTTCCTCAGGTTTACAATCTGATAAACTGTGTTAATACGATCACCTTTCCTGTTCAGCATAATGTCACCTGTCTTGCCATTGATGATGGTGGTATTAACAAGTTCACTAAAAACAAACAGAGCAGTTAAATTGCTGACTTTCTTGAAGAGGACAAGAGGCATAAAAATTGAATTGTAGTTTTAAAGTCTGTAAATAGTTACACAGAAAGAATAAAAGACATTTTCAGCATGCCAGAAGGTATCTGATTAATCTCATAAAACAACTAAAGTCGAGTATTTTTAGGAGTGAGGTGTACAACAACTGTCAACAAAACCATGAAAAAAGACTACATGGATTGTTTTGAAGGAAACTTTCAAACTAAATGAATGGCTGTTCCATGGTTTGGGCTTGATTAATACAATACATTTTCTATTTATCTTCTCTATCATGGGTTATTGTTGTTGCAAGGAACTAAAATAAGAAAGATAATTTGCATGTTTGTACACAGTTCATACACAGAACTTTACATTCTATAACATACATTATTTTGTTTCTAAATTAGGCTAAGAATCAAAATCACTGTCAGAAGGTAACATGCAGACACCTACTCGAACAACGTCTGACCATCATCCCATCGTGTGGTTTCTCGGCAGCTAGACGGGGGTGGAGATAAGGTCTTGCCAGCAGTCACCAGACTGTCAAGGGCTGTTGCAACAAGTTTTACAGCATCTTGAATCTGGGCAGATTCATCATACCCATGAAGTAATTGCATTCCAATGACACCTGTGTGGTATTTTTCAAGACTCATAGTAAACATGTTTACTCAATATCTCAATCTAAGAAAATTAAAAACTCTTTTGATTTTACTAATTTTTTAATTCTCTTAATGGAATACATACAACATTATCACACATGATTGGTCTGCAATGCATGCAAACAGGCAGATATTTGTAGACCTGTCCAAAATACCGTCGCTTGCATCTTAGCGTCAACACTTGCAGCCGAAACATGATCTAATTGGATATTAAACTTGTCAGGATTTGTCATCAAACGTTGAAGTTTAGCAGACCTTAACGGCAACTTTCTCACTCAAAATTCTCACCAAAACACTGAGTAGAGGCAAAATTTTACACCAGAAGTGGTTCAAACGAACCTGCAACTGCATTTCGACACAGATCAGGATAAATTTTTTGGAAGAAGTCTTCATATCCAAGCTTTCTGCCATTTCGAAACCATAATCTGTTGAACTTTCGGCACGAAAGTTGCCGTTATGGTCTGCCAAACTTCAACGTTTGATGACGTATCATGCCATGTTTAATATCGAATTAGATCATGTTTCAGTGGCGAATTTCAGGCTTAGATGCAAGCAACAGTTTGATACATGAAGCTACAAATGCAGCTACATTGTAAATTCAGTTACATAAGGGCTCGCATTTGTGAAGGAACATTGTATAACATTAAATTAATCTTGGAAACATTAAGTAGTAACTTTTACATTCAAATTATAAAAACATGTAATAAAATTATTACTGTCTGTGTAGTTGATAAGAAGTTACAGTTATGTCCATGCAAGTCTTTTTCAATTCCAGGAATCAAATGAGTGAGAAGGCTGGGGTTTTCATAGCGGCATGACTTGATGAGAAGCATACATTAGCTATTTTCTCAATATTTAAATATATGACTTACTGGTAATTGATTATAGGAACCCAATTGTAAAATACTGGTAACAACTCACCTTGTGGCAAAACACTTCTAGCATTTCCTGATAAGCTTTGTTGTGTTACAAGCCAAACAAACCCCTCTCCAGTCATCTTGAGAGATGAAGCATTCTTATACACCACAGCTGCATCTTCCTCACTAAAAACACATCATTCACAAACTTAAAGTTACAGTTAGAATAAAAAGGCTTGCACCTGCACAAGTTTGAATCTTAGTAGTATTGAAAAAAATTCCAAAAAAATTAGATAGTATTATTCCTGCAGACTACGTAGATTGATGTAAATGAGTAGCAAGGCTTTCCAAACCTTACTCTACACCACACAGTTATGTCCTATAATTTTACATATATTTATATTTTTTTATGTTTTATTTTTTGGAACAGGAATATTTAAAAACAGCCTGACCTTGTGTGAAAAAGCTAGTACATAAACTATCTCAAACTATCAACTTTAAGAAAAGTGCACTACAGTCACAAACCTGGCACTAAAGAGAATTACTCTGGATTGCAGTTTCTTTATCTTCACCAGATGAGATGTGACATTCTCACATCCAGTGGGGAACATGACAGTTTTCTCTATCTGTTTTTAAAAGGATTTTATCAAAATTTATATAAATTACTGAGTGACACTTTTTTATTTCAGATTATTTTATGGCCTTCAGCTTACATGCTTTGCACAAAACATGAAAAAGCAGCTCACTGTTCCATACACAAAATTATTAACTGCAGCAGTTATGTCTTATACTTATTACATGAAATTTTTTAGGTGACATTTGCTATGTATGATTCCTGACAGGTTTTTTTTTTTTCAGGATACAGTGCACAGAAACCCAGATATATACCAAAGTGCCAACAGGGACTAAGAAAATGTGTTCGCTACAATCATCATCATCACGTCTCTTTGCGCCAGAAGGCGCATAAGGCCATGTTCGCTACCGTGACAATGGGAGTTCGTTAATATTACCAGGGTTCTGTTTCCATACATCTTACTGTTAGTGTAACTATGGCTGGCTGAAGAATATTGTTGATTATAACCCACCAAGTAATTTTTGCACGCTTATTGGACAAAATATTTCACATTGTAAAGAATTGGACAATGGGATTCAGACAATATACCCCATCCGATTTGATATCCGTTACCTGATTTTATAGAAAAATACAAAACAAACAAAGTCACATTTTCTGGTCAAACTCTTTTGATTAATCAAATCACAGTGTAAAAAAACTATGTTAACCAATCAACTTGCACTTATTTCAACCGCAGATATGCCCTGATTTTCACTGTAGGTTTTCTCCTATTTACCAGCAATAAAGCCCATTGTAGAAATTAAGTGGAGGGTCATAAAAAAATACCGGTAAACCCCTTTCTGGCTTGTTGGTATATTGGAGGATAATGCCCTTGGCTAAAAGGTTGTCCTAAAAATTTCACAGTTGTCCTCATGACAAAGCTTCAGTTCATGGCCAAATGTTCATTTTCCAGACAAAATTTCAGCACTGGGCATTATCCTCCAATATACCAGCTGCCAGAAGGGGTTTACGTATTTACTTATTATACTGGGGACTTCACTATAAAGGTTGGGTTGTTATATCAGGGTTCCACTGTATATACTGTAAACATACAGTCATGTAGGAGGCACAGTGGCCTAATGGTTAGTGCGCCGAACCCTGGATCAACTGCCCTGGTTTGAGCCTTGGCCGGGATCAGTGTGTTGTGTTCTTAGGCAAGACACTTTTATTACTGTCATAGTGCCTCTCTCCACCCAGGTGTATAATTAAATGGGTACTGGCGACATAATGCTGGGAAGGGTACCCTGCAATGGACTAGCATCCCATTCAGGGGGGAGTAGAAATTACTATTCCTAGCCGCTTAATGCTACAGAAACCAGGATAAGCTCGGGCAGTGTGGGCCGCATGGCTCAAGGCTTCCCCTTTTTTATACAGTCACGTGACTGTAAAAGTTTTCCCCATCTTTTATGTACTTTTCAAACAATATCATTACCTTGATGTCATTTCTTTCAGCTAGACCTGTAAACCTGGTGGCAATCATACGACTGTCCTGGTCATTACTGGTTAACATAATGACCTTGTTCCATTGGTAGTAATTCAACAAACCAAGCCAAACATTAGCTTGATCTGAGTATGATGGTACGGTACGCAGAAATGACTCGTGGATGGACTGAAATAACAAAACATGCATTGCTTTAGTCAATAATGATATATTATTGTGAGCAAACTTAATGTGCTGTACAATGACCGGTACAGGAATAGCAGTGCAGTTTCCGGTCGGCTGGTTTTGGCCTTTTCCAGGTGTGAAAGGGTTAAGAGTAAATTGTTGAGATATATAACTATGTGGGAATTTGTAAGAACACAAGAGAAATAATATTGTGCAAAGACTGAGATAAAACACACTCCTTAAGAATTAAAAAAATTCCTTTGTCTCAAACTTATAATGGATACATGTAGGTTCCTTGTTGGTTTGCAATTATTTGGAATTTTCTAAGGAGTGAGTGACTGGCATTCTTTTATTCTTTTCAAGAATTGAATTAACCAGTAATATTTCTAAATCTACCTCTGAAACTTTGGAGGAACAAGAAAATGTCCCATTTTGTAGACTTCCTCAAGCCACTGCACACAAATCAACAATAAGTCAGACAACAAGCTTCAGGTTTCCATTGGCTGATAGCTGACAAGGGGCAAAGTCGTGAGTTAACAATCAAAAGCCAACTGAAACTGAGGGCAAGCTGTCTGATAAGTCTGGAAAAGACCAATCTTTTCAACAAAATATTCAGCGAAGGTGGTTTTTTTATTTTCATTTTTTTTTTATTTTACCTTCACATGCTCCCAAGGCAGTCTGTTGGAAATTAGACTGCGCTTGAGTAGCCAATCGGATTGCGAGTTTGCATAATAGTCAGTCTCTGGGTTATGCTAATGGCTGTGGTGTACAATAGCTCAGCAAATCAGATTGTAGCATTTGCATTAGAACACTTTAGTTCTAGAATTCTAATAATCACAAATTTATTGAACATACACCACATATGGCAAGAATGCATTTAAGATTGTCAAGCATAACTGAATTTAATAAATTTGTGATTAACTGAGCAGACAATTTCAATAAAATAGATTAAAATCTTGACAGAAAAAATAATAACTGAATAGTACATTGCTTTCAGAAATCTTTCAGTTTGACTAACGTAATCAATAAAATTGAAAGTACATGTCAAGAATCATTACTGACAGCTATATTTTAAAAGTCACTTCTTTTTAATAACATCTCATAATTTTAACCACCCAGAATGTCTCTATAGCTGAACAGAAGTGGTAGTTTACACTAAAAGGGAAAAATGTATTTAACTGCTAAAGATTTTGGATAATAATCAGTGTCAGAAGACTTTTGTCGACACTGGCTGACATAAATAATAGAATGAATACTTCGCAATCATTTGGGGATAGACAAAGATACACAAGTAATGGCAATAAAGTGATTTCAGCAGTGATAAGTCTGCATTAAATCAACACAAGAAACCTGTAATTTAAGCACTTTAAGGAAGTTTTCAAAGGATTTTTTTTTTACAAAAATCAAACAAGATTATCAAAAAAACCTCAACAATTCAATTGAAAAAGTTACTTTTTGTTCAACCGAATGTGCAAGATATCATTAATAATTTAAAAACAATTTATGAAATGTATTCACATTTACAAGCTTGCTCTAACCTGCAAAATGTATTTTTTTATGTTTTCCTTAAATAACTTAAAATCCTATAAAGAACATGTTCTTTAGGATATTTCATAATGACGGAAAGTATTAATAGCAAAAAAGTATAGCCCACTTTCTTAAATTCAATATCAGTACATGTGCACAGCTTGACGTGTGAATGTTTGTGTCATACACTCCACATGTACAGCTACAGGTTTCATGCAAATCAGTAAATCCTTAATATTTTTAACTTGACATCATCTTCTCGTTTAACCTGCATCACATTAAGCTCAGGAAACAGTTTTTTGAATGACTAACGGGAATTAAATACAAGGCACATCAACTTAAATAAATTCTGAAAAGCTATGTGCCAAAAATAACAATAAAATTTTATACAGCATTTCTTATATCCTTTTAAATTTTCAGGAATGGTTGTTACAGGAAAATGCGAATGATAGGACTGTTTAAAAAATAAATCCTGCAATAGCGGCCGAGCTAGAAAAAAAATTCTGACAAAATGACCCTGACACTTGAAGTTTGGTTTACGCCATATTTTATGTCATACAAGTCACAGTGCATGAAGATTGTGTTTTGTCAGCCATGACTTGTAAACATGAAAACAATTACAATTATATGCTTGGATAGTATGCTGTTGAAAGCTTTATATGTAACGTTGCTTGCGTTCAAAATGTCACCTACATATATTTCAAAACCAACGATTTCATATCCCTCGAAAATTCAATTTACAGTAACAAAAATGCTGTAACAACTACCTTTATTACCTGTGACAAACAACGCAATTGAAACACAAGGTAATTCATACTACATGTACCCCGAAACGAATCCCCATGTTGCACAAATTCATTTAAAACTTTAGCTTAGATTAAGCTTATTTAAGTGATTTTATAAGCATCTTACCTTGTCTGAAAAGATGGTTTCCCTTGCTGAAATCCCAATGACAGGAATTTGATAGAAGCTGCAGGCATACGATACCGAAATTGGTGGAGATAATTCATCTTTTGGGTGACTCACAATAACAGTAACAACTCCTTTAGCGACCAAATTTTCGCACACATCTCGAGCTGAACGAATAGGATTTGGACTTAACACATAAGAGCTCCCATTCAACTTCGTTTCCCCGAGGATACCGCTTGAATTTTCGTTTATTTTGCTAACGGCATCGTCGAAGATTCTCTCGTATTCTGGAGAGGAAAGCATTGCTCCTATTCCGAAGAACTCTGGTGGGTTTCCATCGCACCAACGAACGAAGGCGACTGCCAAAACCAAGTAGTTTACAAATGCAGGGTGAAGTCGGCGATTCATTGCCACTGATTTTAACCAAATGAGTTTCCTCTCGCTTGGATTGTCAAACTGTAATAGTTCAAGAAAGACTAAACGCGAGACCTTTCCTCATTCCGTACACATTGGGAATATCGGTCGTTTTCCCCCGCCAACAAGCCAGCGCATTCAAAATTCGTTTCGTCACATGGTTTCCTGCGACGAAAAATAATTGCTATAGCATTAGTTCCATAGCAATTTCTTTCCCACTGTGGATTTGGTATATGTAATTGCTTTTAGCAGGTTCCCATGGCCTCTTTTTCTGAATGATTTTGCATCTCATTAAGAGTCATCTCATTTCGTTCCGCCATTTTGACCGTGGATCTAAAGGAACATGGATCGAGTGAGTGTGCAATGTTTCATGGGTATATAATTTCCACTTTACTTTATATTTTTATTTAATAATGGGTTTTTTATTTTTCCATCATTTCATTCTTTCTTCTATTTCTGTTACATGTATTGCACAGAACATCATATACAGACTTTTGCAGGCATTCAGTTAGTTTGTGAGGAGCGCGAAGAATGGGTATTAGCGCGAAGAAAAAGTGGAAAATGGCTATTTTTTTATTTATTTTTATTTCACTTTTTTCACTCGCTACCCTTCGCACTTATATTCAGCGCACCAAAGCCGTGGAACGGGCTAACACAGACAACAGTTTCATATTTCGTAAATACCGTGTTTCCTGCACCCTTGAATACTGTCAGCGCCCTTAAAAATCACGATTTATGAATGTATTCAAAAAATACATGTCTGGTCAGTATGCAAAAAATATATATATTAAAAAAGCTTTCTTAACCGTGGAAGTTGACAAGAGATAATAAGACATAATTTATTTCTTCACAGTTACTTCATAACAGATTTTAAACATTTTCTTAATTATTTTTATAATTATACTTTTTTAATCTTAACAGGAGCCTTTTTCCAACAGGTTTCACCAGTACTCAAGTCAGCAGCGGCAAATAAGCTGGGGCAATCGTAATTTAAGAGGGACTGAGAGATCATAGAACTCGATAACTATATACAGTTGAACCTCGGTAACTCGAACTCTGAAGGGAAACGAAAAACAGTTCGAGTTAGCGGGGTTTTCGAGTTAACCGAGTAAAAATGACTGAAAACGGGTCCAAGGGAAATAGAAGTTAGTTCGAGTTAGAGGGGTTGTTCGAGTTATCCGAGTTCGAGCTACCGGGGTTCTACTGTACGAACAAAAAAACATAACATTTTACAATCCAGAAAGAACGCAAACATCGACACAGGCCACATTCATGTTTATGTGTCGTGTCACAAATTCATTTTCGCAGCATACTCAACATTCAACCATAGTTTGTATTTGTACTGACCTGGACCTGAGTTTAGGCTTTTTTAGATTGTTCTAGCATAATTTTTGGCATAATTGGAGCAAAAACCACAATTTGGAAACAAACATACCCGGTCTACTTAGCAATTTTTAGAATATGAGGGGTCATGAATGGTCCCTCAAAATGTCGTAAATAGTGTACTTCTACGCAATGCTCGCAAAATTTGTAGTGGGTGCTCGTTTGCTCGTGCTCGCACATTTTTACAAGTGCTCGCATGCTCGGTTTTTAGTGGAGGTAGGGTTTTTGAAAAGTGCTCGTTGCTCGCAAGGCTAATTTTTGTCAATGCTCGTGCTCGCAAAGAAAAACGCTGTGCTCGCATGCTCGCAAATGCTCGCAAAGACCATTTGATACGCCTAGAATATGAATCAGGGCCGCGAATGTCAATAGTATGATTTGTCTGGGGGGCTAAGATTGATTGCAAGGCTTAACATTTTTGTCCTAAACTACGAGACAAAAGGTATCTCAAAGACTTTGATTAATGGAAGGACAATAACAGAATAATTTAATCCCTGGAAATAAAGGTCGCTATGGACACCAGGCGCGTGATTGTTAAGGTCCTCGAAAACCTCAAAACTAAACATACAAAAGCCAAGAACGGGTTAACGATTAAAAAAGACTTTTTTATTTCACTCATTTGTCTTTACATCAGTTTTCCTGCTGTTGCGTTTAAAGTATTTTCTTAGTTCTAAGATAGCGAACTATTTTACTAAGACACAATGCCGTACTAGACACATTTGGTGTTTATAATAAAGTATTGTGTTAAGAGAGTGTTGTTAATTCTTAGCTGAAGTGCTTGTCATTACAAAAACGCTAACAAAATAATAGATTCAAAAGTACCAGTTTGCAAAGGAATCTTTTTTTTCTAGTTAAAATAAGGCGCACAAGTTTGAGGGTCTTTGCTTCATTGCACATAAACCGCTAAACATCTACGATATAGTCCATTGTCCATTGGGATGTCCTTTGTTTCTGAAACAATACGAACGCAAATGGCACTGGTTGAAAATTGCATAACATCGGCTTTTCTAAAGTAATTAATCCTCGCTTGGAAGCGTCCGACTAGAAAACTGTTCGCGCGTGTGTTGACTGCAAAAGTTAAGAGCGCGCAACGCGAAAGATTCCCGCGAAAATGCCTGACAGCGGTGAAGTTGTCAAGTTACCACAAATTGCAGCAAGAGAACGTGGTCCTGGACCAGCTAGATACTTGCTAAAAACGCTCTCCAAACATGCAGACCATGACATAACCAAGTACCGAAATCCCGCGTTCAGCTTTGGTTCAAGGCTTCAACCGGTCAAAACGTTCAACAGCCCCGGACCATGCCATCTTCCGATGGAAGGAGTGAACCGCTATGGAGCGAACGGAAGCTTCAAGTATTCCATGTTGGGAGGTGCTACCAGCGATAAAATGACGAAAATCATTACTCCAGGGCCAGGTAGGAAAAACCATCATAACTGGTAACTTGTGGTTACCAGGAGCCATGAAGTGTAAACATTTAATTCATTCGGAACAGAAGCCTTATTACGATGAAACCCTTGTGCTCTCTTTGTTGCAAAAACAAGTCTGAAATCAATCTATCATGCAATTTCTCTTTCTTTCAAATAATATTTTGTTAGGTCTTGCGGAAACTTTTATGATAAAACAGCTAATTTACTTTTGCGCAAAAACCAACAGAATGCCGGTGTCTTTTCCTTTGTGTGAATTTCACCGGAGAGTGTTAATAGCTTAACACATTGTTTTTCAAACTCAATAGTAATTACACCAGAAATATTATTTTTAAAACGAAATTAATCAGTCAGTTACATTCTCTGTAGAGGATCGAGGCTTAGTTAAAATTAACTTTTTTTGGCGTTCTTCTGTTTGTTACCATGTTGCGCCAAGCATATGATGAGGACAACGAAAGCGGCCTAACTATCTTTGGGCTGCATGTCTAGTCATACGATTTTTCAAATGAAATCTACGTAAATAAAATATGACCCTTTGGTCGTGAAATTTTGAAAGCTCTAATATTCGAATTAAGTATCTTACAAGACTCTTCTTTTTCAATTTACAAGTCGTTATGCACTAATGAACTTATTTTTTTGGAAAAAAATATTTTTAGAGTTTCGAAGCGCTAATGTAAATTGTTATAAAAGAAATGCTTTCAGAAACGCATTTTTGTACATTAATAATTACTGTAGGTGTGTCGAAGGTGCGCTAATAGACTAATCCCGGCATAGCATCGCCCTGATAATTTTTTCCTTACAAAAAAAAGACCAATGCACACATGTTGTGGTGAGCATAAGAATTTGCATGCATGCTGCAAAGTTTTAGAAGAGTTGCTTTTAAATAGAGGTTTATAATCGAGTATTTTCGTGTATATTTTCAGGTTTTTTTTCCTTTGTTTTTTTTTTTTTGTTGCAGCATGTAATAAAAAATATCAGAATGAGTTTGATTGCGTCAGTATAGAGCACTATATTTTAACAAATACTGATATTCACCAGTCCTTACATAATGCTCTGCGGTCGACAGACACAAAGGAGATTCAAGGATCGTTTTGGAAAAAAGACAGAAATCATGCAAACCACTAACTGGTCCGTAAGAAACTAGAATGATGATTGCTTCTAATCAGCTTTTTACAGTACGCACATATCGTGACAATACACACGCGTTTACGCGTTTTAAACTTCGCGCGAGCGGTTTCTGTTAAAATGAATTGAACATCGACGTAACACAGCAGTCTTTACCAGGGCGGCAACTAGCAAGAGGCAGGACGAGGCATTTGCCTCACCTAAATTTCTTTTTTGTTGGCAAAATATAATCCCAGTTCAACAGAATTGATTTTTCTCAATAAAGACCTCATGAAAATGTCTTTGAAAGAGATTCATGGCTACTAGATTTCAAAAATTTCTGGAGGGCATGCCCCAGAACCCACTAGAAAATTCTTGCCTCGTCTATGACAAAATGCTCTTGACGAAGTTATTGACGGAACTTTTTCACAATTTCGATGAGATCAGTAGCCATGATGGAGTTTGTCAATGTCGATAACAAGAACGCATGTCAAATGAACAGCCTTGTGGGCTAATCAGTTCAGTTTAGATTCTTAAGTTTGTGAACAGTCTTAATCACCTGTACGTCACTTAATTCCTGTAAAAGATATATATTTTAAAGGAAGTGTACAGTTACCGCTGGTCGCTTTGAGGCGTACTGGCTCGCAAAAGCTCCATATCAGCTTCGTTTTTAAATTAAGAGAATTTGGGTTTTTTTTATTTTTATTTTCTTTCTATAGGGTGGGGGGGGGAGGAGCAGGTTTGGGAACAATTAGAACTTCAATAATCGAAATTTAATGAAGCTTTTAAATCATGACCTCACAATAGCGCGGTGCTTAGCGTTTTTTTGTCAATTTACTTTGAATATTACTCTCTATCATGCAGGTGACTGGGGCGAGGCAGTCGCCTCACGGTTTTGGGAACAATTAGAACTTCAATAATCAAATCTAATAAAAGCTTTTAAATCATGACCTCATAAAAGCGCGGTGCTTAGCGTTTTTTTGTCAATTTACTTTGAATATTACTCTCTATATCATGCAGGTGACTGGGGCGAGGGAGTCGCCTCACGGTTTTGGGAACAATTAGAACTTCAATAATCAAATCTAATGAAGCTTTTAAATCATGACCTCACAATAGCGCGGTGCTTAGCGTTTTTTTGTCAATTTACTTTGAATATTACTCTCTATCATGCAGGTGACTGGGGCGTGGCAGTCGCCTCACGGTTTTGGGAACAATTAGAACTTTAATAATCAAATCTAATGAAGCTTTTAAATCATGACGTCACAATAGCGCGGTGCTTAGCGTTTTTTTTGTCAATTTACTTTGAATATTACTCTCTATCATGCAGGTGACTGGGGCGAGGCAATCGCCTCACGGTTTTGGGAACAATTAGAACTTCAATTATCAATCCTAATGAAGCTTTTAAATCATGACGTCACAATAGCGCGGTGCTTAAAGGTTGTGTTACACGGGACAACTTGCAACAACGATTTTTCGCGCAACACCGCGTCAACTTTTCGTGGTATGTTAAACAAGTAAAATTTCGGGCAACATGCATGTTACACGAGACAATTTTTAGCGCAACATCGACTCACAACATTTCGCATATCCGAGCAACGCGCCCCTAGCCGGCCCCTAGGCCATGTTGAACAGAATTCTGGGAATGTGTTGCGTAAAAAAATCGACGATGACCCTGTTACACGATCCAACTTTCAAAATATTTGTCATCTTGCGTTGCGAGCTTTTGACTTGGGTTCAACAACTCGCAACATGTTGCCGAGTAAAAAGTTGCGCGAAAAGTCGTCCCCGGTACCATGTTACACGATGTTCGAATTTTCGCGCAACATTGTTGCGCAAAATATCCTTGTTGCAAATGTTACGTTCTATCGCGCCGGTGACTGGGACGAGGTAGTCGCCTCACGGTTTGGGAACAATTAGAACTTCAGTTATCAAACCTAATGAAGCTTTTAAGTTATAACGTCACAATTCTTGGTTTTCACGTGACGTCGTCAAAATTCTAAAACCCAGTATCACAAGACCCCTGAGTTTTTTATCCCTCAAAAGCAATTAGACGTGCATAATTTTTATCCTTTTAAAGGTTTTTAGCTCGATAGCATTCGCCGTCTTTAAGTTAGAGCATTTTGAATTTCGGAGTTTCACGCTACACGAGATCAAAGATGGCCGCCGGAAGGCTGTCACGTATTCTTTAAAAAATGTCTTATCCTGCGATTTTTAACAATCTGGACAGTCGAGGTTTCGCAAGAAGTGTTTTTGTGAATGTTTACTTGTTCATGAGGGTGATTTGACCGCTTTTTGTAGCAGAATTTAATGCCAGATGTTTTCATTGATTTCCAGCCGCCATGTTGGAACCCAAGAAGTTGGGCTCCAACATGGCGATTCCATACTGTGCTCTCTAAATTTGCGTGAAACATTTTGACTGATAACTCCAGTACGGAATAACGCAGCACAGACCTGAGACTTTGAGAGGTAGTTTATATAGTAGTTTTCTACAACCTGTATTATTATTGATTCCTTTGACTCAATAGTTTTGGATTTATTTTTTCGCGGCGTGACAGTGAAAACCACCTATAGCGCGGTGCTTAAGCGGGAAATTTTTCATCCATTACTGTAAATTTTATGTTCCATCGTCGCCTCACGGTTTTGGGAAAAATTAGAACTTCAATTATCAAACCAAATGAAGCTTTTAAGTCATGACGTCACAATAGCACGGTGCTTAAGCGGGGATTTTTTTCGTCCATTACTGTTAATTTTACTTTCTATCGCCCCGTGACGGGGGCGAGGCAAACGCCTGACGGTTTTGGGAACAATTAGAACTTCAATTATCAAACCTAATGAATCACTTAGTCATGATGTCACAATAAATGGATTTTCCGGTTTTTTTTTCAGTCTATCTTTGTTGATCAGTTCTGGCTTAGAACATCCCACCTACTAAAAACAAAATAATTATTTGTATCCTTTTAATTATTTCTGATCCTCATCCTCCCTTGAGTTTTGCCCATCTGAAATATTTGGCCAAAATAATTCTGCTTTACATTTCAGCTGTCTGATCAGCCTTCGTTTTTATTATACCACAAAAAAAAATAACAACAGCAACAACAAGACTGTTTGTTTCGTTCCTTGCCTGGTTCATAGAAGCCATTGACAACTTCAGCATGTTAAATTTGTATGTAGGTTTTGTATGTTAAAAGAAGAACTACGAGCGCGGACTGTTTGTGGGCTTTTTCGCTGATTCATTTCGATTTTAGTTTCTATCGCGCGAACGACTGGGGACGAGGCAGTCGCCAAACGGTTTTGGGAACAATTAGAACTTTAATTATCGAAACTAATGAAACACTTAAGTCATGACGTCACATAAACAAAATTCCTAAAATTACAATCTTGCTTACAGTCTTTGCTGATCAGTTCTGGCTTATAACAAGCCATTTGATAGGTAGAATCTTGATGACGTAAGATTTGGAAATCAACGATTAAAGAGAGCTTAGAAGGAGCGCGTCAACACGAATTTGAGCTGGACGAGCGCGGAGCGTTAGTAGGCTTTATCGCCGATTAACTTTTAGACCAGACTAAACAAGGATGAGATTCTAGAGTTGATGACAGTTCAAACTCTTGCTTTAGTTTGACCTGAAACTCTCGTGTGCTATCATGGACTTTGAACGTGCTCAATTTTTTTATGGGAGTCGATAAGAGTTTTATCACGTTTAGCCCGAGTTAATGAAAGTAGATGAGGGTTGACAAAACTTTCATGAGAGTCAACTCTCTACAACTCTTCAGTCCTTGTTTGACCCGGGCTTACATTTATTTGCTATTGCGCGGGCGACTGGGGACGAGGCAGTCGCCAAACGGTTTTGGGAACAATATAATTAGAACTTCAATTATCGAAAGTAATGAAACACTAACGTCATGGCGTCACATAAACAAATTTCCTGAAATCACAGTCTTTGCTGATCGGTTCTGGCTTAGAACAACACATCTTAAAGCAAACTAGATTGTTTGTATCTGAATCAGTATTCTTTTTATTTTATACGATCTCTCATCCTCTTTGAGTTTTGTCCATCCGAAATATTTGGCCAAAATAAATCTGTTTTACATTTTTAGTTGTCTGTCTGATCAGCTTTGCAGGTTTTTAAAAAAAAAAAAACGTTTTTCATTCCATTGCTGATCCTTGTCTTTGCCAAGATCCAGTAACAATTTGCTCCTGTTTCATAGAAGTCGTAGACAATATCAGCATGCTCAAAGAAGAGCTTGGTAGAGTATAAGCGCGGTCTAGACTTATCAATCCTCATGACGTCAGATTCAAACCGCCCCCCAATCTCTATTCCTCTACATTTCTTTTCACACAAGTGTACAATTGCCACTTGTCACCTTGTGGTATGGGATTGGGGATTCAAAAAAAAAAAAAAAACAGAAGAGAGCTTCGAAGTAGAGACCAGTAGAGCGTTAACACGACTTCGAGCTGGAAACAAACGCGGAATTTTTAATTTTAATTTTATTTTCTATCACGCGGGCGACTGGGGGCGAGGCGGTCGCCAAACGGTTTTGGGAACAATTAGAACTTCAATTATCAAAATTAATGAAACACTGAAGTCATGACGTCACATAAACGAATTTTCCGACGTAACAGTCTTAATTTGCTGATCAGTTCTGGCTCAGAACAATACATCTTATAACAAACTGTATTATTTGTATCTGTATTATTCTTTCTATTATTTAAGATCACCATCCTCTTTTGGGTTTTGTCCATCCGAAATATTTGGACAATATAAATCCGCTCTACATTTTCACACAGGCGTTTCTGAGGATTGCAGGAGAGCGTTTATAACACGACTATTGACCCACTATTAGCTGGGGACGATTGTGCTTATTGCTTATTTGCTTATTGCTTGCTTATTTTCTATCACGCGGGCGACTGGTGACGAGACAGTCGCCAAGGCGGTTTTGGGGACAATTAAAACTTCAGTTGTCAAAACTAATGAAGCAATAAATTTATGACGTCTCGCTTTTTCTCAGAGTAATTTCTATTTTATTTTTTAGCGCGTGATGCGACTGGGGACGAGACAACCGCCTAACGGTTTTGTGAACAATTAGAACTTTAATTATCGGAATTAATGAAACACTAAAGTCATGACGTCAAAAAAGCAAATTTACTCAAGTGAAATCACAATCTTTGCTGAGCAAACTGGATTATTTGTATCTGATTTATTCTTTTTATTCTATATGATCCTTATTCTCTTTTGAGTTTTGTCCATACGAAATATTTGGCTAAAATAAATCTAGGTTTACTTTTTCACACATGCTTTTCTAAAGATTACGGATTAAATTTTAAAAAAAGATCTTGGAGGAGAGCATTTATAACACGACTATTACCTGGGGGCGAGCGTGGAGCCAAAGCGTGTTAATTCGCCAATTAATTAATTTGATTCTATTTTCAATCGCGCGGGCGACTGGGGACGAGACAGTTGCCAAACGGTTTTGGGAACAATTAGAACTTCAATTATCGAAAATAAATGAAAATAATGAAAATAATGAAACACTAATGAAACGCTGGTCAGTTGTGGCTCGGAACATTCCATCTGATAGTTTAAAACGAACTGAATTATTTGTAGCTGAATTATTCTTTTATTTTATCGGATCGTGAATGTTGTTCACACTCTCTCAGCGATGTGGAGAAGGTTGCGTGATGTACCAAATTCTGGTTGTAATAAGGCTGTTCTTGACTTTCGCCCATCCGAAATATTTGGCCAAAATAAATGTTTTGTGTGTTTAAAACACGACTTTGAGCTGGAAACGATCGTGGAGCCTTAGTGGGCTTTTTTGTCGATTAACTTTAATTTAATTTTCTATCCCGCGGGCGACTGGGCACGAGGCAGTCGCCAAACGGTTTTGGGAACAATTAGAACGTCAATTATCGAACACTAAAGTCATGACGTCACATCAACACATTTTCGTTTTTCGTTTAGGCTTAGAAAGGGCTTTGAAACGCACTTCATTATTGCATTTGATGGACGTTAAAGAGGTTTTAATTGCACCTCATACCTTAAATATTTAGTGCTTTTTCCTTCAGCTTAGAGCCAGTGGGTCATGGAACTTCTGTATTTTGATCAGTTCACTTTTATCTCTTTTTCTTCCAACAATAAATGTCAGCTGGTCTACGGGTAGGCTCTCTTGTTTGGGTGGCGCCGGCTCTCCTTTCTCGGCATCACCCTGGCGCGACGTGTCTCGTGGTCTTTGCAGATTTTGCACAGCAACCTTTATGGCTCGACGGGGTTCGAAAAAACTGCATGTTTTAAAACGTCGTGACGTCACACCTTCCACTAAAGTAGTGCTCGCGTTACGTCACTTTTTCATTGTGCACGCGCGGATTAATTACCAATTAAAAAAAAGTAATTTCGACCAACAATGATATTTGTGTCGAGATGTGAACTCTAAAGTAAAACAGATTTCGTCAAAAGACTTTCAAAAGATACAGTTAGCTGAAAAATGTCGCAGCCAAACAAGGGTGAAATCCAGATTATTGAAGAAAGCGACGAAAACAAGGAAGAAAAAGTGCTAATTGGAGCAAAATGTCGGGGACCAGGGCCGGCGAAATATCTTCTTCCGGGAACTATAGGAATAAAAGGCCATGATATTCGCAAGCAACGATGCCCTGCATTTAGTTTTGGCCAACGGCATAAAGAATTTTCGTCGAGTGTTAGTCCTGGTCCAAAGTACATGTTCCCTGCTTATGTGACGCGAAAAGGAAAAGAAGCATCTCCAGCATTTTCTCTCTACAGTCGCACGCCAGAT
Source organism: Oculina patagonica (assembly GCF_052425735.1). Taxonomy (NCBI): domain Eukaryota; kingdom Metazoa; phylum Cnidaria; class Anthozoa; order Scleractinia; family Oculinidae; genus Oculina; species Oculina patagonica. The sequence continues at coordinate 26,231,751 of NC_135759.1, forward strand.
AATGTCCACTTTTTTACACCTGGCCCAGGTACTCTCAGAATATTGAAATGGTGAATCGTCTGATACTACAAACTGCTAAATGTTTCTTGCGCCAGCCTTGTGAGAAAGGCCAAGGCAGATAGCATGTGTCTGTTTCTTTTTTTGATATCTTTAAAATGAGAAATTCTTACTCGCGTGCACGTTTTACACATGTTGCTTGTTTTGAAGATTCGTTCTTCTTTGAAGTAGTTCCGTATCAAGATGTCTTCTAGTGAATTAACAAGAACAATGCAACTATTCTTTAGACCAAAGTTTCATAATTTAAATAGTGGGTTAGAAGTGTTTAAGAAACCAATCACCTCGTAAACTTTATTTATTTATTTATTTATTTATTTATTTATTTATTTGTTTGTTTGTTTGTTTGGTTGTTTGGTTGTTTGGTTGGCTGGTTGGTTGGCTGGTTGGTTGATTTGGTTTTGAGTCAACCAGTTGGCTCTTGGCTGGTTCCATGATCGCCCCGATCGTTTCTATCGCATCGATCGTGCATGAGACGATCGTAGGCGATCGAAGCGATTGGAATTGATCAGGGGTCATGATCGCCCCGATCGTCTGGTAGCAGGACAACAAGATATTTCATATCTTCTTGTTCCCCATACGAATCGAATTCCGACGACGACGTGTGTTTCTTCAAGCGAATCGCTTATGGCAGCCTCGATGCAAAAGCAAACCTCGTGGCCTCCCCTTCGGAATTGCCGTTTACGGTGAAGGAGGGGAGGCGGACGGTCTGGGAACTGATGCACCATGGGACAGTTGGATCGCGATCGACCCCCGAAAGAGTCCAAAATCGTTCGCGATCGCCCGGCGCGACCGACGCCCGGAAGAACGGGAGCGAAGCGATCGCGACGCCCGATCGTCGCAGACGTTAGTGATCCCGTATGTTCTCATGATCGCTCCGACGCAGCAAACTGAAGCGACAGAGGCGACGAGACGCCGGGGCGATCATATGAGAACCAGCCTTTATGTGACTCCATTTACTCCACAAAAGTCTAACCACTTATCAATTTTCTTTCAGGACAATACTCTCCGGAAAAATTCCATCCACCTCACGAGCCGAAAGCTCCATGCTTCACATTCAAGAAACGCACCAAATACTCATTCAAAGACCCGACCCCCTCCCCGAACTCCTACTCTCTACCACCCCTGATAGGACCAAAAAGTGTTAACAGGCCATCTGGGCCAGCGTACTCGTTGACCGGGCGTTCTACCATTGGTGGATTTAGTGAAGACCTTCAAAAGGTGAGAGTGGTCATATATACAATCCAAGAAGCTAAAATAGTGATATCCTTTCACTCTCTCAGTAATAAAATCTTAAGTTATCCTAAAAAGTACACAAAACGGTTCAGTTCTTTATATTTTCAGAATAATTTTATTTATATCTGCTTTATAATTCATATTTTTTTTTTGTTTTCATAAGACACCCGGCCCAGGGACATACGAAGTAACTCATCCCAACATAAATAGAAAGAGGATGCCAGCGTACACCCTGAATGGACGAAACTACATGCCACAGGACTCCACGCAAAAACCTGGACCTGGAGCACACAGCCCTGAAAAGGTAGGCTTACATAAACCGACTATAAAACATGGTAAGTATGACAGGATACTCAAGGCAGCCTCTGAGGTTATCAGAGGTCTCGCGTTTGTGGTAAATTACACCGCTGGTCAGGGCCAGGTTGCTATAGCCTGCGAGGTTCACAGCGGTCAAACGCAAAAATGACGTTATCTCCGGTTTTCGGGGCCTCGAACTTTTCTGAGAATTTGTCCCGGGGGGGGGGGGGGGGCTTCTTTATGAAAAGGACGGGGATGCTCGTCGGAAATTTTGAAAAGAACCCCTAAAAGAGACCAATCTGGGTGTGGCTCAAGCTTTTCTTGACCCCTAAAAGATACCAAAAAACAAGAGAAAATAAAGGTCCCCTTATTTTCTCTTGCAAAAAAACTAAGAATACAATTTATATTTGTATATTTCTTCGTGTGTAACCCTAAACGAGACCATTATGGCTAAAAATATTGGCGTTTTGACCAGAACACCCTAAGCGAGACCAAAAATCCGAAATTTACACCCCTAAGCGAGACGACGAGCATCCCCGTCACTTTCATATGCGAGTCCCCCCCACCCCTGGGAATTTGTCCAGAAAGTGTGCAAACTTTTGTAGGAAATTGGTAAAGAAATGGTACGGGGAAAGAACATTTCAAGCTGGGACACGCAGTGGAGATGAATTATCAAATTTCCAATCCATAAGCGGCGTATAAACCATAACTTTCCAGGGACGGCGTTAACTTTTGGCTTTAAAGCGAAAGAAAATATTGCATAAATTGTCCAAAGAGGTGGTACAGATCATCGTAAATCGGCAAATTTGCCACCTAATTTGATATTCCAGCTAGTTTAGAAGAACAACGGCGTGAACCGATTGCACTCAAATGAGGCCAGACTATAGTTCGAAGACTGTTCTCTCGAGGTCCGACATTTTCGATGAAAATTAGTTGAGAAAAAAGTGCTTTCGGCTGCATTCCAGAGGCGGTACCCGATTCGTCGATGTCGAAGTTGCACGCCTTGTGTCAATATTTGTATTCTATACACGAGTCTAAAACTTAAACTCCTAGAACTGCTCTCGCTCGCTACAAATCGCCAAATGAAGAAAACGGCATAAAAACAAACCTTAAGAATGCGAAAATATTTCTACTTCATTTTATTCAGACAAATAAATTACAAATCACGGCATTCTCTGCGTTCAAATCAAGTTGGCAGCTCGTCTACAAAGTCTTGGTTTTGAACGCGGGAAGACCCCTGAAGAACGAGATTGGCAGCCAACCGTTACGATATAGATATAGGTGAAAATAATTATAATCCGGAGGAAAAGGGAGTTCAAACTTTTATCTCACAGATTTAGATGCTGGAGCTGTGTGTTGGTGAGAAAAACTATCTGGTGATATATATCGAGGAAATGTAGCTCAGGGTACAGACCAAAGCTCAACAAGTATTCGGGATCGACTTTTTAACTCGACAACAATAAAATATTTTAAGGACACTTGTTCGAAAAGTTCAGCTTGTTTCGTTTCCAAAATTTTTCCTCGGCGCGAAAATGTGTGAAGTTCAAAGACTTGGGCGGTGCACAAAGTTCTCAACATCCTCAGTGCTGTCTCAATACTGACTTGAACTAACTGAGCTAAACTGACCACATTCCAATAATTATATGTGGCTCCGAGGAGTTAGCAAGAGTACTTTCATGGTTGCAAACCGTTACGGTTAAATTGCACGGCGTGATTGTAAAACGGTAATAAATGATGATGATGATGATGATGTTTTGCCTTAACCGGTTCTTGTGTGCATTGTGTGCTTCTTAATTGATTGGTGCATCTCGAGGGAGAAGGAAAACTGCCTCTAGTGTAAAGAGAATAATGGTGAAATGAATTTATCATTCAACAGGTTAACAAAGGACTGAGCTTTTCGTTTGGCATTAGACACTCTGAATACATGCTGCCCGTTAGAGAAGATCCATTCGATCACTAACCTGACAGGTTGCGAGGTAAACGCTCCCCACCCCTCCCCGCACAGGTGTTCAACGCGTTTATCTTCACACCATCCATCACACTTCACTTTTCATCTTTATACACGGATAATTCTAAATATTTACTTCTGATAGGCCACCTTACATTTTCCTTCACCTATTTCAACTTTGTCTTACTTTCACTTCTCTGTTCTGCATGATCATTGACATCTCTTTCACAATTTCTGCCGATTTATACTAATGGAACTCAAACGAGCCCAACTAACAGACATTTCTTACTTCCACTTATGACGTCATCATCATTTGCTTTCGACACATCCGTTGCGACTGTGACAAACATTCACTTCATGTAACGCACGTCATCTTGTGAGTAACGCTGTATCGCATTTTCCCACCGTTGTCACAGAATCAAATTCACGTAAATCGTGCAAAACTACCATTCACACCCTGATTATTCGTACCAATATTGCATCATTCAACTCGCCGTTACCAATGTTTTCTAACTCCATTTGATAACACCACGCCATACCCACTTACGTTTGTAACCGCTGTGTTTGAACATTTGTTTATCCAATCTTCAGTCAGAGAAGACAGTGATTTAGAAGAACCACTTGAGTCAAGAGTGTTTATTTTGTGATTGGGCGACAGAAAAGGGCAAACAGAGGCAGTTAGGAAACTTTAACGGAGGACTTAGTAGCTCTTTAGATCGACATCCCTTTTTTGAAAATTTTCTGAGCCAGCAGTAGTCGTTGAGGCAGCACAAATGACGTGGCAGCTTTCAGGGCTTTCATGCTATGCTCTGGTTGGATAATAAAAGTCGAATCCTCGTCAATTATATTCCACCAGGAATTACCGAGAAAAGGGACTTCTACCGAGACAAAAACAAGAGTAGTAAGCGTAGAAAGGAAGAGTAGTAAGCGTAGAAAGGAAGACAATCATGTCAACTAACTAGACTTGAATAAAGCTTAACATTTCAGGAGTTGTGCTGTTATCTTGTTATAAGCTTCTACTAAGTCTCATTACAGGTAGTTAGTAGAGGAACCCTAGAGAGATTGTAAGATTAGACGTGTTGTAGATTTACGGGAGGTAATAACTGAAATTCAAACAGTTTTCTCGTTGCGGTGTAGGTAATTATTTACTATTATATTAATCAACAAAGTCGCCTGTTCGATATTTGTTTTTGTTGTAACTTTTTATGTTTACGTTACAAGATAGGTAATGCAATTCGGTAATTCCTTTACACCCTTCTACATTTAGTTTGTTATCAGCTACTTGATGTTCGCAAGATAAATTTCCTTTTTTCCCCTAGTGGGAAGATTAGGTACATTTCACCCCAGTTTGGAGAAACTGGATTGTCAACAATCATGTACACTTATAGTTTGCAAGTAATGCACGGATCGTGTGAGGAAAAGGAAGTTACAAAATGTTATTCTCATAGACGCATTGTCCAGGCAGATTCATGAAGATAGAATCAAACGCTTCTTTGTTTTTGTTCTAATGTTTTGCTTTTTTTTTTTTTCATTTTCATTTCTCTTTTTCGTTTCCCAGGTCGTGTACAACAAACCTACTGCACCAACATTCAGCTTCGGAATGAGACACAGCGATTACATCACTGTTCCACTGTTTACCACCACGTGATCAAAAAAAATAGCCAATCAACTATATGTATAAGTGACGATGTAGTCACGTGTTTAATAAATGTACAGAATCTTAACCGATATATTGCTTTGAGAGAGTTCCGTTTAAGTTACAAAGCTATCGTATCGCAAATAATTATATTATTCCTCGAGGAAGACGAAAATCTTTGTTCTTTTAACTCAAGTAATTCTGTTCACACCACAAGTTCAAAGTTAACACGAGAATGATAAAGTTGAAGGTATGTTACTCGGATTTTTTCGGTTTTCTTATCGTAATCAGAAAATTCCAATAGTGAAAACCACAAATTACAGCACTTGTTATATACGCATGCGTTTTGTAAAATATTCTGTGAAAATTTGTAAAGAAAATAAAGAGAGGATTGAGTGACAAAATCGTCTTTTGGATTGTGGGAAGTTGTTGATTATCAGGTCTGCTCTGTATAATTATTAAACAAAATCGTACTTCCAACCCGCGGACATACAAACGCACTATGTTTCCTTTTTCGCATACTTCACCTAAAAATAAGAAAATTAGAGTATTTACAGTTGCCCACGCGTTGTTACTTAATAAGTGACGCCTAGTTTTTACATAAAAATTAATTGGGATTTATTTTCGTTTCTTTTTCTTCTTTTTCTTTGAATGACCGCTGTTCACAGTGCCAGTCAGACTCAAAGCTGCCATGGCGTCAGCCGCAGACTCTTCTTCCATGGGCTCAGGGTTGACTTCTTTTGACGATCCTACGGCTTCAGCAGCCTGAAAAAGAATGAACGAGTTCAGTTTCACAACAAAAAGGAATCTTAGACTATTACAAAAACTAAAACAGAATTACCTTGTGTTCCTCCTGTACAGTTTCTCCGTCCGTTTCAACCGTTTTAGGCATCAGTCTTTCCCTTGATTCAAAATGCCGACGAACTAGGACATGATAAAAAAGGGTCAGGCAAGCAGAATGAAACACAAGAGAAAGAACGTTTTCAATATGCCCTTCAGCTTTGATTTCATTTTGATTCGTTTCCATCAAAGAAACAAGTGACAAACGGAGTGAGAATGCGGTTGAAGCCCGGCCGACCCACCGACTGGATGAATGATGATTTGAGGGATTGACTTTGAAGATCTTGTAAATTGTATTTAAAAAAAAACCCATTAAAGTTCAGTTCAGTTCAGTTCATAATTACCTGGGTTACTCTCTGTAATATCGAAGACTTTCAAGCCTTGCTTCTCGCCACCGAAACAGAAAACAAATGGTGCGTCAGGACAACAAGAGCTATTAAGAATTTTTCCCTGCAAGAAAAAAAACAACAACGAAAATCAAGAGCGTATTACAAATAGTTTTCCTTCAGAAACCGAAACTCTAACATCGATTGTGGACTTATCTCTGTATCAACTTACCACTTGAAGATTTCTGGATGCGACGAATGACGGTTTGTTATCCTATAATAAACAAGGTAATGTTATGTTATGTTAACAAACACGTCGACATGAAGTCGTATAAGAAGACAAACACGACAAGTGTGTCAAATAACCTGAATATCCCAGACTTTGACAGTCTCGTCAGCTGATGCAGTAACTAGACACCCGGGAACTTGGCTGCTTAGAGCAAGTCCTACAACCAGTAAAGAAGGGAAAACAAGTTTGCTTACCGTTACAGTTGTCGTGATACGAGTTAGTTCAAAGAAATGTACAAACTGTTCTCTTGATAAATATAAAACATTTCTAGTTTTATTAGACTTTCTCAAAGTCGTTTGCTTCTCGTTTCCGATTTAGTGGCTGAAGACCCCAGAACTCTTTGCGCTTCACGCTCTGTCAGTGTGTGCTCAACTTCTACAGTTTTATCTAAATTTTTACAAGTAAGCTCAATCTTAAATGGCAACGTCGTCAAAGATTTGATAGAGAGGGGATGGAAGGGCGACGGTTGCTCACCTGGAATCGCGTCATCATGCGCTTTAAGAGTAAATACTGGTGTGTCTGTTCTGACGTCACAGCAGAACACGTGACCAGTTTCTGTGCTAACCTGCACACAAATGAACAAGTTATGGATTAGCCATGAAAGCTTCTTTTAAAAACCGTGTGATTCGAGAATAAAGATCACTGAATGTTTGTGCAAACGCTTGCTCGTTGTCCCGAGTAAGATGTTTATTATTAAAGTTTGTCAAAGATCTACTTACTAAAAAGTTGTAGGGTGAAAAATGATTCCAAAGAACTCTTTCCACCTCTGCATCGAATTTCCAAGATTTGATGTTACTCTGGGGAAAGAAGAAATACTTACTGTGTACATATCGATCCGACGTTTGTCTTACAGTAATGTTAACTTTATTCACAAAACAAACAACCAACTTTTGGAGTTCTTGCATTTATTTTGTAGAGATCACACTTGGAATGTTTGACCGTAAACGAGGGTTCATTTGTAGTACTACTTAATGAAAACACAGTGTAAGACAGTTACCTCAGGACTTCTGCAATCAACCACTTTGGCCCTCCTGTTAAGATAAGAACATCAAACGAAACATGAAATGCAAAAAATGGCCAACAGAAATCTTACAATGGACAGCATATTTCAGGCTCTTGGGAACCAAAGACAAGAGGTTAGCGTGCTCTGAATTTCCGGCATTCCATCCCTCCTCTTTTCAAGACTACATGTACCAGGGGCATAGCCAGGATTTTTGAAGAGGTACGCACAATTTTCCAAATCTCTCTCCAGCCCAAAGAAGCAGGGTCTGGCTACACAGTGTTTATTTTATAAAAACGCCTTAATTGAAATATTCAGTCAGGTTAAACTTACTTATCAAAAGACCCTGTAAGTATTGACTGTGATTCATAAGGATGCCACTGTAGTGACTGCACCTACAATAAACAATTACGAAAAAAATGAAAAAAATATGCAACACCTCAGTTTGGAGAAAAATACCAGTTCACAGCAAATATTACACAGTCATATATTAAAAATCATTAAAAACTAGCAATGGTATATTGCAATTTGTGAGTTTTGATTGGTTGACAGAGAATGGTATATGATATACCATTGACCACAATTATGGTAGCCGATACTCATACACGTCAACGAAAACAACTGGGGAGCTCAAATATTGCAATTATTCCACTCGCGCTTGTTGCATATGAGATCGTTGGCTATCTACCATCTCATATCCAATGCGCGCTCGTGGAATATTATTGTAAAATAAACTACATAGTAATATTCCAAACAAATTGCCATACAATTCTTTCAGATGCTAAATGAGCATTTGGTCATAAACATAAAACCTAGCAAACGTTTCAAAAATTTATATAATCCTTTCACCTGCTTCATTTCCCTGCATTTAGTCTTTTAATAAGATTGCTGCTGTAGTGTATCATGTGAAGGAAAGACAAAAGTTACCTTATCTTTGTGATGTCTTAAAATGTGTACAGGTTTGGGCTGTGTGAGGTCCCACAAAATAACAGAATGATCTGCAGATGCACTTGCTAAAACATTTCTGAAATACAAGAATTTAAATCTAAAATTAGAAACAGTTTATTCTTCTCCAAAGACGAAAACATCAAAACAAACAGATCACACTTATTCCTATAGTGAGGCTAACAGTAAACATCAACTGAAGTGTTTTATTCTCTGTTTAGGTAAGGTAGGTCAGTGAAGTCTGTGTTTGAGCCTAGTGGCCCAGCGGGAGGGAGCTTATTCCAGTTTTTGTAGCATAAGTGACTAGGAGTATATTTCAACTCCCCCCTGGATGGGATGCTAGTTGATGACAGGGTTAACCCCCAGCATTAAATTGACTGGTATCCAGTCATATGTCTGGAGCAGGAATGGCTGGTGTAACATACTATGCTTCAAATAAAGACGATCCCTACATCACACTCCAAGATCAGGTGAGTTCAAATCTGACAATTTGCGCTTTTTTAAAAAAAGGTAAAGTCTGCGTTGAGCCACATGGAGCTTATCCCCGCTTCCATAGCATTAAGTGACTGGGTGTATTTCTAGTCCCCCCTGGATGGGATGCTAGTTCATCGCAGGGTTACCCTCCCCCCCCCCCCCCCCACTCCCAGCACTAAATTTGCTGGTAGCCATTTATACACCTGGGTGGAGAGAGGCAATATGAGAGTAAAGTATCTCGCCCAAGAACACAACACAACAACCCAGCCACAGATCAAACCTGGACTGTTCGATCCGGAGTCCAGCACCATTAGGTCACTGCAGCTCCCACTTTATATTCTTTTTTCATGTTAAGCTATACCAGTCCCCAACCTATGTGCATGCATCCTAGACTGCAAAAGTGTCCCTTTTTCCATTAGTAAGAATGGGCTTCAAAACATTGGTAAGCTTGTGCACAACATAAAATTAATAATTGTTCTTTTTACCTGACAAGATGATTCCATGATAAGTCAAGAACTGCATCACTGTGACCTCCATCAGAATTTCTTGATTTCTGCATCAACAGAAAAAATCAATGACTTTTGTGTAGACACATTTACTATTATTTTTATTATTTTTTTTTTTTTGTATTTATATGTATGTATGTACATAATACTAATGCCACATTTTTACTAGCCAAGATAGCTAGCAGTCCATGACACACGATGATACATTACAAAAACCTGATAGCCTTCAGATTTAAAAAAAAAAATAAATAAATATAAATGACCTCTGACCTTCTTTGACTTTTTTCGCTTTCTCCTTCCTAGTGAAACCACAGGTTCTAGTGTATCCACTAAGTCCATATCCCAGATATCAATGTAAGGCTCCATTGTTCCAACAGCCACAAAATTAGCTACAGGTTAAAAAAAATAGCTGATTAGTATTGAAATTTAAACTATATTTAATAAATAATTCCTGATCTGTCCAAGCTAATTGAACATGTATCTGGAAAAAGGAGATCACAGTGTCAGTCAGTAGTTAACTTGATTTGAGGAAAGTCACACCTACGGACCTACAGTAAGTCAAAGCTCATGGAGTTGATCATTACGCACACAAAATAATAATGACATGAACCAATAAAAAAGTCTGCAATGCATGCATTTATGGCTTACTAGTTTTCTTTTAAGTACAGTAAATTACCAAAAAGAATATAATCATACAGGAAAATATCAAAATGAAGAAACTGTTTGAAAGTGGGTACACTGGATTGGAAGGCAAGAATCACACCACTGTACAAGTGAGGTTTAAAGGTCTTGCAAACTGATGGGCTGACAAACAAACATCTCTGCTCTTATCTTGGGGCAACATTACACGAAACCTTGCATGGAACAACACATTGTAGTAACACTAAACAGATCAGCCATCGTTAATAGTATCTAATCAAGCACCTGGCTTGCTGGGATCTTCAGGATCAAAATCAAGCCATTCAATAGTCAGAGGAAATGCTTCAAGTAGAATATCATGATGCACATACTGGCTTCCTTCCTCTTCATTATAAACTGAAAAGAAAACATACATAATTATATTGAATAAATAAACAGATGTAGATAAGTAGATACTATCATGCACTTGGCAAATTAAATACTGAGTGGTAAAAGAAACTGGTTAACGGTCTGTTGTTTCATAATGTGAAAGCTGCTACAGTTACCTACACAAGTAACAAAGTTAATAAATAACCATGGAGACCACATGTGTCACACGGCAAAAAAAACAACAATGATGCTGATATCCTGCTACATAATTAGTTACAACCACCTAGCAGTACCTGACCATCTGTACATATATTCAGGGTTGTCAGTGGTTTTTGAGTAGCAGGTTCCATCCAAAAAGTAGGGGGCTATGAAACACTCAGAACTTGATAACACACACTCAGAACTGACCTACTAATATTCCGAGTAGCCGGCACAGTATTTGGAATAGCCGGTGAAATGCACCGATTGCCGGCTTATTTTGACAACTCTGTATATTAATGACAGTACTGTAACAGTACACTTTTCACATCCAAAGATAACAACCTATAAAAGTGTTGCGAGCAAATTACAGAAAAATTACAGTTAGAATAATCACCTGATATCTCTAAAGTACTGAAATCCTGGTCCACATGTCCAGCCACTATTAAATTATCATCTGGTTTAATATTAAAATCTTCTTTTTCATCTTCTTCAAGATCCTTTATATGCAAGCAAAAAGTAATGACTTGAGAAAGTAGAATAAAAATCTACAATTTTGCTGATTAAAATAACCTATAAAAGAAATTTCATTAACTTCTTGTATATTATGTTCAAACATGAATTACACATTAATTAATTTACATTTTGTTATAAATGAAGAGGTAAGTAAAGAATCAAATTGTGGGAGACGCGGTGGCCTAATAGCATGCTGAATGCCGCATCGAGCAGTCGAATTCTAGCCCTGGCTGGGGTCACTGTGTTCTTGGACAAGATACTTTACTCTCTCAGTGCCTCTCTTCATCCAAGTGCATAAATGGCTACCAGCAAATTTAGTGCTGGGGGCGGGGGTAACCCTGTGATGAACTAGCATCCCACCCAGGGGGGACTAGAAATACACCCAGTCACTTAATGCTATGGAAGCGGGGATAAGCTCCATGTGGCTCAAAGCAGACTTTACCTTTTTAAAAAAAAAACGCAAATTGTCAGATTTGAACTAACCTGATCTTGGAGTGTGATGTAGGGATCATCTTTATTTGAAGCATAGTATGTTACACCAGCCATTCCTGCTCCAGACATTAGCTCCCCTGTAATAAACAATAAGAATCTTCACAATAAGTATAAAAGTTTACATTCACTTCATGCTGTTGGTTCCACAAATCAACTAATTAAAAGTTCTTTACAACTTTGGAAAACTCTGTCATGATAATAAAATAAACTTTTAGCTTACCAATATAACAGTTTGACTTGAAATCTTTAAATTTACTGTAAGTTGTGTAGATTCCATTTTGCCATGGACTGTTTAATTAAGCATAAAGATGCACAAACTACATCTCAAGTCATAGATCAAAAACGAGTGCAAGTTTTTCATCAGGGGTTCCAAACACTAAGAAACAGATGAGGTGTTTGGATCCCCTGATGAAAAACGAAGCACGAGTTTTTGAGCTGGCTTCTCAAACTAGCATGAGAATTTTTTTCGAAGAATAGGCAATTAGTAGGCTTGCTCAATAGGCTATTGTCTGTTTTTTATTCATATGGTAAATGAAATGAATATTTTATATGCGGCCATGTGGGCAAGTTTTAAAGGTTGAATTTTTAATAAATTAACATTATGCCGCATGATGGAAAGCTAGTCCAGATCAGAACGTTTTCGAGTCCCAAAAACCTCTTCTCAAGAAAATGTTTTGGTGAATGATGCTGTTCCAGCTTCAACTAAGTATAAAAACAAGTGGGCTGTGAACATTTTTGCCGAATGGCAGAGGCTGGAGGTTGAGAGAGGTTAAAGTTCCGGTATTAGATTGTGGCGGTCTCTTCAAGGACTACGATTTACACAAGGTTACCGCTGTGAGTGCAGATATTGCTGGAATGGGCGCTCTATCGCTGAACTATTGGTTGTCAAAATTTGTGATGGAGGTAGCTAAAAAGTCCGGTGAAAGATACCCTCCCAAGTCTGTTTATGGTATCATTTGTGCCCTCAAGCGTTATTTGGAGGAGAAAAATAAAATGGATCAGAAGCTTTGAATCCTCTGGACGCTAGTGACAAAAGGTACTTGACAACTTTTAGACGGAATTGGTTAGTAATTTAAAATGCACTGTTTCACGACTTTAATTTTGTGTGTTATTTTTTGAAAGTTTGTCCTTTTCCGACGTTGCTTAGATGCCTAGATGAAGAATGGCATTCAAGAAGGGCTTCACATTAACGATGTGTAAGAAGGAATAATATGTTGCTGTATTGTTATTGTAAGCAATGATTTAAGCGGGAAAAATGCTGTATCTAGAATTAGAATTAAGACTGATTAAAATTCAAGTTTCTTGATCAGTGTCTTGATCAGTTTTTGAACTAATCTACCGTGTCTTGATCGGTATGTTCATTGGGTATCAACATACATGCACCTGACCCAATTGATGCGAGCTGATTGGGTCATCAGCTCATGAATAATTAATGAGTTTGAGAAATGTGGTTAAAATGTTGGTAATACATACACTGCTTATCCTGTGGGCAACTATTTTTTGTTGTTGTCAATGTTTTCTTTTGTTCTTGGTAGATTTGTATGTCACCTGAGTGAATAACTAAACAGATGGTGACAAAATAGAATAATCTAATTTGTAACAGAGACTGTAGTTTTTACCTTCTACATCTTCATCACTATCATAATGTTCCAGATCATATAAGTCTGTGAAGTCATCATCATCACCATCATCATTATCTTCGCTGCTTTTTACTGCACTTGATTTTGATTTTGATTGATTTACTTCATCTGATTTTCCTTCACTATTTTCTGCCTCCTTTTCTGCTTCTTCTTTTTCCCTATAGAGCAAAATTACTGTAAGTTTGACAATAAATTATAAAAATAAAATCTAATTAATTTTTTTAAAATTACATGTACATGTGAAATTGCAGAGTGGATGGTTTGATTAGTGATTTTGTGAGAGGCAATTAGAAAGACCATTACCGGTAATCAAGATAATCCACCATAATGGTTTTATATAAAACCCATGACTTCATTTATAATATAATTTGAACTCATCATTAGAAAGGGAAACCTAGCTTCATCTCAAGAAATTGAAGAGAAAGTTAATTAAGATCAGAAAGGATGACTTCAACTGATGGCCATGCCAGATCCAAAAACCATGTGTTCTAGTGATTAGGGTGATGGACTTGTAATCAGAACGTCCCAGGTTCAAATCCTCCACCCTGTCACCAGATGGATTTGTGCTTGGTAGACATGAATTCAACTTTTTTGCATTTTATCCATCTAGTAAGCCTCTCACCAGTTGGGATTCTTAATAAGTATCTATTCAAGTTACACTACTTGTAATTTAAATGTACAGTTTCCTCAATATCATTAGCACAGCAGTGCTGCCTGACACTTGAAAAGTGATTTATTCTTTTTTTACCTTAATTTCTCCTTTGCCTCATCTATAATTTCTTGAAGTTCTTCCTTTGACAATGCAACCTGTTAACATGCGGGGTATCTTAGCAAATTGCATCTCCTTTCGTGTATCATTTTATTTTATTGGCCCTGACAGATAGATCTGTTTTGCATGTTAATTCTTAATCATTGTAAATGCCACTTTTTAAGGTTGGGTGTTATGTTGTGATTCAATTTTGCCCTTGTTACAATCTGGTACTTTACTTTGTTTTATATTTATTGTCATAAACAAAAATGTATTGCCATACACTAGAACAAAAGAAAATACCAAATTGTACCAAATAAGGTAAAATTTGAATCACAACATGTATATGTTGCAGGTTTTCTGGTTAAATCTGTTTCCAGCCTAGTTTAATCTGTTTCAACCTGAAGATAACAATCTATTGAACTTCAGTTATTTAATGTCATTGTAAAAGTGTTATCTTCAGGTTGAAGCAGATTAATCATGGTCAGAAAAAGATTTAATCTGCAACATATATATCAATGACATGTGTATATTTGATTGTATACTGATGTGGGACAGAAATTATGGAAAGATATTCATAAAACACCATACCAGATAATACATTCAATTTTGTGAATCTTAATTTATTCATGACTGCACACAAGTAAAGCCCTTAACTCACGTCGAAGTTAGAATACACCTAAACAATAAACGTAAGTAAACTACTTGCACTAGGCCAATAAATTATCAGATCACTGTTGCTGAAAAGTGAGAACACTGATCGGAAAATTTATGACTTACCTTATCGGGGACGGCTTTCGCCACTCCTCGCTTGATCCAGCCTAAACAAGTTATCATTTTTCACATAAACGTCCACTTTTCTTCCGAATCACTTGATAAAAACCATGGTAAAAGTTGGTTCTTCAATAAAACGCACGATGCCAAGAACTGAACGTATGTTTCTTGCAAGGCTTCACGTGCGGCTGTGCGCGACAGACTGGGCACTAGTATAGAAGTTGCTGACCAAAGTGATCGCTGATAAAGGGGATAAATCAAAATTTTACTCTGAAATCTCTATGAAAGGGCAAAGTCAGCGTTTCGTTGTATGTTTCCTGTATTTTCCATTTCTAGATATGGAAAGACCTAAGAAAGAAGGCTTGACGTCTATTTTTTCCCTTTTCCTCTGCAATGCAAATGTGGCACCCAGTAGGGTCTAGTAGGGATGGAACTGCCGGCTAAAAAAAACATTTTCCAACTCTGTCCAACTGCACCAAGGCAAAACAAGTCATGAAAATTCCAAATGCTTACGCTGTATTCTAAATTATTCTAAAACTTAGTATTCTAAAACTTCTTTGTTTAGCATTCAGTCGTGCAAACCCAGTAAAATTTGTTGCGTGATTATACCGACTATACCTCCCTCGCGGATAAAAAACATAGCGTGCATGACTCAGGGCTGAGCGTGACACATTGCTCCATCAAGAAGACGCAGTCAGGTGTTTCTTTCTTTGATCATAGTCTTGAAAAGTTCTGGTTTTTCTGATTTAAACCAATGGAGACCGTTTCAGGGATACCTGTTGTAGATTTTGCCGCCATGAGTGTGGAACACGACACTTTTCCTTCTCCTGCAGATGATGTGGTGCAAGTAATCGCCAAACAAATCTACCAAGCGTTCAGCACTATTGGATTTGTTTACCTAAAGAATCATGGAATATCACAAGAAAAGGTGAATTACCTTAAGTAAGCGTTTAGCTAAAGCCAGGGCTTATGGATATGTGCAAACGCATCACATGTGTCGGAAAGCATCGTTTGTCGAATAGTGACATCGGTGTTTTGTTACTTCCAGTTCACAGGTTACAAATAATTCTCAGTGTTTCTTTGTTTCTACAGGTCGACGGAACGTTTGAAGTTATGGACAATTTTTTTACGCTAAGTAAAAACGTCAAGTCAAAGTATGCAAAAAAGGGCGAGTTAGATGCTAATGGATGGGAAGCTTTGGAAAGAGAAATGTAAGATGATGCAACAACAAGTTACCTAACAACAAGTAAACAAGGTTCAGTAGGTGGTTCAGCCCCACCATGAAGTCCCCAGGGAGAGTTTTACTTCCTTGAGTTGAAAGAGGCAGGGGTGAAGAGGGGGAAGCCAGGCCGCTGGAGATTTGAGAGCAAAAATCTGCCCAGGAGACTTTCTCCTTCTCAACTAGGATAGTGTAGAAATACGATCTTAGGGCAAAAGGTGAATTTAAGACAGCAAGACCATAATTAAAACATCTAGTCAGATTTCTGATTTGATTGTAATCAGGGGGTAATGGATAATTTGCTTGCTGTGAATTAATTCCTTATTCCAATTTTCAGCACTGATCCAACAAAACCAGGTGACCTAAAGGAGTCCTTTGATATTGGAGCTTTTGACGACAAGAAATTTGTAAGTGATATCTTGATTTATCTTTCTTAAAATCCGTTAATAGATCTTAAGATCGCCAGAACTCAGTTTCAGATTAGTTATAAGGCAATGAGTTCACAAGTTACTGTAAGTTTACTGAGTTTCAGAAACTCTTCTTTTGCAGCGCTGGCCCACAGAAGTACCCAAACTTCAACCAGTAGTAAAGAGCCTCTTTGATCTACTTAGTATGCTTGGAGATAGAGTTTTATGTGCCATGGCTATTGGCTTAGGACTGGTAAGTGTAAAAACATAAACCTTTTTAAAAACGAAACTACATGTATTTAAAACCAAATCAACACAACTAGGTCAAGTTAGGGATGGGGGGGGGGGGGGGGTACTCTCTATAATGG
The DNA here is from genome assembly GCF_052425735.1 of Oculina patagonica. NCBI lineage: Eukaryota > Metazoa > Cnidaria > Anthozoa > Scleractinia > Oculinidae > Oculina > Oculina patagonica. Next base: position 26,248,672 of record NC_135759.1, read on the forward strand.
CCTATACAGGGAGGTTCCGGGAGTAAGGGGTATCTTTTTCAGGCTTCAGGTATATAAGAGGGTAGGGATTTCACAAGTTTAGGTCTACGGAAGGGTATGGAACTGGTATACAAGGTATACAATCAAAGGCTCTTCGAGCAACCTCATGGTAATTCGATGAAATCCAATAATGTAACGCAATTTCACTTTATTACTAGTGTTCAATAATAACGTGACATGAGATGACGTGACACGAAACAAAAACGTGCTGTGGATGTCGTGTTAACTAAAACACGTCACACGGCAAGCGCAATAATATTTTTTATAATTTAAGCGTAACTGCATGTAGCTTATAGCTGCCATCAATAATGTCACAATCTCACTTACCAATTTGCCTTTGAATGTTTTCTGGGGTCATTGATAGGTCTTTTTCACATAAGCGTCCAAACATGTAACACAATCTCACTTTGTTTGCCTTTGAATGTTTAATTTTTCCATGGAAGTTGCGACATTGATGGTAGGCATAAATAGATTGTGCTCGGCAACTTTTGAGCAACTTTTAGTGTTTTGAGCAACTTTTTGTAGTACCAGCAACCCAGGGCAACTTTTGCTTTCCTTGGCAACTTTTGAGCAACAAATAAAATCAAACCGATCCAATGCAAACCATACTGAAAAGGTCGTTTTATTTCGAAGGATTCTAGTAAAACTGGTTTTATCAAAACTGATTTTTTCAATTTTTTTTTTAATTAAAAAAAAAAAAAACAATTTTGCTTTTAAATACTAGTGAGCAGCACACAGCATAACAATATATGGCTTTTTGGCCTCTTTTAATGATTGTAAGAAAATGTTTAAATGGGAACATCAAACAAACACGTTTTGAGTATTTATCTAAAACAAAACGACTCTAGAGAGCAAGCAACTTTTCTAAATTTTGGTGGCAACTTTTTGATATTTGAGCAACTTTTGGGTATATTGTGAAGCAACTTTTCTTGAATTTACTAGCACAATCTATTGATGCCTAATTGATGGTCCGTGCTCTCAGGTTTCGTAGCGCGATTTCAAAATATTTTAGTGTAACATTTGATCCTTTTTACCATTTAGTAAATTTGTTTTGTGAATATGTTTACTTTTCTGTCAGCACGTACAGAGTTATTTTGAGAAGCGAATAAAATGTGAGAGAAAGATCAGTGTGCGTTTCTGCACGACTCAAAAAGATGAAAAACGGATGACGTGACACGAGATGACGTGACGCGAAACAAAAGCGTGCCATGAATGTCGTGTTTACTAAACACATCAAAAGGCAAGCGTAACTGCATGTACCTTATAGCTGCTATCAGTAATGCCACAATCTCACTTCATTTGCCTTGGAATGTTTTCTTACGCAACGGGTCATTGATAGCGTATGCTCTGAGGCTTCGTTGAGCGAATTCTATTCTCTTTTATCACCTTAATTTGTTTTGTAAAAATTCAACCTTGTGAAAGAGAGAGACCCTAGAAACGAGGTTGGAGAATAATTTGTTTTTGATTGACATGTACTGAATGGCGTTTTTAAGAACCTTTCTGTCAGCACGTTTACTGTTAAATGCATGAATTAATTGCGGTTTAATATCGGAATGGAGTGAGTGAGTGAGTCCGTGAGGGAAACACGTGACGTCGAGAATGATCACTACACCTTCATTACCATTCGGTAAAAAGGGTTCAATTTCTGTCAAAATGGTATGTAAACCTTGGGTAAGGGGTTAGAACTTGGGGGGGGGGCCTCCCCATATAAAACGTTTTTGGGTACCCCCACCGGGTTAGGGAGCAGATTATGCATCAAGGATATTCATCATATCAATTAAGAAAGTGAGAGGTGGGGGGGGGGGAGTACTCTCCTCTGGGTTAACAGTTCCTCTTTTAGTTGATCCACTTTTCTAATAGCCGTCAACACTTTTCCTTTAGCCTGCAGATGTCTTTAAGAGTTATTATCAAGATGTTGGTACCACAAAAGGCACAGCACTTTTGCGCTTCAACTATTACCCCAGAATAACTGATATTGAACGAATCAAGCCAGGGCAGATACGATGTGGAGAGCACACAGATTTTGGTGGAATAACTCTCTTGTTTCAAGATGATGCAGGAGGTCTTGAGGTCACTGGAACAGATGAATTTTTAACATGTAGCCATTTTGAGCAGTGGCAGAATTTTGGCCATCTGCAATCTTTATGGAAAATGTAGCACCTTTGCTTACAGTTGCTTCAATCATATTTTTTGTTTTATAATAGTTCTTTTTCAATCATCCAGGTTGTCAATAGGGAGAAGAAATTTGTTCCAGCCACACCTATTCAGGGAACAATACTTGTCAACATTGCCGACTTGATGCAAAGATGGACTGCAGATAAGTTGGTTTCCACGGTAAATATCAATGTAGCTGAAGCTGGCTAACATTGAAAAATGTTATAAATGCTAATGCTAATAATAATAATAATAATAATAATAAATAATAATAATAATAATAATCATAATAATAACAATAATAATATATAATAATAGTTATTATTATTATTGTTATTATTTTCATTAATAAGTTAAGGTTATATTTTAAAGTATGTTGTTTTAAAATTATAAAAATGTACAATTTGTAAGTAGTGCGATAGTTCTTGTCTTTTATAAGCATGTATTCATGCTATTAGCATAGAAAGAAAGAAATAAATGAATTGCAGTAGTGTAGCTGTATTGTAATTAGTGTTATTGTATTGCAAGTGGTGTACCTATGGTGCTGTAAGTAGTATGTGTTGCAATGAAAAATCGATACATGTACTGTTCAAATAGCTTTTCCTTCTCCCAGCTTCTGTACATATTATGTAAATAACTGATCCCACTGTCCAAGCATTAGCTGCCTTCTGACTAAACTTGGCTTTTTTCATTTTAAAATTTCCTGCAGGTTCACAGAGTCATCATCCCTGAAGAGGAACTCAAGCGACGTACACCAAGACGCTCTGTTGCATTCTTTTATGATCCTGATTGGAAAGCAAAGATTACTTGTCTGGATGGCTCAAACAAGTATCCGCCAATCAAATGCGGCAAATATGTCTCTCAAGTCATGAGTGGCTCTTTCAGCTTCTGATTAGAACTGATAAACAATACTACTGGGCACAATACCTTGTCTGATAAAGTAGCTGCCACCTAAGACGCAAAAAGCTTCCCTTTTTTTTACATGCCAATAGATTCACATCAAGGTTAAGGAGTGAAAAGTCACGGTGCCATGTTAGATCAAAATTGGTCCATTTCGTCTGTATTATCTAGACCTTGTATCATTAGAAGGCGAGGTTTACATGGGTTGTATGCTCATGAAATCCTTTTTAAGGTCCACAGTGCTTTCCCATACACAAGGCGAATTTCTTACATGGGAAATTTTTGTTAGACCATTTTTTCTAACCAAAAAAATCGGGACCAAAAATTGAGAGATTTTGTCGGTAAATAAGAAAAGCATGAAATGCTAAAAATTATTTGTAGCAGGGATGTATTGGAAGAAAAAAAAAACAATCAGACAAAATTATGGTGATTATCCTCTTGTTTGATTTACCACTAATTATTTTATTTAACAATTAGACTACGAGCCCAAGTTTTCTATGAGCAAATAGTCAACGAGGCGCAGCCGAGTTGACTATCGCTCATAGAAAACGAGGGCGAGTAGTCTAATTGTTTTAGTAGAAACTCTAAATGATTGCAGTCCAAAACCTACAATATTGTGCACTTTGAAGACAAAAATCAATAAAATTTACCGCTTAAAGAGCTACGCGAGCGCGCGACTGTTTTCTATCGGCAAATAGAAATCAGTGGGAGAACCAATCAGATTCGCGGATTTCCATCAGAACACAGCTGAGTTTTACTAATTTCTGATAGACAGGTCAGAGTAAAATAAATTATTACAGTGTTCATTCTTTTTTCAGATGATTCACACAGTAACAGAAAGAACTGTCTAAAATTTTAAAAGTTTTCTTTTTATTAAGGGGTCATCCAACAAGGGCAAAATTAGTGTAATCAAAATATGTGTATAAATCATTAAAATAATATTATTCATCAGGGTTGCATCGTCATCATTCAAAGTTTTGACCATGTTTGTAGGCTTTAACCTTTTGCTATATATATCTCAAGTTTCTGAAAATCATGTCTACAGGCGTTCAGGTTCTAATTAACAAATAACATCAGTCTCTATAAGCAAATAGTCAACAAGACACAGCTTAATTGATTGTCACTCATAGAAAATAAGGACCAGTAGTCTAATTGTTTATAAGTAGAAACTCTAAAGAATTGCAGTCCAAAACCTACAATTTTACGTTCTGTAAGGCAAAAAATCAAGAAAAATTAAAGGAAACACACTGCACAATTTTGTTCTACCGAATAGAAAACAATGGATTTTCAATAGAACACGTTTCTACTAAAGACAATTACCAATTGAGATCTGATCTCCCTTCAAACCATGCTTAAAATATAACAGGTGCCCTGGAACCACCACTGCTCTTGCATTCTATTGACTTTAATAGTTCATTTAGGGCTTTATCCCTTGCCAAGGATTTGTAATCAATAGAATCTTGAGCTCTAATTTACTAATTAGTCACTCTGGTAACACCAGTCAAAATGTCCAACCAGGCTGATACAAAGAAACTTGTCAAACTTATTTTTTAATTGCCCGATTCCCTCTATGGCGCATGCCTGCAGGGAATCATGGTAGTTGTATTCATAAAACCATGTGCGAAACTCAGCAATGATGAATACAACTACCATGATTCCCTGCAGGCTTGCGCTATAAAAGGAATCAGGCATTCCCCACTTTACTAAACAGAGGGTTTCTGGGGGATCCCTGGAGAAATTGCCCTGTTCTCCAAATATCTCCTTATTTTACCTTGTCTCTTGGCAGTCCAGGAAAAAAGCTCTTTTAAAACTGTAACCTACTTCCAAATTTGTATAACACAAAGAATGGTCTTCCTTAACATATTATGTGTGTACCAGCGTTTGTCCTTGTTTTATAAGCGATAAGCTCAAGGTTTACCACCCAAAGACACGTTGCATAGTCGACATCATATGCCTCTCCATATCCGCCATTTGATCGAACATCCTATCAAAGTCGCCAAAACTGGCAAAAGGATCGTACAAGTTGTTCTGAGGTGCCCTCTCAGGGCTACGGTTTCGTCGGTGATGTCGTTGTCTTCTGTGCCTTGGGACATACGCGTCTTGATCTCCGTGGAAGTCAGCAAGCAAATCCTCGGCAAATCTGTTATCGAAAGCGAAAGTGTTTGAGAACGGATCCTCGTCAAAAGTGTCGTGGAAGAAATCTGTATTCCGTCTTCTGTTTGGCCTTCTCGATGTGTTTTCTGTGTTAGTGAAATCGTGAAAGGCGCCAAAAGTTTGGAAGGCCATGTTGAAAACATCGTTAAAAGAAGTGGTACCAAAGAATTCCCTGAAAACGTCTTCCGGGTTGCGGAAGGCCTGCGAAGGAAACGTTTCGAAGTTTGCGGCAAATTCTCCTCCTTCGCTTCTCGGACTGGCCGAGAGTCCTTCTTTGCCATATCTGTCGTATATTTCGCGTTTATCCTTCTTAGACAGAACCTCGTATGCCTCGGAAACGAGCTTGAATCTTTCCTCGGCCTGTTCTTTGTTGTCGGGGTTTTTGTCCGGGTGCCATCGTAACGCCTGTCGTCGATAGCCTTTCCTTATGTCGTCTTCTGTTGCTGTTCTTGGAACTCCTAATATTTCATAATAGTCGTCCGACATTGTGGAAAAAAGCTACGTGATGAAACTCACATTACTCGGAGCATAACCAACTGTAAACAAAATTATAACGAGATGGCAAATATCGCTTTATCCCCGTGGTGAAGCTCGAAGGATATGTACTCAAGTGGTGTGTGACGTCATTCAGCTTTGTGTCGCCGATTTATGCAATATTTTTACCGTGGGAGCAGAGGGTGGGTGGGAACCCCCTGGGTACCATCTCGTTCCTAAAAGAACTCAAATTTGCGACCCATCTTAGACCGGATTTGCAAAGGATGTTTTTATTTGAATTTTTTTCCTCAATACTACAACATCCACTAAATAATTTTCGCACTTTTTAAAACGCCCCACCACAGGCCTGGATAGGCACATATACATGTACCCGCCGTATAGCAGGGTGGTATAGAAAAGAATATAATAGAATAATTTTTATTAATTTCATACCCAATTAACATGATTTTTTTTTAAAAAAAATGATAATAGCGCAGAACATAACTATTTCCGGGAACCAGTTTGACTTTAAAAATAAAACTTAAGGTAAAAGCTGACATTAAAATTGATACTAAACGTTTTCGATCTGTTCGATCATCATCAGAGTGAAAAAATCTGCATACACTCATCGTTCTTATAGTTCAGATAACACCAGTTATGTGGTACCTGTTCCCATTGGGAACAAGGTGAGGTCCAGTGATTGCACTTTGTTTAAGGTGGTAGCGTGCAATGTAGAATGCTTCTTTTATTCTTCTTTTTAACCATGAGTGGGCAGTGGTTAAAACATTCCACGTGAACTTGTGATTAGGGTGTTTTCTGATGTGCTTGGCTGGCTCTGACTGCTTATTTACATCTGAATGTTCGTTAACACGAACCTCGAGGTTGCGTGCTGTTTCGCCAATGTATGTTACTCCACAATTACACTTGCCTGTGTAGATGACGTGTGACGGGTGTGTGATTTTGTCTTTTAACTTGTAGATTGATTCCGTCTTGCGTGTTTGCCACATTATGAAGAAGTTAAACCTCCATTTGGTGTACATGTTAAGCTTCTTTAAGGATTTCCTACTTTCTACTTCATTTGTTCTGCAGAACGGGATACGAATTCCAAGTTAGGTCTTTCATCGATTACCAGTCGACAGGAATTATTGTTTCGTCGCTTTTTGGGTTTTCAAAAAAAAATTCGTTTGCTCCAAGACAAAATGTATAATGTAGTTTATATTGTATACATATTGCTTTGGTTTATCGTTTTATGGCAAATATTTTTTCCCGTGAAAAAACCTCTATTTTACACCAGGTTAACAACAACACGGGCAGTTCTCGAGGTAATGCTAACAATTTTCCTTTCCCACTCCTCCCTTGCATTGTCACTGTTCAGGTGCATCATTTTGCATCAACAGGCAATGTTCACAAAAAAGGGCCCTGTTTGTTTCCTGAGACGAAAGGAAATACATCGAATTCGTGGTTTTGAAACGTCTATCTGGTCGATTTCAGTGGCGTTTCTAGCCCATTGTCCACTTATGAAACTCAGAACATTTCGTTTGTTGAAGCTGTGACACTTGTGTGTTATCTAATGAAAGCGGTTCGTGTTCAAATCGATGGAAAACAGCAACCCAGAAGAAAATGGCGATGATCGTGGAGTCGAGCAGGATGACTCCACAGACAGTGAGCTAGAAGAGTTAAACGCTTACGTTCCTTTAGATATTCCGCCTCGAGATTTCCCTAGGCATCTTTCAAGAAGTTATTCAGAACCACAGAGGACTACAACGAGAAACAGAATGGATCATATGCTGCGAAAGGGCGCTCACTCCCCTCCCATCATTCAAAAGCAACGAAACAAAATTGTGACACAAGTCTTACCGAGAAATGCTCAAGTCGGTGATTATGCTGAAAAAATTACGCTAGTAGTCGACGATACACGTTTTGTCGTCGAAAAATCGCTGTTCACGGCTCATCCGAACACTATGTTAGGAAGGTAGGTTACTGTTCTTTAGTTGAAATCATTTGAATTTTGTGGTAAGACTTCACTTTGCTCTCTCACTTTTTCCTTCCCCTTTCACATGTTACTGAAATCAGTTAGAATACATTCACTTATACAAAATTTGGAATGTGGAGATCAAGATACAGTTTATGCGACTTTATTTCTTTATACTGATATTTGACGCCTTGTTTTAGGTATTTTTCAATATGTAAAAAATTGAATTCAAATTGCTTTGTGTAGTTTTAGGAAGATAAGTGCATGCAAAATAATATTCTAATTATAGCACAATACTTTTTTACAATTATGTAATTCGGGTCCTGCTGATCATGCACTCAGTGCAGGCTTATTTACTGAATGGGATGGCTGTTGGATCATGTATCGTATAGGGGGTCTTGATCACTACAATGGTTGACATACATGTATCAGTTGATAATAGTTAATGTATGGACTGCCAAATCTTCAAATTTCCAAACTACAGCGTGTTCAAAATGCTGCTGCAAGACTAATTATGGACATACCAAAGTACTCACATATAACTCCAGCCCTCTACGAGCTTCATTGGCTTCCCATTGCTCATCAAATTAAGTTTAAGATTTTAATTCTTACCTTAAAATCAATTTATGGTCTTGCACCATCATATCTTAGTGATTTGGTGAAAGTTAAGCAAGCGAGCTCATAGTCGCTATGCTCAAATAGTAGCCTATTATTAGAAGTTCTACGGGAGACAATGCGCCCTACACTTGGCGGCAGGTCCTTCATTTCATCGGCACCGGCTTTATGGAACAGTTTGCCGGCCGACCTGCGTCTTATTTATACGACACTTGGTGTTTTTAAAAGTAAATTTAAGACATTTTTATTTAGATCAGCATTTTAATGTATCTTTTTAAATTTTTACCGTATTTTATCTTTAGGTTTTAGTTGTTTTATGTATATGTATTCTTTTTATTGTTTTTAATGAAATTACTGTAAAGTGCTTTTGATCAGCACATGTAAAAAGCGCTATATATAAATTTTTAAATTATTATTATTATTATTGATATATCAGTCGCCAAATCAACCAAGATTTGACCGACATGATGACCGATAGTCAACTGATACCCGACCCGACCAATGTGATTGTTGTCTATCGACCGAAAGTCAACCCCTAGTGTTTGTTGAAGTGTCGACTGTGATTTTGTCGGTGGCCTATCAACCCAAATATTGGGATAAACAAGTGTAAAATTCTATCAATAGACAGTATTGATAGGTTTATTTGAATTTGATTATTTATTTAGCCTCAACATTGCTTTAAAAAAGGTTTCTTGGTATCGTCAACCAATACTATCTAAAATATTATCGGTGAGATCTTGGTCAATACAATGCATATATGGGCAGATATGGCGGTCGTCTGTCGACGGATACTTGACCGATTATTGGTAGACTATCTGTTGTTATGTCTTGGTCAATAGTGAATAAAGCAACCAATATACAGTGAAACCTTGATTTACCGGTAACGAAGAGCCAAGGGACTGGGGAAATTTGTTTGTTATATCGAGGGTTCTCATAACGAAAATCTTGATATAATGAATTTGCAGAAAAACCAACCTCGTTCCTTGTTACAGGATTTAAGTATTTTCATCCTTGTTGGTCTCTTCTTCATCCATCTTTTGTCACATGTTTAATAATTCATTATATTGGGGTACATACGTTTGGGCTTCCGCAATTTGTTCCTTACAACGAGGATTTCGTATATATCCAGGTCCTTTTCCATACATTTTACTGTAACTTTGGCTGGGCTAAAGAATATCGTTTGTCATACCGTTGACTAGAGGTTAATTAAATCGAGGTTCCACTGTATCGACTGTTATAATCCATCAAATATATTTGGCGCACGCAGTTGGTTTAAACACGTCATGTGATGCAGACAAATCTGAGGAATATCAAGTGACATGCTGTTTGGTCAGTTTAAATTTTAAGTTGCCAGCCTTCCTTCTTCTTCTGTAGTAGCAGATTATCTTAGCCAGTTTCCAGATACTAATGACAGACCTGTTGATACATGTACTTTGTACTCAGCCTTTATCCTGAAATATATTCATGTTATGGACTATGTGACTGTAACATGTACATGTTCATTCCAGAATGTTTGGCTCAACGATGGAATACACTACAAGAAATGAAAAAGGGGAATATGAAGTAGCAAGAGGTATCTCTGCAAATGTCTTCAAATGTATACTGGTAAGAACTACATTACTAAACTTATTGCTATTTGTTTTCAATTATCTGGATTTTTTTTGTCATTCTCTGTCAAGTCAATATAAAATAAGGTTGTACATAGAGTGTTTATGACTGCAGCAGTGCTTCTTGCACCTCCACTCCCATAATGATTCCTACAGCAGTTTCAGACAGAACTTCATGGAGAAGGAGACTGAGTGTTGTTCCCGAAAATGTTTATACCCCTCCCATGGAAGGTTTTTGGTTGATTCCCTTCCCCTCATTCAAAAAATTTAAACAAGAAAGACAATTATTTATTAGTATTCCCATGGAGATGGTGTCATCATCGTCATCATCATGTTTTTTTTTACCCTTGGATTTCGGAGTAGCTTGTACAGCTAATATCTCCAAGCATTTTGACAGTACACACTCAGGAACTCCATGCCCTACTCTTTATGATAAGTGTGTGGGTTTGTGTACCAAAATACAATATCACAAAATGTAACACTTTTGAAATTACAATTAAAGTAAAATAAAACAAAATAAACATCTTACCTACCTTGGGGTGATATGAATATTTCCTGTGGTTGACCATAAGTAAATCTTTTGCAGGATTACTACAAGACTGGTCTTATCAACTGTCCACCGAGTGTACAAATCCCAGAACTGAGAGAAGCCTGTGACTACCTTCTCATACCATTTAATGCTCAAGTTGTCAGATGTCAGAATTTAAGTAAGTAATACTGACAATATAACTATTAATTATATTTAATTTCTAATTAGTTTCAAGTCTCACAATCATCAGTCGAGAATTTACTTAAATTAATAAAAAAAAAGTGGCAAGTAAAAAAGTGAGCGTTTTAAAAGTACTTTCGTTAATCGTTTAATTTTTGGATATAACCTAGCTTTAGAATAACAAGGTCACAGAGATTTTTGACTAATTAAGTAGTAAATTTATATTCAGTTAGAACTTTTTTAATCTTGTAAATTGTGTTAATTTTTATTGCTTGTAACACAAGATAGGTATTTTTATCTTTTGAATCAATAAACACCATTATCATTATTATTATTATCAATCATTGGTAACTTTTTTCCCTGCGTTTAATGTTGAAGCTACTTCAACAGCTACATGTACCTTGCAGAGCAGTGATCATTCAAATTCCCGTTTGGTTGCTGCTCATTGTATCACTGTGTTTTTTTTATTGTTTCATATTTAATTATAAAATTAAATATTGTGTTTTGCAGGGGATCTTCTTCATGAACTATCAAATGATGGTGCCAAAAATCAATTCCAGTACTTTGTAGAGAAGTACATTCTTCCTGTGATGGTGTCTTCTGCTAAGGTACAGTAGAAATTTCTTGTGCACTGTTAAACCTTACCTACTATAAAGTGACACTTAACCTGTCCTTTTACACCCCATTAAAGGGACTGTGTCACGTCTGTTAAGTTTATTTTTTTAAGTTTTGCCAAATATTCGCTATGAAATTTTATATTTGCAAAGAAATACACTGTAACTTGGATCTAAATGACAAAACCATAGCTTCACTGCAACCATATGTGTCTCCCAGGCGTTATAATTTAAAGTTACAAGCAAACAAGATAAACTTTGAAAACAATTCAGCTCAACAATAATTATTTCAAAAACCCATATCGGAATCTCCAATCAATCTTCGTCACTTTTGGCCATCCTTACTTTGTTAAATGTATTTGCTGTGTTATTAAAATGTTCCTTCACTGTAGGTTATTTTTAAATTTCACCGAATTTGATGCTCATTTCCAATGCCTAAATTTGGCTAGTATTCAAGACACAGTCCCTTTAATAAGACCAGACTTTTTTTGTGGCCTGTTGGTGGCCTGATCAACAGAGCCCTGCTGTATGAGATGAAAATAAAACTTTTTTTGGAACTTACAAAATGACCATTGCCTGTTGTAAAATTAAACATGGATAAATTAATAGTATTAATTAAGGGTGTCAAGGATATTACCAGTTCCAAAACAATTACCAACTAACAGTCCGTTGTAATGTTATGAATTGATTTAATTATAGAAAGGTGACCGTGAGTGCCAGATAGTTATTCTTACTGATGATGATGTGGTGGACTGGGACGAGGAATATCCTCCAAGCATGGGGGAGGAATATACGCACAGTAAGTAAAGACAGTGTTCTAGCCTCGTGGCCCCTACTACTGCCGGAGCTTATCCCAGTTTTTGTGGCATGCAGCAACTAGTTCTAAGTATTTCTCCCCTCCCCACCCCCCCCCCTCCGGATGGGATGCTTGTCCATCACCAGGCTTCCCCCCATCATTAATTTGCCAGTACCATTTGGAGAGAGGCACTATGAGGGTAAAGGGTATTATTTTGTACTGATAAAGTGATCATTGAAGTTCAAATTTACAAAAGGCAGTGTCTCATTTCATACTGTTGAATTCCAGACTTACCACTGTACAGATCACTGTTGGATTCTATGCAGTGTCCAAGGGTGTAGCTAAGAAAACACTTAGCTGGCTTTTCTGACCTTGATGTTCAGAACTAATAGTTTACCTTAGTCCTTGTCTTTATGTCAAATTTCAGCTGGATTTAAGTTCTCTTGTAGCTGGTGAAATTAGCCGACAGCCAACCCTTTAGCGACATCCCTGGTGTCTCTACTTTGACTACCTTGTTTTCTGCATGCATTTGTCATCAATTTACGGCCACTATGCAGTTCTAGTTTAGTGTGACGTGGAAATTTTCATGCTTGACTGTCAGATATATCTTACTGTAGACTGAATAACAGTGCAGCTGATGGTAGTGCTTTGTCATCAATCGGTACATGTATGTTAATGCATTGCCATTTCCTTTTGTGTTTTAGTCGTTTATTCTACATCTTTGTACCGGTTCTTCAAGTACTTTGAAAACCGTGACGTAGCTAAAGAAGTGCTGAAGGAAAGAGGCCTCAAGAAGATAAGACTAGGAATAGAAGGTAATTCTAATTAGAAAGTACATGATTTTATCTGACTTGTTGTCGGTTATGGTAAGGACTGAACATTACATGAGTTTGCTCAGGAAGATGCAGCAGTTTTCTTGACACGAGAAATAATATCAGAGTTAAGTTGTCTTTGCAAATTTGAAAAGGAGCTTGTTCCTGATATTTGTACTTGATGTTTCATACAGGTTACCCAACTCACAAGGAGAAGATAAAACAGAGGCCTAATGGAGGGAGACCTGAGGGTAAGAGGAGTTTAATAGCATCTGTTCTGCATAGAGTTAATTCTCCAATTATATTCAGCTTAAAAAATAACTTACAGTGCATTGCAAATTGTACCTTTCATTTCTACCTTGCCATGAATTACTGCCTTTAGTTAATAACGACTTGCTCTCGTCTGGTCTAGTACTCAGTCGGCAGAGTAATGGTGATCTAATCCAGAGGTTCTGCCTTTGGGTTTTAGTCCCAATGCACTCAAAATACTTTGTCTTCGCCTCATGTGCTCCCCTATTCAGTTTCGGTAATGCTCAGAATGAATCAATGAATGAAGAAAACATCTGGCAACAATTGTTTGCAATGCTGGTAAAATTGCCATTGTACTTTCTGTATATATTTACGCACATTTCTTTGCTTTACAAAAGAGCCAAGATACTAAACATGATTCTTACACTTTTAATCGCAACATTTCTCAGCATTTACTCCCTGATGTACTTTCATTCCCATCTAGTAATCTACAACTATGTTCAGCGACCTTTTGTGCGCATGTCATGGGAGAAGGAAGAAAGCAAGAGCCGCCATGTTGATTTCCAGTGCGTCAAGACCAAGACAGGCACTCCTGGCCTGGTGGAGGCTGTAGATGAGCCTGCCGCCTTGGCAGCAGCTGGCGCTGGTCCTCATCCCCCCGCGGCCATACTGGGTGCAGATCCTGAAGACATCGAATGATGATCCCAAGCAAACAAAGGGATTATACCATATATGGCTGTTAGTGGTCACCAACAGCTTATTTCTCCTCAAATATGACTGAAAGTCCGGTTTGTGGTCACAAGAATTGAGGAACTGAACACTAACGTGGATTAAGGTGGTAGCGTGACATCATAAATATTCAAAATATTTTTTTCCTTAACATTAAAGACACTAAACTCCCATCGCGAGTAGAAAATCTTGTGGCATTTTCTTCGCATTATCATTACTGGCAAGAAAAGATTATTTGTGGGAGTTCAGAGATTGGCAAAGTTTGAACAGGTAAAAGTTTGCACTTGTGTTGTGACGCAAAGAGAGACGCAAAATTAACGAAGTATTTATTGACGGGCTAACGCTTTAAAATAGCCATATCGCAGGTGTTTAATGCAATAAGGGTGCAACCTTTTTGCCAGTGGACGTTTTTCAAGCAGGTTAAACAAATAAAATCGCGTACTTTTAAAAGTTTCTTAGTGATGTCACGACCTTAGACCAAGTACTTTTTATGGTATAACAATTTTCAATTTAGTGTCGAAAAACCAAAAGCAGAGTAATGACTCTGGCCAATCTCAAAGGACATAGACAATCCAATGAACCAATCAAAACGCGAAGCAAATATATATACATGTAGTCGGCACGAAGCGCGGAAAAACGTGTGCGAGCGAGAAACGATTAGTTCTGATTCTAGTTTTGATTGGTTGAGAAAGTGGCGCGAGATTTTTACAAACGCGAATTACTTTCGACACTCAAGTGAAAACCGCTCTAATAATATTGCATGAAATTATTCCGACTAATACTTACAGATAGTCGAACTCCAGTGCCGTAGCAAGGGGAGGGGCCGGGGGGGCCCGTGCCCCCCCCCCCCCCAGTTTTTTTCCTAAAAAGTAAAAACAGACCTGTATAAAATGGTAGAAACTTATGTTGAAAATAAAATTTTATCTCCCGAGTGGTTTGAAACAATAACATTTGTACTTCTTTTCATTTTTTAACGTACGTAGGGTGATGCACAACAATATTAAACAGCCAAAAACTAAAACAAACCAGAAATCGTGACAACAATGTGAAAAAATGTCTCAAAAATGTCAAAATGTCTAAAAAATGTCTCAAATTCGCGATATGCGTATACAGTAAAAACCCGCGTGTAAGAACCTACTTTTTTAGAGTTTGGCAAAACAGGTTCTTGTATTATGGGGTACTTATTGACAGTTAAGGCTAAGTAGGTTCTTAATCAGGTTCTTAATTTCTACAGAGTAGACATTGTTGTTGATTATCAGAGAATAGTATAAAATCTGGTCTGTTATTCATTATAAATATTTATTAATGTACCCATGTTGCCAAAAGACCAACAACATACTGTATATACCCCAGTAACATCATCTTTCTGGTTTTTGGTAAAAAATATATATAAATTAAATAGTTAAACCCTACATGTAAGAACCTGTAGGAATTTGTTTGGCTAAACAGGTTCTTATATTTTGGGGTATTATAAAAGCAAATTTCTGCCAGAAGGTTCTTAAATGCCTAGGTTCTTACACGCGGGTTTTTACTGTATCACAAATAGCTCTTGGAGAATGCTGGAAATAGCATTACCAAGCCTCTAGATTTCAAAATTTTCTTGGGGGCATGCCCCCAGACCCCCCTAGCGGCTCGTACCTCCGGCACTCGCGTGCCCCCCCACTTATTTTACCCTTGCTACGGCACTGAACTCCTGTGAGGAGATTCTCCATGCAGACATAGGGCTTAAAGGTTAAAAAATATTATTAATTAAAATCATTCGCTCTTTGGCCAAGGTAACTGCATCCAGTAGGACTACGGAGAGAGCTTACAATGCATAGGTTATACCGCTGACCTCAATACAACGGGAATAATTTAGGCACCCAGATCAAAGTAGCAACAGTAATGCATTTGTGTATTAAAAAAGTAATTATTTGAAAGTTATATTAGTTAGGTTTCATACCAAGATTTATAAGTGTAAAAGGTTCATTCTCCACTGTTAGAATCTCAAATGGTGACGCCTAATTAATCGTCGCTAGAATAATCAAGTTCGCTCATTGCGCTGTAAGTTTGTCGTAGTCCTGATGATGGCGGTGGAACTGCTGGTCCCAGAAGCGGGTTATAATAAGACCTATCTCCACCATCCATATCATACATGGACATGTCTCCGTACCTGCCCAAGCTGGAGGACTGGGGATGACTTGAAGTCACAGGTGTGATGTCGTACAGTGTGTCAGCGGGTGGATAGAAACTAGCCTTTGAACTGTAAATAATGGGACCAAATTGCCAGAACAGTCTTTTAATTTCTTGATGTGATTTATACGCTTGCTGTTAATGATCTCATAAACAAAAGGATAGGCGGCTGTAGCCGGTATCAATTGGTTGAAAAAACAGTAGTTTAACTCAAAATATTTAGATTCAGTTTTATGACGTCTTTGGACGCCTTTCTAAGGTTAAAGTGTAGACGCAGAGAAGATGTTTCCGGATTTTGCCATCCGTATTGTCCGTACCGTGAAAATTTAATATTTTAATATTAAGGCCCGTAGAAATAAAATCAAGCTTAGTGTGAGAAATTTTGCTATAGTTATATTGAGAGAGATTGATTTTAATAAAAAGCTCCTGTTGCTGTGTTTGTTGTTGTTGGTGGTGGTGGCTTACTACACCCATATTTGTGAGGCATTCGATGGTTTTCGATTTTGGCAGAGTATAAAAAATTTGTCATTACGTTGTAGTGTCCGTCAAATTGTGTTATGGACCCGAGAAGAAAATGGGAGAGAAACGGTATGTTACACCTAAGTGTCAACGATTTGAAACAAAGTCAGTTGTCAGGTGAATTGCGCTGTCTGACTAAGGCGCTCAATGAAATTCAAACCACTCTCACCCTCAGATCCCATTGTGCCTCTTGGCCGTCAAAGACTTAGCACGGAAGAAATAAAACTAAGTTGCTGGCGATAAAAAATGATCCATAGTTGCTCTTTGCCATAGCTTCGCCGGCTAAGAGACAAGCCCTGGGGACAAATATAGCACGCAGTCCTCACTGGTAGGAGCGCGGAGTAGTGGGCCTGTTGTACTCATGATCACGAAGTCGATGGCGTTAGAATAGAATATCCACAATATAAAACATTTAATACGCCTTGGAAAACGGTATTACATCGTCAATGGTAATTTGTTTCCTCGAATTACATGGGTAGCCTTGCCTTCTTTTCTTTATTTGAAACAAGTACAATTTACCTTGAACTTAAGACGTCTTCGACTAAAAATTACAAGTACATGTATGAAAAGATCAAAGGGAGAATTATCCTTCCTCGAAAACTTTTATTCGCAATAAACACTTGGAAGCGCATCTTTTTCCCCAAAGTTAAAAAGTGTTAATTAATCGTCGCTAGAATAATCAAGTTCGCTCATTGCGCTGTAAGTTTGTCGTAGTCCTGATGATGGCGGTGGAACTGCTGGTCCCAGAAGCGGGTTATAAAAAGACCTATCTCCACCATCCATATCATACATGGACATGTCTCCGTACCTGCCCAAGCTGGAGGACTGGGGATGACTTGAAGTCACAGGTGCGATGTCGTACAGTGTGTCAGCGGGTGGATAGAAAACTTGGTCTCGCGTGGTATAAATTGGCTCTTGAAACAAAAGGTGCGTGACGTTAACGTCGCCCTTTTCTTTCTTGGAGCTAAGGAATGAAAACGATTTTAATAGTAAGAAGACTGACAAGGAAAAACCTTTTAAGATTAAGCGTGAGGCGTTGCAGCACTTCACAGGTGATCCACCTGTAACCAAAACCAAAGTTTTCAGTCTGGCCAATCACTAGTCCGCGAATACAGCCGCCTCTAGCTAGTAGCGGGAGCAAATGAAAGCTAATGAGAGCTAGGTGGCTGTATTGGCAGGCCAGATCTAGACAATCACAGAGAATACAGGAACTTCAGTGAACCAATAAAAAACAAGCAAATAAATGTAGCTGAATCGAAGGAAAACGTATACGAGAGAGTCACGATTGGTTTGTGGTTTAATTTACTTCTAATTGGTTAAGAAAGTAGCACGGGCTTTATAAATAAATCATTTAGCGTGACAATTCCTTTTACGGGAAAAACAAAAATGCCAGGTCAGTAAAACGGGGAGATACCCCCATTTAGCAGTAAATAAAATGACAAAACGGGCTGCCCGAGGACTTTTCATGAAAAGAAGAATAAATAAATGATGCAAACTACAGCATACCGCTTTCCTCTTCCTTTCTGTCTTAGGATGCAACCAATCAGCACTAGAAATAAAATAACTCCAGCTGCAAGCACAGCAGGCGCAATGTACCACTCGCCAGTGAAATCTCCACTGAACACTTTCAGGTATTTTTGGTCAATGATTCCCCATAACTTCTCTTCTATAAGAAAAAGGAAACTTTTACTGTCGTATATTAGTTTTCTCGATCTTCCCAGTCTTAAAACAAAGCCTTGCGGGAATCTCAGGTTCTTTAGTATGGGAGTCCCTACCCCGGGTGTCGAGAGCCGAAATTTAATACGCAAGGCAGAATGTAAGTTGCAACCAAATTCATTATGCTATATAGCTAGTACTACGCGAAGTGTATGACGACTTGTATGGAAAATGTATACCTCAAAGTAAGTTTAAGCTGATTACTAGTTGTTAATTTAGGACAAACTACTTACCTGTAGACAATTCAATCAAGTTTTGCCCACTAGATTTCGCTTAAGCGCAATGTATATTGTGGAGGGGGACAGGGGGGCGGGAAACCGGGAGAAAAGGGGCGGGAAGCGGGAGAAGAGAGGGCGGGAAGCGGGATTCCTAGGGTGGCGGGAACCGGGAGAAAACGAGTAAAATCTCGCAATGTATTGTTATATTTCGCAATTGATAGGGGACAAAGAGGAGGGTACCACTACGTTAGGGGACGGGAAGCAGGAGTAAAAGGTACGGGAGGCGGGAGGTTCAGACCCCTCTGCCCCCCCCCCCCCCCTATATTGTTAGTTGGGAATGATTTTCACTTGCAGTTTTTTGGTATAGAATACACCATACGAGCAACCAATAGACAGAGGTCGGAGAGTGGATGGTGAAGGGTTGTAAATCAGACGTTGTAAGGAACCAAGGGTCCATGAGGGTTCAAAGTTTCTGTCAGTTGTCATATTAGCGAATGTTGCATGAGCGTGTATTCAGGGGGGGGGGGGGTATACTGCTATCTGGTCAATGTATTCATTTGGCTCGGCTCAACTGCCAACGCTATCAAAATTTCAATCATAACCATGGTCATTGGGATTGGACGTTTTTTTTTAAAAAAATTTGCACCACTTGGTTTTCCTTAACTCAATTCCAGCTAACCTTTTTCAGTCTCCACTGCGTCGGTCACAAACTCTAAGAAAAAGGATACCCATAATTGTTAGGATCCAGTACTTTCGTCATCGTGCATTGGTTATTATATAGGGGGGTAGAAATCTCCAAATTTGACGATTTTTATAGGATAAGTTAAATGCTGCACGAGTAAGAAAATCTAAATCTTAATTAGCCGATTGCAATAACAGGACGGAACCTTATCACAACATCTGTCCCAATTAAGTTTGGAAATTCCATAATAAGTCAAGACCTTTCTCGATGATATGGGAGGCGCGGCGGCCTAGTGATTAGAGCGCTGGCCATGGACTCCAGATCGAGCGCCCGAGTTCGAGCCCCGGCCGGGGTCAAGACACTTTACTCTCATAGTGGGCAAGACACTTTACTCTCACATTGCCTCTCTCCACCCAGGGGTATAAATGGGTACCGGCGACATAATGCTGGGGGGAGGGGGGAGCCCTGCAATGGACTAGCATCCCATTCAGGGGGAAGTAGAAATATTCCTAGCCGCTTAAAGCTACGGAAACCGGGATAAGCTCCGGCAGTGTGGGCCGCTTGGCTCGTGGCTTCTCCTTCCTTTCTCGATAATGATGATGATGATGATGATGATGATGATGATGATGATGATGATGATGATGATGATGAAGATGATGATGATGATGATGATGATGATGATGATGATGATGATGATGATGATGATGATGATGATGACGGTGGTGGTGGTGGTCGGTGACTTGGCTTAAATATACCGACAGTGTTGGTGCTCCTTACGTCAAATAGTACCGGTGCAGCAAAGGTGCAAGAACAGTTTGGTAAAACAGGAAGTTGTATATTAAAAACGCGGATGACTAAGTAAAAGTTTACTATTGAAATTCCTAAGAATATATTTCGGTGGGGGCCTAAGTAAAATAACAGATGATAAATATTTACACAAATGCGATTTATTTCGCCGGTTGCACGTAAAAAATGGAAATGAAAACAAAAAGCAAACCTTAACTTAACTTACCTACTACCTGCACTTCAAACGCATTACGGACATAGCACGAACCCTTCACAAGTACAGCCTCATAAAAACCCGCCTGCTTTGCACTGGCATCAGAAATTTCTAGCCCGGCTATCGTTGGATCCATGGTATCCACAATTGAGTAGTGAAAATCATCAAATAATCCTAACACTTTCATATATCCATTTTCACCATGTATCCACCATAACTGGCCTGTCTCGGATCTATTTACCATCAATGTACCTTTCCCGCCAAGCTCTATTTTGACTGGGCTCTTTATCAGAGTGTGAAGATAGATATCTGAAACTAAGATGAATCAGGTAACGCAATGTTATATATAAAGGTATTAACTTAACAGGTAATATGCGATACACCTGGTTACCTAGAATAAAATCTGATTGGTAAAATGAAGTGTCTTTCGTTCGTTGCTTTTTAAAGGGGATGTATCACGGGAATGGTGAAACGCTACTCTGGCTTTTTTTACTGACGTTATGGAAATACTCCTACACGTTTTGGTTAACTCTGAATACGGCAGGAAGAAAGAAAGAAAGATGGATAAAGGAAGGAAGGAAGGAAGGAGGGGAAGGAAGGAAGGAAGGAAGGAAGGAAGGAAGGAAGGAAGGAAGGAAGGAAGGAAGGAAGGAAGGAAGGAAGGAAGGAAGGAAGGAAGGAAGGAAGGAAGGAAGGAAGGAAGGAAGGAAGGAAGGAAGGAAGGAAGGAAGGAAGGAAGGAAGGAAGGAAGGAAGGAAGGAAGGAAGGAAGGAAGGAAGGAAGGAAGGAAGGAAGGAAGGAAGGAAGGAAGGAAGGAAGGAAGGAAGGAAGGAAGGAAGGAAGGAAGGAAGGAAGGAAGGAAGGAAGGAAGGAAGGAAGGAAGGAAGGAAGGAAGGAAGGAAGGAAGGAAGGAAGGAAGGAAGGAAGGAAGGAAGGAAGGAAGGAAGGAAGGAAGGAAGGAAGGAAGGAAGGAAGGAAGGAAGGAAGGAAGGAAGGAAGGAAGGAAGGAAGGAAGGAAGGAAGGAAGGAAGGAAGGAAGGAAGGAAGGAAGCTCGTGTAATACATGGCTGTGTTAAGATCGTTTACACTACAGCCGGGTATTAGAAATACACAGCTATTCCAATTAATGTTGTCGGATGAAGCGTTTAACGAGACAGGTCTAAGTTTTCATTAAAATTTTGTATATTGCCTTAGAGAAAAAGTCTGCAGTTTTGCACGTGAAGTATTTGTTTTTCCTCTTAGCTTTTTTCTGCAGCTTTAATTTCACTGTCACATGGTTTTGAGGTTTGAAATTCTTCTTAAAAGTGCCTTGTTTACGCGTGGAAAGAGAGAAAAAACGTAGAAAATCATGTTTGCCATACGGTCGTTATTTTAGTATTTAACACGTAGATATAGAGCCTTTCGAATTTGTCCTGTCTTTGATCCGATCGACAACGTTAATTAAAAATAGCTGTATCATACAGAAACTAATTGTAAAATACCTTGAACCTCCAAATGAAAAGAACTGTACCGAACATAGCTGTCGTCATTAACATCTCTTATCTGCACCTTGTAGTCTCCAGCATCAGTTGGTAACGTATTATAAATAGTCAGCACTGTTCTGTTCACATTCAGAGAATAATGATCGCCGTCCACCAACAGCCGGTTATTAGAGTCATACCATTCTAAGATGAAGTCGTTTTTATCGCCATCGCCAGTAATATTTGCTTCAAAGGAAACGGTATCACCAACACATACAGATTCGTCAGGATTTACTGCCCAAACTTGAAAGTTTCCTGCAGTGAAGGAAAAGTTTTAAGGTCTCCCCACACGACTGGGGACAAGACGCAGGGACATGTCGCAGCAACATGTAGCAGCGACAAAACCATGTGTTGTTCACACTGAGGGGACATGTAGCTGGGACGTGTAGCAGGGACATGTCCCAGCGACATGAAGCAGCGGCAAAATCATGCGTTGTTCACACTGAACGGATAGCAGCAGGTGGAACGGACAGTAGCAGGGACGAATTTGTGGCAGTTTTGTCCCTGCGACATGTTGCACGGATTTCAACTCGTTGCTCCGTGCAACGTGTTGCAGGGACAAAATGTTGCAGGAATTCGTGTTGCACGCGCCAAAAATTATAAGTACACACGAGGGGACATGTCGCTGCTGTGATTTTGTCGCTGCTACATGTCCCCGCTACACGTCCCTGTTACATGTTCCCTCAGTGTGAACAACACATCATTTTGTCGCTGCTTCATGTCGCTGCACCATGTCCCTGCGTCTTGACCCCACGTGTGCGGAGACCTTTAAGGTCTCCCCACAAGACTGGGGACAAGACGCAGCGACATGTAGCAGCGACAAAATCATGTGTTGATCACACTGAGGGGACATGTAGCAGGGACGTGTAGCAGGGACATGTAGCAGCAACAAAATCAAAATGTGTACACACACAAGTAACTGTAGCGGGGACAAGCCTCGGGAACATGTCGCAGCGAAACATGCCCTCGTGTGTGTTGATAATTGTTGGCAAGTGCAACACGAATTCCTGCAACATTTTGTCCCTGCGACATGTTGCACGAAGTTCAACGAGTTGAATTCAGTGCAACTTGTCGCAGGGACAAAACAGTTTAAAAGTTCGTGTACATGTTGCGCGTGCCAAAAATAATCAGCACACACGAGGGGAAGTGTCGCTGCAACATGTCCCTGGAACATGTCCCTGCTACATTGTTACTTTGTTGCTGCTACATGTCCCCGCTCCACGTCTTCTCAGTGTGAACAATACATGATTTTGCGCTGCTGCATGTCGCTGCAACGTATCCCTACGACATGTCCCCACGTGTGCGGAGACCTTTAGTAAATGACTTCTCATCGCGAATCTCCTTGTAGCACAGTGTTGAGATCATCGATCTCACCCGTGTGCAGAAGGCATGCTTCTCCAATAGGGGAACCTTTTTCTTGTTTTTTTTTTCTCTGTCCATGCCATGAAAACTAAATTGACAACTTCCTCACTTTTAGCTTTAATATTTCAGGAGAAGATTTTATTAGGTTTCTCTTAGTTCTATCCTAGCCATATTGGTCAAACGGTCAAAACACAAATCGCAATGCGTCAACTATTCCTGGTATTTTGTACCCCTTCATTGAATTGGCCTCTGATGCAATTAAGCACAGTTTTTAGTACAATTATTCGCGCGTTTGGTCGCGTAGTTGAATTCGTCATTTGAGCGAGTTAATTCAACCCTAGCTAGCGCACGCGTCCCAAGCAAGCTTAACACTTAGCGAGTACTGGTGTAGTCTGTCTTTTCTCTTAAAAGGTGGATTTCCACTGACGCGTATTTTTTACGTGCGTTTACGTGCGTGAAAAAAATATAGAAACAATGAATGAACAGCTTGCGTACACGTTTACGCAAGTTGTTTTACATTGACTCTAAATTTTTTTACGCACGTAAAAAATTACGTGTCAGTGGAAATCCAGCATTAGGGTCCGAGGAGCGCTTGAGGAGCGCGTGGTTTTATCAGGAACGCGAGAAAACTGGTTGAACTGGCGGGATGGATGAGAAGTGGCTTGGGGCGAGACACTTGTCTCGCCCCAATCCTTCCTCGGGCGTCATAAACCTTCACTGAGTCTCGCACTACCTTACTAAATTTCGAGAGAAAAACAGACTGCAAGCAGTCTACTTAACGTCACACTCCTTGTTTCTGATTGGTTCCTCCTGAGCATGCGCAAGCAAGTTATCTTGCACTCTCTCTCTTCTCGCGTCTGGGTTCAACAGCTGAAGAGAGAGAACACGAACTTGCCGACTAACTGGCATGAAAATCAAAACGAAACAAAAAATGCTTACCTTTTACCTGCACTTCAATGACATTACGGACTTGACACGGGCCAGCTACAAGTGTAACCTCGTAAAAACCCGCCTGCTCTGCGCTCGCATCAAAAATATCTAGCTCGGTTCCCGTTGGACTAATTGTGTAGTGAGGACTATCCTGACTTCCCACCAGTTCCCCATTATGCGTCCACCGTAAATCGCCTGCCTCAGATCTATTAACCATCAATGTACCTCTTCCACCAAGCTCTATTTTAACCGGGCTCTTTACCAGGGGGTGAAGATAGATATCTGTAAAATGAACCATCTATAAATCAGGTATATGTAACTTTATTATATCTCTCAGATTGTACGCGCGCTGTGATTAGTAAATTTTGCGAGCAGTGTATTTTTCTTTATAGCAATGTCTTACGAAGTAATTGTTGAAACTTGCTTTAAAGGGCAGAAGAAAGAAGGAAGGAAAGAACTAAAGAAAGAAAAAAAGAAAGAAAGAAAGAAGGAAGGAAGAAAGAAAGAAAGAAAGAAGGAAGGAAGGAAGGAAGAAAGAAAGAATAGGGGAAGAAAGAAAGAAAGAAAGGAAGAAAGAAAGAAAGAAAGAAAGAAAGAAAGAAAGAAAGAAAGAAAGAAAGAAAGAAAGAAAGAAAGAAAGGAAGGAAATAAGGAAGGAAGGAAGGAAGGTCAAATAATATGATCTTATATGTGTTAAGATCATCTTCACTAAAAGAAATATATCATACAGAAGCTAATTGTTAAATACCTCGAACCGTCAAGTAAAAGAAATCAAAATCAACATCTTCGTTGGAGGTAATATTCTTAAGCTTCACATGGTACCATCCGGCATCAGATAGTAAAGCAGTATAAATAGTCAGCACTGTTCTGTTCACATTCAGAGAATAATGATCGCTGCCGTCGAACAACTGGCGATGAATCAACCATTCTAACAAGAAGTCGTTTTCATCGCCATCGCCAATAAACTCCGCTTCAAAGGAAACGGTTTCACCAGCACAAACAGATTTGTCACGATTTATCGACTGCACTAGGAGGTTCGCTGCAGTAAAAAAAGAAACGTTTTTAATAACCTAGTAAGGTAAATGACTTCACTCGCCGTGAATCTTCGAGTAGCTCAATGATTAGAGAATCACCGTATATATCCGTCGATAGGGGTCTAAGAGAAATAAGAGATGATAACTATTTACACACAGGCGATTTCGCCTCTTGCTGGTATAAAAATATAAACGAAAACAAAAATTAAAACTAACCAAAAACAATACTTACGTACTAACCACACTTCAATGGTATGACTAACACGGCACGAGCCATCTACAAGCAGAGCCTCATAAAAACCATCCTGGTATTCGGTTACAGCAGAAATTTCTAGCTCGGTTCCCGTTGGACTGATTGTGTAGTGTCTATCCTGACTTGGTACCAGTTCCCCATCATGCCTCCACCATAAATCGCCTCCCTTGGATCTATTAACCATCAATGTAACTTTTCCACCAACCTCTATTTTAACTGGGCTTCTTACTAAGGGGCGAAGATAGATATCTGAAAGATGAATAAGGTAACACAATCTTATATATGTAATTATAAACAAAACAGCCAATCTGCGATACAACACGGCAGAAAGAAAGAAAGAAAGAAAGAAAGAAGAAAGAAAGAAAGAAAGAAAGAAAGAAAGAAAGAAAGAAAGAAAGAAAGAAAGAAAGAAAGAAAGAAAGAAAGAAAGAAAGAAAGAAAGAAAGAAAGAAAGAAAGAAAGAAAGAAAGAAAGAAAGAAAGAAAGAAAGAAAGAAAGAAAGAAAGAAAGAAACGAAGGAAGGAAGCAAGGAAGGAAGGAAGGAAGGAAGGAAGGAAGGAAGGAAGGAAGGAAGGAAGGAAGGAAGGAAGGAAGGAAGGAAGGAAGGAAGGAAGGAAGGAAGGAAGGAAGGAAGGAAGGAAGGAAGGAAGGAAGGAAGGAAGGAAGGAAGGAAGGAAGGAAGGAAGGAAGGAAGGAAGGAAGGAAGGAAGGAAGGAAGGAAGGAAGGAAGGAAGGAAGGAAGGAAGGAAGGAAGGAAGGAAGGAAGGAAGGAAGGAAGGGTGTAGGCTCGAATGATATTATACAAAGCTGAGTTAATTAAGATCATCTTCACTAAAAAAAAATATCATACAGAAACTAAATAAATTGTCAAATACCTTGAACCTCCAAATGAAAAGAACTGTACCGAACATAGCTGTCGTCAGTAACATCTCTTATCTGCACCTTGTAGATTCCAGCATCAGTTGGTAACGCATTATAAATAGTCAGCACTGTTCTGTTCAAAGAATAATGGTCGCTGCCGTACAATAGCTCGTCATTAGGGTCCCACCACTGTAAGATGAAGTCGTTTTCATCGCCATTGCCAGTAATCTCCACTTCAAAGGAAACGGGTTCACCAGCACATACAGATTTGTTAGGATTTAATGCTTGCAATATGATGTTCCCTGCAGTAAAAAAAAGTTTTAAATAATCTAGTTCATGGCTTTACTCGCCACGAATATCCCAGTAGCTCAACGATAAGAGCATCAATCTGACCGTCGTGTTGAAGGTCATTTCAGGCCTGTCTCTCCCGTCGGAGACCCAAACTTTTTCTCTGCCCGATGCCCATGACTACTGGATTAAAGTGCCTTGCTTTAAAAATAACAGGAAAGGATTTTATCAGTTATTCTCTCAGTTTAATCCTAGCCGTATTGGTTCCAAGAAAGTAAGTTAAATCATTTTAAGGTGATTAGTCTGTACTCAAACCACGCGGCCATCTATTCGCTTTTTATTGATCGTCAAACAAAACACCTGCATAGGAAGTTACACATGGATTTTTATATCAGTATAGAAGCTAATACACACGCTAAGAATATTAGCACATAAAAGTGAATTTGAATTTTTTTTTATGACTTCTGCTCATAACAGTTGCAGTCTTTTGCATGATTTATGTATACCAGAGGCCACTTTCACAAATACCATAATACTATTTGCTTTCCCTCCAAAATTTTGCATAAGCATTGTTTTGCTGTCCCAAGAGAAATTGAAAACAATGCTTATGCAACATTTTGGACGGACAACAAAGAGTATAATGGTATTTTTGAAAATGGCCTATTGACGTTAAGCGATTTTTTTAACCTTGTATAATTCCGTACGTTGAAAAAAAATATGCGAGTGTATTTCCATTACGCAATCACTTAAGCGAAAAGAGAGAGAAAACTAAATTTCAGTGATTAGTGGTCTTTAATTACGAGATGTTAACTTTTCTTAAAAAGCTAAGCCTACAAGCAGGCTCTCCACTAGTTCAAAGTCGTTCAATTTATGTAAAATTCCTAATACGAACAATTCACATGAAAGTCTTACCTTTACAAACACCAAGTAAAAGGAACAGGCAAAGTATCCTGAGAAGTGCACTCATTCTCGTCTAGTTGTTATTTCGCGTTGTTGTTGTACTTTGCAATGCTCCATATTTTCGCTTTCAACTGACTGTGATGTAACAAGTTGCATGTTTCCGCGCGCGCAATCCAAAAGCAAGCCCGCGCGCACCAGATTTATTTATTGCATCAAATTGTCGGAGTTGTGGTGTATTAACTACGAAATCTAACAGCCAAATTAACTACTTCTCTTTAATAAACTTTCAATGCGATGTTTTATTTCATGTAAAACACTCATTACAAATTTAGTTGGCATCAAGCAACTTTTTTCCTTACAAATTTACAAGTTTTTGAATTTATACTGCCATAAAAATTACATTTAAACATCAATGGTCTTAAAATTGCCAATCAGACTTTTGTCACGCTCTTTTCATTCCCAGCATCTCCTTCGTTCTCGACTGATTGGTAAGGCCAGGTTACCAGGTTCTGCTACCTTTATTTTGGACACTCACTCGATTGATCGCGGTTTAGTAACATAACAAAATGGTCTTGCGGACAACCAAGCAGAAGTGCAAATTTTGTTATTGACGGGATATGAACGCAAAAAGGTCCTACTGACAACCAATCACATTAACGAGTTTTGCTTCACTACTAATAAGTACGAATGGAACAAGCGTTGCAATTTTTGCCTTTTTATGGCAAATTTTTTAACAAGAAAGAACAATTAAGGTTTTCATTAGGTTTCGCTTCAGTACCTTTCAGTTTCTCTTTATTGAAAAAGGTCAAAACCACTAAACATCACGAACAAGCAGAAGAAGAACTAGAACAACTCTAATTGAGTGTCTTAGCTTACGCAGCTAATTATGGTCACTTTAATTTAAGCTCTATAAATGACATAAACATTACAAAAAGTTAAAATAAAAAATTGCTATATATGTTAAAAATTACAATAATTTTTTTTATTTATTTTTTTTATTTAATCTTTATTTTCATTTTACATCTTACATACATCGATTGACACTACTGACTACATCACAAACGTTTTACTTCAATACATTACATCACTCTTATAGAAAGATAAAAATATACGACTTATACACACTAAAACAAAAACAAAAAAAAGATAAATACGATAAAATAAAATAAAAATAAAAATAATAACTTAAATTAAAATTTTTCCAGCGGTACAAAATTACAATAATGGGAATGAGCCATGAACTGTTTAAAACAATTTCCAAAAAGTGTAAATTTCAAGTGTCAAGCAATACAAACTGGTCACCTCCACATCAGGGAATAATTCATGGCTCGCACTACTCCTGGATGTTACAATTCATAGAACACACGGAGACATCACTCCAAACAGTGAATACAATGAATGCTTTTTTTGTTATACTGTTTCTAAAATTGTCCAGCGTGGATTTCTTTTGTCAATTGCGCTCATTCTGGACCAAAGATGAGGACCAAGAAATCAAATGGAGTGTGTAACGAACTAGGGAGAATATGGGGCAGATCAAAGTCAGCGTTTCTAAGGAAATACCGTAGCTCTAATGCCTTAAGACGGGGAGAGCCATAAATTTCAACCGCGGGCCCACATTAGCATAAATTCGAAAAATTTGAAAAAAATTCACAGCATAGCCCTAGGTAAACTATAACTATAAATATATATTTTACTTCGATTCGATGAATATTTTAGGCGTACGGAAGTGATCTTGATTTTGCATCTCTCGGAAGCGGTTTCAGGGGTCTGATACCGCACACTTCAAACACCTCAATTTCAAAATTAAAACGATCTCTTTCGAAACAACAAATACATCATCTAAAAGAATAGATAATTATACACATTTTGAATGGTTATTTTCTAAGTTTGAATCAATATTAAATATTTGGGAGATTTTTAATTCTTTACATCATTTTGAGACATTTCACGCAAGGCAAAATTGACAAAATTCAGCGCCTAAAATCATTGCCTGGGACATAAGCTAAGGTATAAAAACGTATACCACGTGAAAGAGCATTGTTTCTTCAAAACCACGGGCTACTAAAAAGACGATTTTTAACGGCCCGAAATGCAAGTAGTACTTTCGTGAAATTTGAGCTTCGCCGTAACGGCTTCGCGATGCTTGAAACTCACAAAGAATAACAAATAAACATATTTAAACAATACAGTTTTAATAATACTTGTCAACAGGTACCAGAACATACTCGCGAGACTATTTGGCGTGGTGTTGTATCATTTCTAAGAAATAAGAAACCATTTTAGCCGCTTTATTTGACCTCGAGTTCCAAAGTAACAGAAAGCAAACACAGGTCACGTAGCGTTTGTTAAGGTCAAAGCACCCTTTATCAGATCAAATTGTAATCAATGAATTTCATTTGTAACACAGATAACAAGAGCTACAATCAAATAATGTTCATACCTTATAATAAGTAGTCAAAGCACCCTGGAAACTTTAAAAAATCCAATCGAAGCCCATCGAAAACAACATCTATTCTTCGCTGGTTTGATTCAACTGTGCTTATCGTTAGCTTGCGTTACATAATGGATAGACCGCTGACAAGCTGTTATATTTTGCGGGCTTGATTCTACAGAAGGACGTTTATATCCGTCCTTTACAGTCTATTAAATATTTTATTAATATTTTATTATATTATTATTGTTACCCCTTTTACCCTAAATGTTTGTTAAGTAAACTGAAGCGTGACCTTAACTCGGTAACCTTCCTCTTGGGCCGCCAGAAGGTCGTTATCATCGGTTACATGAGCTGACTGAGATGTCGCGTGTTTCAATTTTGCAGCGGTACGCGAGAAGTATCCCTGAATCTGCTGCGCAGTTAGGAACTCGTCAACCTGAAAGAGCCGCTGACCATTTTCCTTCCTTGCGTATCGCATGTCCCGAGATACTTTTTCAGGGTTGGATTTGTGGCCAGTCTCCTACCCGATCTGGAACTTAGCACCCAGGTACTGGCGCTGATTGTCGTTAAAACGGCTGGCCTTTTTTGAAACTTTTAGAGCCCAGCCTTGCTCTAGGGGGGCCTCTGGGCACTCTTCATGATCAGTTGTCGTCGGGACAGCTAGTGTTGGCTGAAGGGAACAACCCTCTTAAATCTTTTTAGCGTACGCCAATACTGCCTGGTCAAAAAGGGTGTGCTTCTCAGAAACGAGTTTGCACTTTCCGAACAGCAAATGGCGCTCAAGGTTGTAGTACTTTTGATAGGTGCAGATGCACCCATCCACAGGACACGACAACAGCCCACTGCTTGCACCTTCCTCTTCTTCATCTCCGTCCTCGTCTTCTTCTTCATCCAAGTGTTCGGTCATGGTTCAAGCATCCTGAAATTACAAGTGCAGCACTAAGGCAAGATAACGCTGGGTGCTATCACAGTGCAGCCATGCTGTCAGCATGCCGTCTGATGGGAGAGGCGACGGGGATTGATGTAAAAAGAGTCGACTTCAGTGACCCTCAGGGAGGTAAAGGGCCTTGTGACAGGAAAGCCGCTTCCATCAAGGCTTATGTGCGATGATACATCAACCAGGGCCACGACGTGGTAACGGCGCGCGACTTCAAAGAAGCCATGTTGTCTCACGGGGGCACGAGTGCTGTGCGGGTCGTCCTAGTCACCGATGCTACCAACAAGCCACAGCAAGAGGTTCCAGGCCGCTGGGAGGGTATCAGCAGCTTAAACAATTTCCTCTACCAAGAGGACTGTGTCACAGTATGGAAGGCATGCAACATTGGAGAGGGAAAGAATATACCATGGTCTCAATTACAAGGTTATAGTTACAGCAACAACATACATGCATATCTTATATTAGTTAAATACCTCTATTCTGATATTTTCACTACTGTGTTAAGAAAAAGTCAAGGGAAAAAGTCAATCGGAAAAAACTATTTAATGATGGGCAATCCGATTTCTTGTCTTTTTTTTATTTTCAACATCTTATTCTTATTTGGATGAAACTCCCATCTTACCAGTAAAATATTAAATAAAAAAATAAATAAGATAAGATAAAATATATAAACAAATAATTTGAAGAGTCTTCCCTACTATTTTGTTTCATTTGTACATTACTATGTTATTCTTTTACTTTTTTCTAATATTTTTTTCTGGTCCATTATTCAGTTCCTGTAAGGTTACCAGATGTGTGTAAGGCTGAGGTGTCTAAAGGAGACTTTGTGGCATGCTCTAAAGAAAGGCGCGTACCTGCCGAACGAGCCATGATCGAACACTTGGATGAAGAAGAAGACGAGGACGGAGATGAAGAAGAGGAAGGTGCAAGCAATGGGCTGTTGTCGTGTCCTGTGGATGGGTGCATCTGCACCTATCAAAAGTACTACAACCTTGAGCGCCATTTGCTGTTCGGAAAGTGCAAACTCGTTTCTGAGAAGCACACCCTTTTTGACCAGGCAGTATTGGCGTACGCTAAAAAGATTTAAGAGGGTTGTTCCCTTCAGCCAACACTAGCTGTCCCGACGACAACTGATCATGAAGAGTGCCCAGAGGCCCCCCTAGAGCAAGGCTGGGCTCTAAAAGTTTCAAAAAAGGCCAGCCGTTTTAACGACAATCAGCGCCAGTACCTGGGTGCTAAGTTCCAGATCGGGTAGGAGACTGGCCACAAATCCGACCCTGAAAAAGTATCTCGTGACATGCGATACGCAAGGAAGGAAAATGGTCAGCGGCTCTTTCAGGTTGACGAGTTCCTAACTGCGCAGCAGATTCAGGGATACTTCTCGCGTACCGCTGCAAAATTGAAACACGCGACATCTCAGTCAGCTCATGTAACCGATGATAACGACCTTCTGGCGGCCCAAGAGGAAGAAGCCTTTACCTCTGCTCGTGCATCCATCCTAGACCAGTGCCAACTGGTTCATCCCATCGTGTATGACACACTTAATATGATATGTTCCTTGTATACTAGTAACAAGCAGACCAAACTCAGTGTTGCACAACTGCGGTCAATCTGCGATTTCTACAACATGGACATCGAGGCCCAATCATCAAAGCGAAAAGCGCCTTACATTAGTTTCATTTCAGATATTGTTGGGTCGTGTTCTTGCACGAGGGTTTAAGATTTAAATGTTGACTATTGCAACTGATTGGAGAGCTGCTTTAAGGTTACACAATACCTGCAGAGGGCTACTTTTGTCGAAAAAACGTTTTTCATACTTAACTCAATATTTACTATGAATATAGCAAAAACTAATTGATAAATTGCTTAATAATAACTTGACCCATTTAGTTCATCTTGAAGTTGTAGAGTAAAGGATATATTTTCAAATAAAGGAATAGCCAATAACAATGAATACTACAGAAAGATAGTAAAACCAAATGACACAACAGGAGATGTATTTAGATAAGTGAGCTAAAAACCATTATTTTTTGAGAAGATGGGAGACGGGAGGGGTAATTTTTGCTGAGCTAGATGTTTATTTTTCACATGTTTCATTTTCATTTAACGAAATTAATTTTTTGGCTTTCTTGCACGATTATTTCAGCCGGTTTTAATCTGCAGCAATTTATTTGGCTAATGTCCACCCCTCCCCCCCCCCCCCCTTAAGAAAATAAAGGTTCGTTCCTAAGTGGCATCTGTTGAAAGTCACCCGAGTTAAGGTCACGCTTTAGTTTACTTAACAAACATTTAGGGTAAAAGGGGTCACTAACAACAATAATAAAATATTTAATAGACTGTAAAGGACGGATAAACGTCCTTCTGTAGAATCAAGCCCGCAAAATATAACAGCTTGTCAGCGGTCTATCCATTATGTAACGCAAGCTAACGATAAGCACAGTTGAATCAAACCAGCGAAGAATAGATGTTGTTTTCGATGGGCTTCGATTGGATTTTTTAAAGTTTCCAGGGTGCTTTGACTACTTATTATAAGGTATGAATCTGTGTTACAAATGAAATTCATTGATTACAATTTGATCTGATAAAGGGTGCTTTGACCTTAACAAACGCTACGTGACCTGTGTTTGCTTTCTGTTACTTTGGAACTCGAGGTCAAATAAAACGGCTGAAATGGTTTCTTATTTCTTAGAAATGATACAACACCACGCCAAATAGTCTCGCGAGTATGTTCTGGTACCTGTTGACAAGTATTATTAAAGCTGTATTGTTTAAATATGTTTATTTGTTATTCTTTGTGAGTTTCAAGCATCGAGAAGCCGTTACGGCGAAGCTCAAATTTCACGAAAGTACTACTTGCATTTCGGGCCGTTAAAAATCGTCTTTTTAGTAGCCCGTGGTTTTGAAAACGGATTTTCAAAGAAGAAACAATGCTCTTTCACGTGGTATACGTTTTTATACCTTAGCTTATGTCCCAGGCAATGATTTTAGGCGCTGAATTTTGTCAATTTTGCCTTGCGTGAAATGTCTCAAAATGATGTAAAGAATTAAAAATCTCCCAAATATTTAATATTGATTCAAACTTAGAAAATAACCATTCAAAATGTGTATAATTATCTATTCTTTTAGATGATGTATTTGTTGTTTCGAAAGAGATCGTTTTAATTTTGAAATTGAGGTGTTTGAAGTGTGCGGTATCAGACCCCTGAAACCGCTTCCGAGAGATGCAAAATCAAGATCACTTCCGTACGCCTAAAATATTCATCGAATCGAAGTAAAATATATATTTATAGTTAAAGTTTACCTAGGGCTATGCTGTGAATTTTTTTCAAATTTTTCGAATTTATGCTAATGTGGGCCCGCGGTTGAAATTTATGGCTCTCCCGTCTTAAAAGCACCATTTCCTGCAAATATTTTCGGCCAAAAAGCCTTGATAGTTAATTTTCAAATTTCCATTGTTTTGAATGTCCCGGACTTGGAGTGATTTCTTTCAAATTTTATTCCTCAGCTGTACGCCATGTGTACTTGCTTCAATGTTAAAGGTGGCACGGCTTAGAAACCAAGTATTCAAAAGCTATAACCACCTCTTGACTACTAGTATTTATTTTCGTTAATTAAGAGCTTCAAGAAAGCAAAAGTCTTTTATTGGCAAAATCACGGCCACATAACAAACAAGGATGATTTTCGAGCATTGTAAATGACACTTTCATACAAGTTGAGTTTAACTTAAAAAATGTCGGGCCGGCGTTTTTCAAGTTTACCCGAACGCAATCCATTTAATCTTCTCGAATTTTGGCCATCCATGCCCCCTTTGGCCTTTCTGTGTTTCTTTTGAGTTTTTCAACAGTTTTAAGCCGTTATTGTGATATTTCAGTTTATTTAGGTATGACAAATAGGTCAGTGCCTAAATTGCCTAAAATTGCGTTACATAGCTCTTTTAAAGCGTCATAAGCCGAGATATCGACCAATTAGAATGCCCAGATTCTTATATGTTATATTTACCTCTTAAATCATACTTAATTCAGTTAAAGTAATCAAATTCAACTCAGAGCTACTGTAACACGGCTTTAATTTGACTTGTTTCCCAAAATTGAAGCTGGTAACAAAGGGAATGAACGGTTAACAAAGGATATGATGGGGTAGCAATTTTGTATCGATTTTACAAAATTCGCGAGGGAAAATTGATATAGCTAGTTTCGTTGCGTCTTGCAAAATATAGCGTCAAAGTGGCGTCATGCATAAAAAAAAGCTTCAATACAGGAGTCCACTATTCACCTGCCTTGTCCCCAGGCCTCTCTCCTTGGTTGAAAAGTGGTGCGCGTTGAGTTATGGGCCTGTTGTACTCGCAAAGTGGGAAGCGCTCCGTCTTTCACCGCCTTGCCTGCGATCAAGCGCTCTATGCGGGAGCAACGTCCATCACTCTTCGAGCGCCGAAGACGCGATCCCGCTAGTGCCAAGGCGTGAGTTTTGTCCGTCAAAACTCGCGCCATGGACACTCCGGGGATCGCGTCTTCGGCGCTCGAAGAGAGATTCACGTTGTTTCTGAATGAAGAGCCTGCTTGCAGGCTATTCGCCGCCTTACCATCAAGTCCCACGCTCCTTGTTTCCAACCTCTCACTGACAGAATGCAACGGCACGAGCCACATCAGACAATCCACCATATATGGTATTTTTTACGCCTTCGAAAACGGTATTACACCATCAATGACGCTTTGTTTCTCTGAATAAGATAACTTTCTTTATTTGATAGAAATGTAATTTATTTGGACCCTTTTCAATACGTCTTCGACTAAAAATTCCAAGTACATTGACTACACAGCATAAAAAGATCAGAGTGAGAATTACCCTCCCTTGGAAAGGTCCATTCATTTTAAACACTTGGAAGCATAATTTTTAATCAAAACTTAAAAAATCTTCATTAATCGTCGCTAAAATCCTCAAGTTCGCTCACTGCGCTGTAAGTTTGTCTTAATCCTGATGTTGGTGGTGGAACTGGTGGTCCCAGAAGAGGGTCGTAGTCAGACATACTAATACTATCCATATCATACATGGGCATGTCTCCGTACGTGCCTAAGCTGGAGGACTGGGGATGACTTGAAGTCACAGGTGCGATGTCGTACGATGTGTCAGCGGGTGGATAGAAAACTTGGTCAGGTACAGTGAAAATAGGTTCTTGAAACAAAACGTGGTGCACAGCTTCTACTTCGCCTTTATCTTTCTTGGAACTAACGAATAAAAACGATTTTAATAGTAAGAAGACTTACAGGAAGAAACTTTAATTTTAAGCTTCAACCCCTTTAGCAATTCAAGGTTGATCCACACGTAGAGTGATTTTGGATCGATTGTTTGTCGTAAAAAAACCTGAAATAATAAGTCTGGCCAAACAAAGGACGGCAGACAATTCAGGGAACCACTCACAACTCAAGATCAAGGCAAATTCATGTACCCGGTGCGAAACGCGGGAAACGTGTGCGAGCGAGTCACGATTGGTTTTAGTTTTACTTCTGATTGGTTACAAAAGTGGCGTGGTTTTTTAAAATTAATAATTTACCATGACAGCCTTTTTTATGGGGAAAACATTGTCAAACGGGGGACACTAGCTACTGTAAAAACCCGCGAGTAAGAACCTAATTTTTCCAGGTTAGCCTAGGTTCTTACATAAGTTTAGGCTATTTAGGTTCTTAATAGGTTTAGTGATTTTCGGCCTATTATTTGTATAAAATTTGCATACCACACAAGTGTTTATGTTAAAATTAGCACTAATAGGTGGTTTTCACTGTCACACCGCGAAAAAATAAATCCAAAACTATCGCGTCAAATAAATCAAGAATGCTACAGGTTGTAGAAAATTACTATTTAAACTACTTGTCCAAGTCTCAGGTCTGTACGTTATTGCGTACTCGAGTTATCCGTCAAAATGTTTCACGCAAATTTAGAGAGCACAGTATGGAAATTCCATGTTGGAGCCCAACTGCTTGGGCTCCAACATGGCGGTCGGAAATAAAAAAAACGTTTAGCATTAAATTCTGATTCAAAAAGCTGTCAGATCACCCTCATGAACAAGTCAAAATTCACATAAACAATTCTCGCAAAACCTCAACTGTCCGGATTGTTCAAAATCGCAGGATGAGGAAATTTTTGAAGAAAACGTGACAGCCTTCTGGCGGCCATCTTTGATTTCGTGTGGCGTGAAACTCCGAAATTCAAAATACTCTATCTTAAAGACGGCGAATGCTATCGAGCTAAAAACCTTCAACAGGATATATATTGAGGACGTCTAATAGCCAGTGACGAATAAAAACTCAGGTGTCTTGCGATTCTAGGTTTTAGAATTTTGATGACGTCACGTGAAAACCAAGAATTATACAGAACATGACATTGTATGCAAGTACATTAAAGCCTTGTCCAACCCTTTTTTCCCAAAAGTAAACACTTTAATCTATATATTTTAGAAAATAAGAAACAGTTTCTTAATTTGAGGCTAAAAAGGTTCTTATTAAAATGGGTCTAATTTACAATTTTTAGCCTAACAGGTTCTTAATTAGGTTCTCGCGGGGTTTTACTGCTAATGATCCTGGGCCCATTTAGCAATGAATAAAATGACAGAACAGGTTGCATGCCCAAGGACTTTTAACGATAAGAGGAATAAATCAATGATTCAAACTACAACATACCGCTTTCCTTTTCGTTTCTGTCTAATGATGCAAATTATCAGCACTAGGAAAAGAATAACCGCTGGTGCCAGTACAGCAGGCGCAATGTACCACTCGCCGGTGAAATCTCCACTGAACGCTTTCAGGTATTTGTGGTCAATGATTCCCCATAACGTCTCTACAAGAAAACGAAAAGTATTACTGTATTTAATTTCTCCTCTTAGTCGTGATACAAAACCCTGCTTATAATTCGTGCCAGTTTGATTGTGTCAGTTGTAACCAGATTCACCCAACTAGTACTATGCCAAGTTGTTGACGACTTGTACGGACAATTTGTATCTTGAAATCGATCAGTTTAGTCGCCTAGTTAGCTCAGTTGGTAGAGCGCTGGACTGTTGTACGGGAGGTCGAGGGTTCGAACTTTAAACCGGACCAACACTCAGGGTCTCAAAACAACTGAGGAGACAAAACAACTCAAAACAACTTCAAATGGTTTGATATTCTAGTCTTCTCGAAAAAGGACGATGAACCGTAGGCCCCGTCTCCTGTATTTTCAGGGGACGTTAAAGTACCCACACACTATTCGCAAAGAGTAGGGCACGAAGCTCCCGGTGTTGTGGTTTGGCCTTTGCCTGTAGTAAATAACAGAATGTGTACAGCGAATTTGAACATATACATATGGAAAATGCACTATATAGAAATGCATTACCATTATCATTAATATAGTTTTTATAATTAAGAACAAACTACCTGCTTGTAGTCAATTCAAGCCAGTTTCTCCCAGGAGAGTTATCTTAACCGCGCGCAATGCACGTGGTTTGTTGGGAATGATTGCAGTATTGCTTTGGTATAGAATATATACACCTTGTTCGATGGTTTAACATATATTACGCGCGGA
This sequence comes from Oculina patagonica, assembly GCF_052425735.1. Lineage (NCBI taxonomy): Eukaryota > Metazoa > Cnidaria > Anthozoa > Scleractinia > Oculinidae > Oculina > Oculina patagonica. The sequence goes on from NC_135759.1 coordinate 26,286,870, forward strand.
CATTTTGGGAGTTGCGTAAGGGCGAGGAAAAATACGAGCAATGAACAAAATGTCCGCTCGTTTGAAATCATCGAACGAGAGATTTATTATTCCACTATTTTCCCACTAAGTTTTGGTCCGTATACCGTAAGTTCGTCCACTTTTTTTTTCCCTGTTTTTATGTAATAACGTGGCTTTTTCGCGCGTTATTGCTGACCTATTATGGTAAAATGGCGCAATACTGGAATAATAAACTATCCTTTTGGTTGCTTGTATAAAATAAGAGCAACCAATAGGCCAAGATCGGAGAATTGACAGGGGAAGGGCTGTCACTCAGAGTTTGTAAGTAAAACAGACGGAAGCAAATGTTAGCCCAAAAACCTCTTTCAGTACCACTTATCTAACTTCTAATTAACCGTTAGATTTTTAACAGATGAATGAGCGTGCATTGGAATCTCTAGCATCCCACGCAGTCGTTCTTAACAGAATCACACAAATGTTCAGCCACTTGGCAGTGGCTGTTTTTGAATTTTCCCATTTTTTTCCTCTTTTTTAAAGACAGTTTCTACTAACCTGTATCAGCCTCCCCGGCTCCGTCGCTCACAATATCTGAAAAAGAATACAGGTATTTTAACAGTCATTTAGGGAAAATCAACGAATAATGCACGAGTTAGAAGCTGCACATAAACCGATTGAAATGCAGGGCGGTAAGTTACCTCTATTTTAACACGATGTAGATAAAAGCTGACAAGCTTGTGGGGTCGTGTAAATTAAAAAATACATAAAAGTTAAAAATATTTACAATTATTTAAGCTATTTATTTAAGATATTGCATACGGTAATTGGTAAAATTCAAAAATAACAGCTCCCAATTAAAGGGACTATGTCACGGATTTTACCAGATTTTTGAACAGCGAAAATTTGTATGTATGTCGCGCAGTAAACCAAAAATAATAGTTCATTTTTATATTACAAATTGCTATATTTATAGAGCACTGAAACTGTTAACGAGCATGTTTGGCTGCGGATGGCTCGGATGGAAACGGAGTGCATCTTGAAAAGGCAATGTTTCCTTTTTCAAGTTGTTTCCGCTTGTCTTGAAAAAAATCGATATTTATATGGTCATAGCTTGATTTTTATTCGTAAATTAAGGTTATATCTTCCTTTAGATGTTCAAAGATAATGTTTTCGTGGGTTGAGTTGCCTTTCACTAATTTCAGAACAGATTAGACCAAAAATCTGCGAAATCCCCGCGGCGTAGCTCCTTTAAGCTTATATAGAAGTCTAGAAAGTCCTTGATAAATCAAGAACTTCCTCGATATTTTTGCAATTGTTATGTTTCGGTCCAGGCCTAAGCGAAAGAACAGATGATAAATATCCAGACACGGGCGATATGTTTCGCCTCTTGCTCGTAAATAAATACTTACCCTCTACCTGCACTTCAAACGCATTACGGACATGGCACGAACCCTTTACGAGTACTGCCTCATAAAAACCCGCCTGCTCTGCGCTCGCATCAAAAATTTCGAGCTCGGTTCCTTTTGGACGTTGGCTATCCACAAATGTGTAGTGTCTATCCTGACTTCGCACCAGTTCCCCATTATGGGTCCACCATAAATTGCCTTCCTTGGATTTATTAACCATCAATGTATCTTTTCCACCAAGTTCTATTTTAACTGGGCTCTTTACCAAAGTATGAAGATAGATATCTGAAAGACGAAGTGGTTACGTGATCTTAGAAACTTATGCTAATTAAACCTACACAAATAATTTGTTTAAAGACTGCCGAAATAAAACCCTAGTTAGTCTGTCTATTTTTCAAAGGTAAAGAATTATAAATGGAACAACCAGAGAGATAAAAATTTTTAAGAGCAAGTTTCACTTTCGGAAAGAAGATTGTGAGTTAAAAATTTAATTATTTATTTCTTGACGAGGTGCTTTCTTGTAAAGCTTTAATTCGCTACATTTTCAACATCAATTCCTTTAAAATGTATCAAGGATATTAAGGGATGATGGAATTACATCATAATTGTCCTTTTACTGAGAGATGACCGTTGATTGTAATGTAACAGGCTCTTAAAAGTTTAACTGCAGATAATGCGATTTTGTGTCCAAGTTTTCGGCTACAACAGCGCACCAAATTCAATGATTATATAACCTAGTGATGAATCATAACCTTTTTTGTGTTATGACAAGAACGAAATTTTCGATTTCAAAAACTGTTAGAAGTTATCTGCTTCTAAGAAAATAAAAATGTGAAATCTAAACTTTGAAACGTGCTATCTTCATTTTGACAACGAAATTTCAAAATTCGCTCCTGTCATAACACAGTAGAGTGCACCAAGTTCATCATTCTTCGCGAATCGACTCCTGAAATTCTACATCGGCGAAGAAAACTTGGACACAAAATTGCAGGATTTTCCGCTTCCGAAGACCTTCCGAGTCAATGTTTACAACCGACTTGTGCTATATTCGCAGCTGTGAATCTAATTTTGATTATTTGCTTTGTTTCAGCGCACGGTACGCTAAGCTTAGAACAATACCGTCTAATTACTTGTACAAAAAAACTTTAAGAAAAACAATTTTTATAAATATTTCGTTTTTTTGTCGGCTTCAGTCGTCGCAGTTCGTGCATACTCTTTAAATAAATACATACATAATGATTTCAAGGGTCCTGCGCGACCTTAAGAGCATTAAAATCGACAGAAATTTATCAAACAGAAGCTAATTATCAAATACCTGGAACTTCCAAATGAAAATAATCAGTATCAATCGCATAGTTGTAAGTAGCATCTCTCATCTCCACCGTGTACATTCCGGCATGAGGTGGTAAAGCATTATAAATAGTCAGCACTTTTTTGTTCACATTCAGAGAATACTGTTCGCTGTCGTCCAAAAAAACTCCATAAGGGTCAAACCAAAATAAGAGGAAATCGTCGTCAGCGCCCGTTGTCTCCACTTCAAAGGAAACGGTTTCTCCAACACAGACAGATTCGTAAGGATTTACCGCCCAAACTTGGTACCCTGAAGTGATAGAACAAATTTTACTACATATATAGCGCGAATTTTGGGCAATAAACCTTGCAAATAGAAAAAAATGGTGAAAGTGATACGTCTAGTCAGCTACGCGTATAGCTTCTTCACGTGTGAAAAATCAATCAATGATAAACAACCAGCATCTAGAGTGGAAGAACCCAACCTATCAGAGCGCGAGAACTAAAATGGTTTCCAACAAAGTTGAACAGCGAGCGGCAAGTTTGCTTCCGACGGCAGTTTATAAGTAAGTAAGTAAGTAAGTAAGTAAGTAAGTAAGTGAGTAAGTAAGTGCGTAAGTGAGTGCGTGAGTGAGTGAGTGAGCGACCTTTATTTAAACACGATGGGGATAAAAGCTAATAAGCTTGTGGGCTCGTGTAAGTTAAAAAGTATACAAAAGTTAAAAACATTTACAATTATATGCTTGGAAAACCGTTTTAGAACCGTGGTCTTTGGAGAACTTTATGGAAAGGCAAGCAAACGGGAACTCGCTAAGCAAAACCGAAAGGATACAGTAATGAGATGATAACGATAAAAATCATTCTTCAAAGGCGGAGCTAAGGCAAGCGAAGTGTCGATAAATGGAAGCGAAGCCGGTGGATAAGAATTTTTTTCCAAACTTACAACGCATCCGCGGACTTTCTAAAAATATTCACGCACTCTTGGGAACACCATGGTAAAGTAGATTGTATTTCTGAACGTGGATCTACGTCGCAATTACTGCGATCGATTTGCTTATGGCGATGCTTACTCGCGGCGATACCAAATGTTTTGCTTTCAAAAAGTAACGCAATGTGTTTAATTAATAACGTTTTTCCAGGAGATATTCCGGGTTATTCAAAGCAAGATTGCGCTAATCCAGGACTTGAAATGATTGATTGTTTAATTTTTCAGTGACGTTTTCTGTTTATTTATACATCAGTGCATAGTTTTAAAGCCAAATGGAGGCTATTGTGTTTACTATACTTCCAGTGTTTTTACGCAAGGCTGCTCATTTTGGGAGACCTTTTCTCAAAGGTTTCAAACTTCAGAGTAACTCTGTAGGCGTTCAAAACGTTAGTCTGTTTAAAATGTTCAGTTCTATTCAATGTACCGTATTTTCTCGATTAAACACCGGGCCCCGAATAAACGCCGGGTCTCCAAGGTGGAGTGGTAGATAAGCCGTTAAGCATTTGTTTGAGGTGTAACATGCTTCAGGTATAATGGCAAGATGCATTCGTGTCACAAATAATGATTAAAAGCCCTTTCTTAATACAAATTTTGCCCCAATAAACTGCACCATTCAAATAAACGCCGGATCCACGACGTCAAGTTTGAAATAAACGCCGAAGGCGTTTAATTGAGTAAATAGGGTAACTATTTACTTAGTTTGACAACTAAACGTTCGAACGCAAATCGAAAATTTTGAAAATTTACAATTATTACTTGGGATAAATCATTTGTTAAGTGTTGGCGCTTCTTACGTCAAATGGTACCGGTGCAGCACAGGTAAAACAACAGTATGGTAAAAAAGGAAGTTTTAAAATTAAAACGCGGATGACAAAGCAAAGTTTATTATTAAAATTCCTAAGAATATATTTCGGTGGGGGCCTAAGTAAAATAGCAGATAATAAATATTTACACAAATGCAATTTATTTCGCCTCTTGCTCGTAAAATTAAAAATGAAAACAAAAAGCAAACCCTTAACTTAACTTACCTACTACCTGCACATCAAACGCATTACGGACCTGGCACGGGCCATCTACAAGTGTAGCCTCGTAAAGACCCGCCTGCTTTGCGCTCGCATCAAAGATATCTAGCTCGGTTCCCGTCGGGCTAATTGTGTAGTGAGGACTATCCTGACTTTGCACCAGTTCACCATTATGCGTCCACCGTAAATCGCCTGCCTCGGATCTATTAACCACCAATGAGCCTTTTTCGCCAAGCTTTATTTTAACTGGGCTCTTTACCAGAGTATGAAGATAGATATCTGAAACTAAGATAAATCAGGTACGCAATGTTTTATATGTAGTTATCAACTTAACAGCTAATAATTATGCTAGAATAAATCTGATTGGAAAAATGAAGTGTTTTTCGTTGCTTTGGAATTATTTAGGAGATTGTATCACGGGAATAGTAAAACGCTACGCGAATTTATGTTACTGACGTTATAGAAACACTGCTAAACGTGTTGGTTAACGTTAAATACGGCAAGAAGAAAAAGCGAGAGATCGGGGAAGGAAGGAAGGAAGGAAGGAAGTAAGGAAGGAAAGAAGGAAGGAAGGAAGGAAGTAAGGAAGGAAAGGGAAGGAAGGAAGGAAGGAAGGAAGGAAGGAAGGAAGGAAGGAAGGAAGGAAGGAAGGAAGGAAGGAAGGAAGGAAGGAAGGAAGGAAGGAAGGAAGGAAGGGAGGATGGAAGGAAGGAAGAAGGAAAGGAAGGAACGAACGAAGGAACGAAGGAACGGGAAGGAAGGAAGGAAGGAAGGAAGGAAGGAAGGAAGGAAGGAAGGAAGGAAGGAAGGAAGGAAGGAAGGAAGGAAGGAAGGAAGGAAGGAAGGAAGGAAGGAAGGAAGGAACGAACGAACGAACGAACGAAGGAAGGAAGGAAGGAAGGAAGGAAGGAAGGAAGGAAGGAAGGAAGGATGGATGGAAGGAAGGAAGAAGGGAACGAAGGAACGAACGAAGGAACGAAGGAACGAAGGAAGGAAGGAAGGAAGGAAGGAAGGAAGGAAGGAAGGAAGGAAGGAAGGAAGGAAGGAACGAACGAACGAACGAACGAACGAACGAACGAACGAGCGAACGAAGAAGAATGGAGCGTTAAACGCCAACGGGACAGGACCAACGGTGGTCTAGGTTTGTGTACTAGTTTGTATTTTTAAACTTAAAGTATTTGCTTTCCTCTCATGAGGACTTTTTCTGCAGCTTAACTTTCTCTGTCACATGGCTTTTTGTTTACGCTTCTAAAGAGCGAAAAAACGAAGAAAAGCATGTTTGTCATCAGGTCTTTATTTTAGTATTCAACACGTATATAGAGCCTTTCGATTTTGCCTTGTCTTTGATCCGATCAACAACGTTAATTGAAATAACTGTATCATACAGAAGCGAATTGTCAAATACCTTGAACCTCCAAATGAAAAAAACTGTATCGAACATAGCTGTCGTCAGTAACATCTGTTATCTGCACCTTGTAGATTCCGGCATCAGGTAGTAACGCATTATAAATAGTCAGCACTGTTCTGTTCACATTCAGGAAATAATGTCCGCTGTCGCTTATTAGCCGGTTATAAGGGTCATACCATTCTAAGATGAAGTCTTTTCTGTCGCCATCGCCAGTAATATTCGCTTGAAAGGAAATGGTATCACCAACACATACAGATTCGTGGGGATTAACTGCCCAAACTTGAAAGTTTCCTGTAGTGAAGGAACACTTTTAATAACCTTGTAAATGACTTGTTTATAGGTATAACATTAAAGCTTATTGATTTAATGAACCAAGTATAATTCTGCACGTTGAGAAAAAATGTTTTCCATTACATTTGTATTCATCGGGGAAAAAACATATTTGGCAGCACTTTGCCAAATATGGCGCACAGATATCGCACAGATGACGAATTCCTGAACACAGTATTCCAATCTTTGAAGTACCTATCCTTTATTTTGCATTCACGGCCAACGGTTGCAGCTGTTGAGCTCAAAATTGGTAGGTTACAAGATAAGCTACTGCATCCGTAAATTTGTGCGTAGTTTTATATCATGATCGCGAGCAAATTGGTTGAACTGGCGGCGGGATGGATGAGAGAGGCTTGAGGCAAGACGAAAATATACAGACTTCGCACTACAAACATAAAATATTCATCGTTATACCAAGAATATCGTTGTATCAAGGATTGTTAATTATATTGGGGTTCGACTGTACCAAGGTTATTCACGCGAGAACCAAGTTGATTGACAGGAAGCCCGTGTCCTCAAAAAAGTATACAAGAGTCCGCTGTCTGTTTTTCCTCGATCGCGCGATCCAATCGTTCGCGCACTCTTGTCTCGCCCTAATCCTTCCTCGCGCGTCTTAAACCCTCCCTAGCCTCGCACGACCTCGCACTACCTTAATAAAATTCGAGAGAAAAACAGACTGCAAGCATTCTACTTAAGGTCGCGGGGGATACCTACAGCATGAATAAATTCATGAAGCGTACTTACGCCTAATTTTGCTTAACCTGCTTCTCTAAAAACGCTTATTTCTCGGCTGCTATGGGTGCAATTAAGTTCAAATTTTACAGAGCCATAAAGGAATGATGAAAGATAATGTATGTCATTTTTAGTGCAGAATGCACTATTGTGATGGTTTGTTGGGGCTGTCGTCCGCTAAACCCCTAAACCACTAAACTACTAAAGTGCTAAGGCACTATGGTGTAAACTTTCATAGTCAATTAATAATTTATTAATCCTGTGGAGGGGGTGGGGGTGAAACTGGACTAACTGTTATGAAAATCAAAACGAAAAAAATGCTTACCTTTTACCTGCACTTCAATGACATCATGTGCACGGACATGGCACGGGCCATCTACAAGTGTAGCCTCATAAACACCCGCCTGCTCTGCGCTCGCATCAATAATAGCTAGCTCGGTTCCCTTTGGATCGATTGTGTAGTGTTTATCCTGATTTCGCACCAGTTTCCCATTATGCGTCCACCGTAAATCGCCTGCCTCGGATCTATTAACCATCAATGTTGCTTTTTCACCATGCCGTATTTTAACTGGGCTCTTTACCAAAGTTTGAAGATAGATATCTGAAACTAAGATGAATCATCGATGAATCAAATAATAGTCAATTTTGCCGGCCATATGTTTTTCTTTAAAGAATTATCTTACAAAGAAAAAAATGATTAAACTTTCTTAAAACGTTTGCACTCGGACGAAATTGATGCGAAATTAAACAAAAGCGAAGTTAGGACTTCGAACTAGAAATAATAAGACTCGAATGAGATGTACATAAACTTAACAGCTGATCTGCGTTACACCTGGTTGCCCGGCATAAATCTGATTGGTCAACTAAACTTTGCGCGTTTCGTGGAGAGTGTAATGAAATTCGCCATGTTGAAAATTGAACTTGCAAAAGAAACATAAATCAAAACTTGTCAAAGAAATAAAAAAAGGAACTTTTTGCTTTTTTTCTTCGACCGAAGATGCAATATCATTCCAGTTTTCCATCGTAGGGTCGCAGATCGCAGGTTGATCTTACCAACGCCCTATACAGCTAATTCAAGTAAAGTTGTCAGAAAAAGGCATTGAAGTGCACGCGACAAGACGACCGAGAGGTGGTCTGGGAATTCAACTGAAATTTGCATATTGGCCTAGAAGAAACGTACATGTTTGTATTTTTGTACGTGAAGATTTTGTTTTCCTCTCAGGAGGCCTTTTTCTGTAGCTTTACTTCTACTATCCCTGAGTTTTGAAAATTCTTCTAAAATTCAGAGGGGTAAAAGTATCTTGTTTCCACATCTCTGACGAGAAAAGAAAACTCGCAAATTCGTGTGTGCTCTCTGCTCCTACGCAGACCACTTTTCGGTCTTGTCGCGTGCACGTTTGTGCTTTTTTCCGACAACTTTTCTCGAATTAGCTGTATATGAACTTTCATTTGTATCTGTTCATTTATATGGAGAGATGTTTAAAGACAATTATAACGCATTATTCCGGCTTTTTTACTGACATTATAGTTCTCAAGACTTCTAAACCTGTTGGTAGACTCGAAATAGGGCATGAACTAAATAAGAAAGAAAGAACGAAGGAAAGAAAGGAAAGAAAGAAAGAAAGAAAGAAAGAAAGAAAGAAAGAAAGAAAGAAAGAAAGAAAGAAAGAAAGAAAGAAAGAAAGAAAGAAAGAAAGAAAGAAATACACTTAAAGAAATACATCATACAGAAGCTAATTGTTAAATACCTTGGACCTTCAAATTAAAGAAATCGTAATCAACATGTTCGTTGGAGATAATATTCCTAACCACCAGAAAATACGCTCCGGCATCAGATGGTAAAGCAGTATAAATAGTCAACACTGTTCTGTTCACATTGAAAGAATAACGGTCGCTGTCGTCCATCAACTGGAAACTAGGGTTCCTCCATTGTACTTCGAAATTTTTCCACCATTTTTGGAAATCGTTTTTATCGCCATCGCCAACAATCTCCAATTCCAAGGACACGGTTTCACCAGCACACACAGATTCGTCAGGATTTATCGCCTGCACTAGGTGGTTCGCTGCAGTAAAAAAAAAAGGTTTTTAATAACATAGTAAATGACTTTAATCGCCGCGAATCTCCCTGAAGCTTAGTGTAGCTCATACCAGGCTTGTCTCTCGCGTCAAAGATTTTATCAGTTGTTCTCTCAGCTAAATCCTGCCACTATGCCACAAGGATCAAAATTGCGACTCTCTGATTGAAAGTGACTCGATCGAAATAAATGACGTGCTGTATGCCTTTCAAAAATGTCTTATAACTTCAACATTTCTGACTCGATTTCCTTCAAACTTTCGCATTTTACTCGAAATTTATCGAAGAATAATACACACGTCAATATGTCGATGTAATTATCGTGAGTTTTGCGCGATGTTAACTTTATTGACACACCTACTTGGATAAAACTGCTATTTACAGAAAACTGAGCGCTAGGATTTCGTTTAAACTACTGCAATTAACTCATTATAACATCTTATTATGACTCTCTAAGTTTCCGAGAAATCGTCGGAACAGAAACCTCGATACAATTTGATCATCAAAATATTAATCTCGAGCAAACTTCAAGGCTTAGAACGCTCCAGCTCTTTCACATTTTGCCCAAAAGTACCATAACCGAAGACAAAGAAAGTTCAATGTATCAGTTTTGTTAGCTCCAAATCACATTCGGCTATTTACAACGATGAAAAAGCTTGAGCAAATATTATAAACTCACCAGTTGCGTCAAAATGTAGGAAGGTCGCCAAATTTACGTTTTTCTAAATTGCATGAAAACTAACCGTACGAATTGCTTAAAACAACCGAACCATTAAATTGAACATCTTACACAAACTTTGTGCTACTCTACATTTCTGGAGCTGCCTTGATATGGATGAATTATTTTTTTAAAGTGAAGCACTACTCCAACTCTCTATTGAACACGGCCATGTTGTCGTTTGAATTCTACAGCTGACGCTATGCAAATTTCCTTGAATTTGATTAGAATTTGAAGAATTTTACGTGTAACTAATAAAGATATTTGAAAACCATAAACGGCATTTTAAACCTTACGTTGTATTCTATATGATACGGTCAAAATCAAAAGTGAAATGATCACAGGGGCACTTTAAGGTGATTAGTTTATACCGGCTCAAACCACACGACGATCGATTCGCTTTTATTGATCGTCAAGCAAAGGAAATCGCGCATGTTTTTTTTTTATAATTATATCATTTGATAAAATTTATTTTCGACAAATTGCGCGCGTTATGATTGGTCAGTTCGACTTGATTAGAGCTCCATAAACAAACGCGGCTTGCGTCACACACGTGCTTTATCGAGTTTTAATATACAACATTCCGTTCACTGACCAAAATCCACGCACGCAATTTGTAAAAATTGATCACGTGATTTTTCTTTACCTGTCGTCAGCAAACTCCGACAGTGCAGTATTGACAATAACGCACAAAAATCGTGCATTGTTGAAAATGTCTTCAGCTTCAAGGCTTGCAGAAGTGGAAGAATAATATATTCCTCAAATTGCCAATGATCCAACACCAAACAAAATCGAAGAGGATAGCAACGAAAAGCGCTTCCATTTTCAAAGGTAATTAAACTGAAGCTCGACAAATACATTCTTGTGTGCGATTTACTTGCTTGTTTCTTGATTGTGAAAGCGATCGGATTGCTTTGAACAAGCTTCTCGCTGACTGTATTTATGAACGACCAAAGCTGATGAACGATTTTATGAACCATTTTAAGCCTTTTTTGGACGGCTTATTTGTGACTTTATTATTTATTAACCCCGTATAGTTATGTACTGCTGACTTCTTATTTATAACTTTATTATAATAAGCTCCGATTTCCATAGTATAAGAATGTGCTTTTTACAAATTCCTTGTCACTTTCCGCTGTTGAAGGCCGAAGTTTGAACCGAAACGTTGGGACGTTAACAAAGAATCTTACGAACATTTTGCAACATTATTAAACTAGACTAACGTTTTTATTTTTAATCATGAATCAACCACCTGGTTACAGGACCATTTTTAAAACTTTATTATTGTTTGAAGTTTGTGAAGTGGTAGATTGCGTGCAGTGTATATAAAAAGGGTTAGAGTCTGCCCATTCGTGTTTTGTTTACAAATACATGCACTGGCTGGCCTCACAATGAACTCGAAATTTTCAATACTGGACGAGGCTACGCCTCGTGCAATTTCTCGTTCATTGTGCGGCCAGTGGGTGCGTCTATTTGTAAACAAAACACTCACAACAGTCTCTTACCCAGAATTAATATACAATCTTCGTTCACTGTCCAAAATCCACGCGCGCAGTTGGTTGAATTAGATCACGTGATTTTGCATTACCTGTCGTCAGCAAATTTCGACAGTGCAGTATTTGACAATAATGCACAAAAATCGTGCATTATTGAAAATGTCTTCAGCTTCAAGGCTTGCAGAAGGGGAAGAAAAATATATTTCTCAAATTATCAATGATCCAATACCAAAAAAATCGAAAAGGATAACAACTTGAAGCGTTTTAATGTTCAAAGGTAAACTGCAGCTCAGTAAATACATTTTTTGTGTGCGATTGACTTGCTTGTTGTTTGATTGTGAAAGACATCGACTTGCTTTGAACAAGCTTCTTGCTGACTGTATTAATGAACGACCACAGCTGATGAACGATTTTATGAACCATTGTAAGCTTTATTTCTGTACGGCTTATTCGTGATTTTTATATTATTAATCTAATCCCGTGTAATTATGTACTACTACACCTCTTTATTTTATACATTATTGTTTGAAGTTCGTTGAGTCGATGATGGCTTGCAGTGTACTCAGATTGTATTTTAAAAGGGTTAGAGTCTGTCTGTTCGTGTTTTGTTGACAAATACACGCACTTGCTGGCCTCGCAATGAACTCGCAATTTTCAATACTGCACTCGGCTACGCCTCGTGCAGTATTGAAAATTTCTCGTTCATTGTGCGGCCAGCGCGTATGTGTATTTGTCAACAAAACACTCACAACAGTCTCTAACCCATAAATAATGCACGCGGCGTACGTCACCAGTTTGATCGCGCATAATTTCTTAACACTTTATAAAAGAATTTTTTTAAAAAAAAATGACTGCTAATTTCAGAGTGTGCATTTATTGTGATGTTTTATTTCGTGTAAAACTGCCACCAAGCAATTTTTATCCATACAGATCGATTATTTTTATAAATTTTTGACCGCCATTAAAAATTACATCCACGGTGTTTTAAAACATTGCCAATCCGAGAGTTCAATGACGCTTTAATTTTATGTCAAATAGTAGCGAATAATACCAAGAGCAGAATGCTTGCATATAAAATGAGAAGGACACTCCGAAGAGAGAAGAAATAAAAACTATGTATTTTCCCGTCTGCGGGCATAAGGCGTACTTGCATGCATATAGTAACACATTCCAGAGTTTCGGTGCAAGATAGGTAAAGAAACGGTTACAAAGGTTAAGGAAAGTTTAGCATTGAAATTTCTAATATCATGCTTTGATAGGGGCCTAAGAGAAATAACAGATGATAAATATTTATACACAAGCGAATTCGCCTCTTCCTTGTATAAAAATCTAAACGATAACAAAAATTAAAACTAACCAAAAAACAACACTTACGTAATACCCAAACTGAAATGGTAAGACTAACACGGCACGAGCCATCCTCGAGTGTAGCCTTAAAATCACCCTTCTGAGCGTCGGTTGCAGCAGAAATTTCTAGCTCGGTTCCCGTTGAACTGACTGTGTAGTGACTATCCTGACTTGATACCATTTCATCATTATGCGTCCAATATAAATTGCCTGCCTCGGATCTATTAACCATCAATGTACCATTTTTACCACGCCCTATTTTAAGTGGGCTTCTTACTAAGGGGTGAAGATAGATATCTGAAAGATGAATGAGGTAACACAATCTTATATATGTAATTATAAACTAAATAGCCAATCTGCGATACACCTGGTTACCTGGAATGTATCAGTTTTATTGCTCAATTGAACGATAGACCCTGCCTGCAAGTTTCGTGGAAAGTGTCGAAAAATTAGCCATGTTGAATTAGCTTTTCTTCTTTGACCGAAGATGCAATATCATTACAGTTTTCACCTTTTTATGGCACATCGTTGTTACCGGCCATGTCCTATATGAACTTTCTTTGTTGCTTTGGATTTTAAGGGGAAAAATATAATGGGAATAGTGAAACGCTACTCCGGCTTTTTACTGACGTTCTAGAAACACTACGTAACATGTTGGTAGACTCTGAACACGGCATAGAAAAAGAAAGAAAGAAAGAAAGAAAGAAAGAAAGAAAGAAAGAAAGAAAGAAAGAAAGAAAGAAAGAAAGAAAGAAAGAAAGAAAGAAAGAGGGGAGGGAGGGTAGGAGGAAGGAGGAAGGAAGAAAGAAAGAAAGAAAGAAAGAAGAAGGAGGAAGGAAGGAAAGAAGGATGGAAGGAAGAAAGAAAGAAAGGAAGAAAGAAAGAAAGCAAGAAAGAAAGAGTAAGTGAGTGAGTGAGTGACTAGTGGGACAAACTATCAATAAGAAGATAGTAACATCTCAAAGTCAATATCTTCCAGTCATCTTTTAAAAGCTGCAAGAGATTTAGCTGACTTAATTGAATTAGGCAAGGAATTCCACAAAGAAAGAAAGAAAGAATGAAAGAAAGAAAGAAACAAAGAAGGAAGGAAGGAAGAAAAAAAGAAAGAAAGAAAGAAAAAACAAAAGAAAGAAAGAAAGAAAGAAAGAACGAAAAAACGAAAGAAAGAAAGAAAGAAAGAAAGAAAGAAAGAAAGAAAGAAAGAAAGAAAGAAAGAAAGAAAGAAAGAAAGAAGGAAGGAAGGAAGGTAGGTAGGAGGGAGGAAGGAAGGAAGGAAGGAAGGAAGGAAGGAAGGAAGGAAGGAAGGAAGGAAGGAAGGAAGGAAGGAAGGAAGGAAGGAAGGAAGGAAGGAAGGAAGGAAGGAAGGAAGGAAGGAAGGAAGGTAGGTAGGAAGGAAGGAAGGAAGGAAGGAAGGAAGGAAGGAAGGAAGGAAGGAAGGAAGGAAGGAAGGAAGGAAGGAAGGAAGGAAGGAAGGAAGGAAGGAAGGAAGGAAGGAAGGAAGGAAGGAAGGAAGGAAGGGAGGGTGTAAGCTCGTGTAGTATAATACATAACCATCTGCACTAAAATAAATATATCATACAGAAACTAATAGTCAAATACCTTGAACCTTCAAATGAAAATAATCGATATCAGCATAATTGTTGGCAGTAACTTTTCTAATCGCCACAGTGTACGTTCCGGTATGAGATGGTAAAGCAGTATGAATAGTCAGTATTTTTCTGTTCGCATACAGAGAATAATGCTCGCTGTTGTCCAACAGTTGGCCATAATGGTCCCGCCATTCTAAGATGAAATCGTTTTCATTGCCATCACCAGTAATCTCTACTTCAAAGGAAACGGTTTCACCTGCACACACAGATTTGTCAGGATTTATCGCCTTCAGTTGGAGGTTCCCTGCAGTAAAAGAAAACGCTTTTAATAACATAGTAAATGATTTTACTCGCCGAGATTCTTCCTATAGCTCAGTGATTAGAGCATCGATCTGACCGGCGTGTTGAAAGTTATTTCAGGCTTGCGTCTCCTATCGGGGACAAGAATTGTTTTCTCTGTCCTATGCCCATGGCAACTAGATTAAAATCTTCCCCGCTTTAAATATTACAGGAAAAGAGTTCATCAGTTATTCTCTCAGTTTAGTCCTAGCCATATTGGTACCAAGAAATTAAGATAGATCGGTTAAGGCGATTACACATCTAATCACTTTTTATTGATCGTCAAACAAAACACCTGCATAGGAAGTTACAAGTGTATTTTATATCAGTATAGAAGCTTATACACACGTTTAGAATATAGCACATAAAAGTGAGTCGAATTTTGTTGTATGCTTTCTCTTCAAAACAAATGCAGTCTTTTTCTCGATTATATGTATAACATTGAAGTCGAGTGATTTTATAAACCACGTTTAATTTAGAAAAAGTATATTCGGGTGTATTTTTATTACGCCTTCACCAAAACAAAACAAAATTAAAAGAGGGAGAACTAGATTTCAGTGATAAGTGGTCTTTATTTACCAGATGTTAACTTTTGCTCAAAAGCTAATCTTGCGAGCAGGCTCTCCCGCGACCACTGTTCACAATTTATATAAAAATTCCTAATACGAACAATTCACATAAAGTTCTTACCTTTACAAACACCAAGTAAAAGGAACAGGCAAAGTATCTTGAGAAGTGCACTCATTCTCGTCGAGTTGTTATTTCGCGTTACAGTTTTACTCGCAACGCTCCATATTTTCGCTTTGAACTGATTATGATGTAACAAGTTGCATGTTTCCGCGCGCACATCCAAGAAACAAGCGCGCGTGCACCAGATTAATACATTTCTTACAACAAATTGTCTGAGTTGTGGTGCATTTAGGTACAAAATTTAACACCCAAAACGGCTGCTTCTTTTGAATTAGCTTTCAATGCGATGTTTTATTTCG
The DNA here is from genome assembly GCF_052425735.1 of Oculina patagonica. Taxonomy (NCBI): domain Eukaryota; kingdom Metazoa; phylum Cnidaria; class Anthozoa; order Scleractinia; family Oculinidae; genus Oculina; species Oculina patagonica. The sequence continues at coordinate 26,302,595 of NC_135759.1, forward strand.
TGTAAAACATCACTACAAATTTAACGGTTCGTCATTACGCAATTTTTTTTCATACAAATCGCCATTTTTTTATAAATTTATACCGCCATAAAAAAAGCACATTAAAACATCAATAGTCTTAAAATTGCAATTAGAAAATAGCACAAAGTAAATAAGTGCGCTGATTGGTTAAAAATTGTGTTTCTATAACTCGATGGAGACACAGACAGTTGTCGTAGACACGGCAATCAATATTCACGGCGCTGAAATAAGCAATGCAAAAATAACAACTAAGAATTGTGCCAAATTTTAATGTCACAGCTGAAAAAAACCAGCTGGTTAAGACTGAACAATTATTTGCACACTTGAAAACAAGCGAGTAAGATGTTTACAGAGCCCGCTACACATTCAAAAATAGTCTGTGAAAGAAATTATCGAAGCGGCTGACCTTTCAAAGAAGTATATGAATTGGCGCAACTTCACTCCATTCTGAGCTTTGCAGCACTTCAGAACTATTCACAGCTCCTCAAAAGGACAAGATATTCGTCCAGAATGCCGAGTCAAACTTCTTTTTACAGAAAAATAATGCACTTTCACCTCCAAGGTTCGGGTCGCTCGATCGGCAGCGTCGGTCGTCAAACCATTCGGTTAGGTCGATGAAGCGAAATAAAACCACAATTCCTGACTCCTTCCAGTGCTTGACTTCAGTTAAACCATCGGCTTAGTTATTTCTCATAATTACGTTTACTTTGGAGCCTGTTTTCTTTGTTTGTTTGGCACAAAACGGTGAATTTTAGCCTTCAAGTAAATGTTGAACATTTGATTTATTTCTGTTCATCGACTCCCTTTCTATGATTGGTTGATTATGTTCATGACGTAAAACCGCGAGGTGAAGAGAATCTACGTTTTGATGTTAAATAAAGCGCTAAATATTACTTTGATGTGCGTTATTTTCTTTGTGCTTTTTTCTAAAAGAAATAGAAAACATGTTTTCCGTGTTTCTATCGAGTTATAGAAACACTCGTGAAAGTTTGGGAGAACTCGAAAAAGCTGTGGAAACACTCGTCTATCGACTCGTGTTCCCACAGCATTTCTCGTTCTCCCAAACTTCCACTCGTGTTTCTATAACTCGATAGAAACACGGAACATGTTTTCTATTTCTTAAATATTCTTAATTTTGTCACGCTCCTTCCAATTCCTGCATCTCTTTCGTTCCCGACTATTTTATGACTGGTAAGGTCACGTTACAGGGTTCTGAGCAGGACCTATTACTGCCGGGTGCTTAGACTAGATATCTTTATTTGGACACCCCGTCGACCGATCGCTCTCTAGGTACAAAACTACAAGGTCTTGCGGGCAACCATAAGAAGTGAGAATTTTGTCATTGATAGGATATGAACGCAAATGGGGCCTGCTGACAACCAATCGCATTACAAGTTTCTCTTCATTACTAATAAGCACGAGTGGAACAAGCGTTGTAATTTTTGCCCTCGGCTGTGACAAATTTTCAACAAGAAGGAACAATTAAGTTTTTCATTTGGTTTTGTTTAAATACTTTTTCGTTTTTTCCTTGAAAAAGGTCAAAACCGCTAAACGTCACGAACAAACAGACTGGAATAACTCTAATTGAGTGTCTGAGTGTTGTGGACACTTAAATTAAACCCTGTAAATGACATAAAAATGACCAAAGAAATAAATAAAAATTTGCTATGTTACGATTAGAATACGTGGAGTGTCATCAATCAAAACAGTGAATACAACGAGTTCTTTATTTGTTATACTGTTTCTAAAATTGTCCAGCGTCATCTCTTTTATCAGTTGCGCTTAAGCTGAACCAAAGATGAGGATCAAGATATCAAATGTAGTGTGAAGCAAATTGAGGAGAATCGGTGCAGATCGACTCCAGCGTTTCTGAGGAAAAAGCTCTTGTCCGATTAGAAAGAGGGGTAGCTTTGCATGGCTTAGAAGAGCATCAAAAATTTTTGTCTTGACTCTTAGCGCGCGTTCTTGTACCCAAAACCGAGATAAATCTACTACTGTGGAGCACTATGGCATAAAAGGGGGTTACATCTCAGTAGCTCGATAGCTGCATGCAGTCTACAAAACCACTGTGTTTACGATTTATTCCAATGCCTTGAGCACCATTTCCCGGGAAGCGGTGTGCGTTGAGTTGAGGGCCTGTTATACTTGCAAAGTCGGACGCGCTCCGTCTTTCACCGCCTAGCCTGCGAACAGACTCTCTATTCGGGAGCAACGTGAATCTCTCTTCGAGCGCCGAAGGCGCGATTTCGCTTGTATCAAGACGTGAGTTTCGCCCGCCAAAACTCGCGCCTTCGGCACTCGCGGGATCACGCCGTCAGCGCTTAAAGAGAGATTCAAGTTGCGCCCAAGTAGAGAGGCTGCTCGAAGGATTTTTGCCGCCTAATCATCAAGTCCCACGCTCCATGTTTCCCACCTCTCACTGACAGAATGCAACGGCACGAGCCAGGTTAGACTATCCACTATATATGGTATTGTATGAGTTTTTATCTGGTACATTTTGTTTGCTTATTTATTTATTAAATTATTGCTGCGAAGCCTTAGCGTAGCAGCAGAACTATTTTTGACTGTCCGCGCGGGGCCTGGGCGCTTTATATAGGCGACACACTCGATTTGACTTTTTTGCTGGCGATGATTTTGAGTACATGCAGTACGTATGATCAGCGGCATGTAAAATGTGGAAGCTGCGTTTGTCGTTTGCGATGTGCTTTTCGCTAAAGAGCAAGACGTTAAATTTTAAAGCGCTGCCGCTTGCGCGTTTGTTTAGTACTTTGTAAATGCTTCCCAAGAAACCTCTCTTGAGCAAGATGGTCAAGTAAAGTGCCGGAGAAGTGGTCTTTTCATCTCTTATGCGCCAGCTCTGATGAATAACGAATTTACGAGGCCTTCTTATGATTCGCTTTCATAATTATTCATCACTAAGTTAATTTAAGGAAAAATTTTACTTTCCGAGCCTTAAGCGGGAAATATGTACAGCAAAAACATTACGAAGATTATTTGCGAAGGCTACACGAAAACGTTTCCATAATGACCGCGCGCTGTAATGGAACGAGCTTCGAGCTTTTTGACGTCATAAATTGGTGTTTCTGATGGCGTTGCAATTGAATTGCACGTGCTATGTTATGTTGCATTGCTTCCTTTCCTCAATGTCACTAATTATTATATAAACTAAGCGAATTACCAGCATTTAACTGCACTGAGAAAAATTCCTATGACCTTCCAATCGTTCCTACCATTATTATTATTATTATTATTATTATTATTATTATTATTATTATTATTATTATTATTATTATTATTATTATTATTATAACTTACTTCGCAGCACTTTACTTGCTATCAGCAACTCCTAGTTTATATTTATTCATGCGAAAATAAGCGTAATCAGTCGACGTTTCGGCATCATCTTGACGCCATTCTCAAGACTAAAATACAATTAAATATGCAATGTCTTTAAAGAGTTTCTAAATTTGCATAAATCAAAAATTCTTACATGAAAACGTTTGCACGGACAGAGTCCGTTTGCACGTTTAGGATTGGTTTAAGTTTGGGAATAAAAAGCATCTCTTTGATTAGACAATCCATTTTGTTCTTACACTTTTTGCAAGCACGTGAAATTGGTTTTATAGAGACGCAGGCATTGGAACATTGTGATCGTCCACGTAGTGCTTGTAAATGGACGACGATTTGTGTTTATGACTCTGATTTCTGTTTATGTCCGTTTATGCTTATTTTCGCATGTATATGCTTTTCAAATCTCTTCCAATTATTTCTTGCTTTATTTAATTATTAATACTTTCTTTTCTTTTTTCTTTTTTCATGCTTTAGTGCCAAACAACCTCCTGTATATGTGAATATTATTTATTTTTACTCAGCCCGATTAGCTTTTTAGTTATTCTGAGTAAATTTACCTATTTTTGTTTTAATATATGTTTGGATTGTAAATCTTATTTATTCTTTTGGTAATAAAACGTGTGTTGTTGTTGTGTAGTTGTATGTTTACGCCTTGGAAAACGGTTTTACACCATCAATGGCACTCTGTTTCCCTGAATAAGATAACCTCGCCTTTTTTTATTTGCAAGAAATGTAATTTATTTGGAACTTTTTCAATACGTCTTCGACTAAAAATTCCAAGTACATTGACTACACAGCATAAAAAGATCAGAGTGACAAATACCTTCCCTTGGAAAGGTCCATTCACACTAAACACTTGGAAGCACAATTTTTAATCAAAACTTAAAAAATCTTCATTAATCGTCGCTAAAATCCTCAAGATCGCTCATTGCGCTATAAGTTTGTCTTAATCCTGATGTTGGTGGTGGAACTGGTGGTCCCAGAAGCGGGTCGTAGTCAGACATACTAATACTATCCATATCATACATAGGCATGTCTCCGTACGTGCCCAAGCTGGAGGACTGGGGATGACTTGAAGTCACAGGTGCGATGTCGTATGATGTGTCAGCGGGTGGATAGAAAACTTGGTCTGGTACAGTGAAAATAGGTTCTTGAAACAAAACGTGGTGCACAGCTTCTACTTCGCCTTTATCTTTCTTGGAACTAACGAATAAAAACGATTTTTAAGAAGACTGACAGGAAGAAACTTTAGTTTTAAGTTTTAACAACCCGTTTAGCAATTCAAGGGTGATCCACATGTAGAGCGATTTTGGATGGATTGTTTGTCGTAAAAAAAGCCTTAAGTAATAAGTCTGGCCAATCACAAAGGACATAGGCATTTCAGAGAACCACTCACAACTCAAGGCAAATTCATTTATCCGGTGCGAAACGCGAAAAAAATTGTGCGAGCAAGTCGCGATTGGTTTTAGTTTTACTTCTGATGGGTTGAAAAAGTGTCGTGGGTTTTTTAAATCAATCATTTACCAAGACAGCTTTTTTTACGGTGAAAACATTGTCAAACGGAGGGTACTGTAACAACCCGCGAGTATGAACCTAATTTTTCCAGGTTAGCCTAAACAGGTTCTTACATAAGTGGTAGTTAACACAAATTTAGGTTCTTAATAGGTTCCAGTTCCAAAGGAAAAAATTGCTTTGTTGCTAATAGAAGTTTAGTGATATTTGGCCTATTATTTGTATAAAATTTTGCATACCAAACAAGTGTTTATGTTAAAATTAATACTAATCATTCGGAACATGACATTGTATACAAGTACAGTAGAGCCTTGTCCAACCCTTTTTTCCCAAAAGTAAACATTTTAATCAATTTTAGAAAATAAGAACCTGTTTTTTAAATTTGAGGCTAAATAGGTTCTTATAAAAATGGGGTCTAATTTGCAATTTTTAGCCTAACAGGTTCTTAATTAGGTTCTTACTCGCGGGTTTTTACTGTACGTAAATGATCCTGGGTCCATTTAGCAATGAATAAAATGACAAAACAGGTTGCATGCACAAGGACTTTTGATGACAAGAGGAATAAATCAATGATTCAAACTACAACATACCGCTTTCCTTTTCGTTTCTGTCTAATGATGCAAATTATCAGCACCAGAAATAAAATAACCACTGGTGCCAGTACAGCAGGCACAATGTACCACTCGCCAGTGAAATCTCCACTGAACGCTTTCAGGTATTTGTGGTCAACGATTCCCAATAACTTCTCTACAAGAAATCAAAAAGTATTGCTTGATTGTGTCAGTTGTAACCAGATTCACCCAGCTAGTACTATGTCGAACTATGCCAGGTTGTTGACGACTTATACGGACAATTTGATCCTAAAAACAGTTAAGTCGCCTAGTTAGCTCAGTTGGTAAAACGCCGGACTGCTTTACGGGAGGTCGAGAGTTTGAACCCCAGACCGGACCAACACTCAGGGTCTCAAAATAACAGAGGAGAATGTGTTTCCTTTGTAATTACATCTTCAAATATTTAGGACGATGTAGGTCCTGTCTCCTGTATCTTCATTCTTCAGTCTGTATCTTCAGGAACGTTAAAGTACCCACATACTATTCGTAAAGAGTAGGGCACGAAGCTCCCGGTGTTGTCGTTTGGCCTTTATGTGTAGTAAATAACAGAATGTGCACAGCGCATTTGAACATATACATATGAAAAATGTACTATATAAATGCATTACCATTATCATTAATGTAGTTGTTATAATTAAGAACAAACTACCTGCTTGTAGTCAATTCAAGCCAGTTTCTGCCAGGAGAGTTATCTTAACCGCGCGCAATGCATGTGGTTTGTTGGGAATGATTGCAGTATTGCTTTGGTATAGGATATATACATTTTATTCGATGGTTTAACATATAATACGCGCGAACATTTTGCGCCATAAGGGCGTGAAAAAATATGAGCAATGAGCAAAATGTGCGCTCGTATTATATGTTAAACCATCGAATGAGGGATTTATTATTCCACTATTTTCCCACTAAGGTTTGGTCCGTATACCGTAAGTTCGTCCGTCGGCCGTATTTTGCACTGTTCTGCTGTGTAATAACGTGGCTTTTTCGCGCGTTACGTTTGACCTATTATGGTAAAATGCCGCAATACTGGAATAATAAACTATTCTTTTGGTTGCTTGTATAGAATAAGAGCAACCAATAGGCCAAGATCGGAGAATTGACGGGGAAGAGCTGTCACTCAGAGTTTGTAAGTAAAACAGATAGAAGCAAATGTTAGCCCAAAACCTCTTTCAGTACCACTTATCTAACTTCCAATTACCAGTTGGTTTTTTAACAGGTGAATGAGCGTGCATTGGAATCTCTAGCATCCCACGCAGTCGTTCTTAACAAAATCACAAAAACGTTCAACTTCTTAGCAGTGGCTGCTTTTTTTAAATTTGCCCATTTTTTTTCTTTTTTTAAGACAGTTCATACTGACCTGTGTTAGCCTTCCCGGCTCCGTCGGTCACAATATCTGAAGAAGAATACATTTTTTTGAACAGTTATTTAGGGAAAATCCACTTGTATTGCAGGACGGTAAGTAAGTTGCCTTTATTTTAACACGATGTAGATAAAAGCTGACAAGTTTGTGGGGTCGGGTAAATTAAAAAGTGCATAAAAGTTAAAAATATTTACAATTATTTAAACTATTTATTTAAGGTATTGCTCATGATGATTAGTTAAATTAAAAAATAACAGCTCCCAATTAAAGTGACTACGTCACGGATTTTACCAGACTTTTTGAATAGCTAAAATTTGTATTTGCGTCGCAGTAAACCAAAAAATATTAGTTCATTTTTATATTACAAATTGCTATATTTGAGCATTGAAATTGTTAAGGAGCATCTTTGGCTGCGGATGGAAATGGATTGCATCTTGAAAAGGTAAAGCTTCCTTTTTCAAGTTGTTTTCGCGCATCTTAAAAAAAATATATTTTTATAGTCATAGCTTGATTTCTATATCCGCAAATTAAGGTTATATCTTCCTTTAGATGCCTTAGATGTTCAGAGATAATGTTTTTAAGAATTGAGTTGCATTTAATTAATTTCAGAACAGATTAGACCAAAAATCTGCGAAATCCTCATGACTTAGCTTCAGCTAAAATACAAGTCTAAAATGTCCTTGATAAATCAAGAACTTTTCTCGATCCGTTTATTATCATGATGTTTCGCTCCAGACCTAAGCGAAAGATCAGATGATAAATAATCAAGCACAGGCGACATATCTAGCCAGTCTTGCCTGTAAAAACTAACAATACTTACCCTCTACCTGCACTTCAAACGCATTACGGACATGACACGAGCCCTTTACAAGTATAGCCTCATAAAAACCCGCCTGCTTTGCGCTGGCATCAGAAATTTCAAGCTCGGTTCCCGTTGGGCCTCGGGTATCCACAAATGTGTAGTGTCTATCCTGACCTCGCACCAGTTCCCCATTATGCGTCCACCATAAATTGCCTTCCTTGGATTTATTAACCATCAATATATCTTTTCCACTAAGTTCTATTTTAACTGGGCTCTTTACCAAAGTATGAAGATAGATATCTGAAAGACGAGTCGGGTATGTAATCTTAGAAACTTATGCTAATTCAACCTACACAAATAATTAGTTTAACGTCTCTAAATAAAGCCCTACTGTTAGTCTGTCTAGTTTTCAAAGGTAAAGAAATATAAATGGAACCACCATAGAGAAAAAAAAACTTTTTCGAGAAAAGTCAAGTTTCACCTTTGGAAAAGATTGTTAGTTAAAAATTTAAAATATTTCTTACAAGGGCTACAAATGTTGCCCTATAGGTAGTCTAAAACAAATGAACAACCTCTTTTCATTAGAGGGTTTTCGACTGTGGGTAGACGAAGTTCACAGGCTATACATTTAGGAAGAAACGATGGAAGGCAGGAAGGACGGCAGCAAGGCAGCAAGGCAGTAAGGCAGCAAGGCAGTAAGGCAGTAAGGCAGTAAGGCAGCAAGGCAGTAAGGCAGCAAGGCAGTAAGGCAGCAAGACAGCACGGCAGCAAGGCAGCAAGGCAGCAAGACAGTAAGGCAGCAAGGCAGTAAGGCAGTAAGGAAGAGGAGCAAGGCAGTAAGGCAGTAAGGCAGTAAGGCAGCAAGGCAGTAAGTCAGCAAGACAGCACGGCAGCAAGGCAGTAAGGCAGCAAGGCAGTAAGGCAGCAAGGCAGCAAGGCAGCAAGGCAGCAAGGCAGCAAGGCAGCAAGGCAGCAAGGCAGCAAGGCAGCAAGGCAGCAAGGCAGCAAGGCAGCAAGGCAGCAAGGCAGCAAGGCAGCAAGGCAGCAAGGCAGTAAGGCAGCAAGGCAGTAAGGCAGCAAGGCAGTAAGGCAGCAAGACAGCAAGGCAGCAAGGCAGTAAGGCAGTAAGGCAGCAAGGCAGTAAGGCAGCAAGGCAGCAAGGCAGCAAGGCAGCAAGGCAGCAAGGCAGCAAGGCAGTAAGGCAGTAAGGCAGCAAGGCAGTAAGGCAGTAAGGCAGTAAGGCAGTAAGGCAGCAAGGCAGTAAGGCAGCAAGACAGCAAGGCAGCAAGGCAGCAAGGAAGCAAGGCAGCAAGGAAGCAAGGCAGTAAGGCAGCAAGACAGCAAGGCAGCAAGGCAGCAAGGAAGCAAGGCAGTAAGGCAGCAAGGCGGCAAGGCAGTAAGGCAGCAAGGCAGTAAGGCAGTAAGGCAGTAAGGCAGTAAGGCAGTAAGGCAGTAAGGCAGTAAGGCAGTAAGGCAGTAAGGCAGTAAGGCAGTAAGGCAGTAAGGCAGTAAGGCAGTAAGGCAGTAAGGCGGTAAGGCAGTAAGGCAGCAAGGCAGAAAGGCAGTAAGGCAGTAAGGCAGCAAGGCAGTAAGGCAGTAAGGCAGCAAGGCAGCAAGGCAGCAAGGCGGCAAGGCAGTAAGGCAGCAAGGCAGTAAGGCAGTAAGGCAGTAAGGCAGTAAGGCAGCAAGGCAGTAAGGCAGCAAGACAGCAAGGCAGCAAGGCAGCAAGGAAGCAAGGCAGGGGGGGGGGGGGGGGGGGGGGTAAGGCAGTAAGGCAGCAAGGCAGCAAGGCAGTAAGGCAGTAAGGCAGTAAGGCAGTAAGGCAGCAAGGCAGCAAGGCAGCAAGGCAGCAAGGCAGTAAGGCAGCAAGGCAGTAAGGCAGTAAGGCAGTAAGGCAGTAAGGCAGTAAGGCAGCAAGGCAGTAAGGCAGCAAGACAGCAAGGCAGCAAGGCAGCAAGGAAGCAAGGCAGTAAGGCAGTAAGGCAGCAAGGCAGTAAGGCAGCAAGACAGCAAGGCAGCAAGGCAGTAAGGCAGTAAGGCAGTAAGGCAGTAAGGCAGTAAGGCAGTAAGGCAGTAAGGCAGCAAGGCAGTAAGGCAGCAAGACAGCAAGGCAGCAAGGAAGCAAGGAAGCAAGGCAGTAAGGCAGCAAGACAGCAAGGCAGCAAGGCAGCAAGGAAGCAAGGCAGGAAGGCAGCAAGGCGGCAAGGCAGTAAGGCAGCAAGGCAGTAAGGCAGTAAGGCAGCAATGCGGTAAGGCAGTAAGGCAGCAAGGCAGTAAGGCAGCAAGACAGCAAGGCAGCAAGGCAGCAAGGCGGCAAGGCAGTAAGGCAGCAAGGCAGTAAGGCAGTAAGGCAGTAAGGCAGCAAGGCGGTAAGGCAGTAAGGCAGCAAGGCAGTAAGGCAGCAAGACAGCAAGGCAGCAAGGCAGCAAGGCGGCAAGGCAGTAAGGCAGCAAGGCAGCAAGGCAGTAAGGCAGTAAGGCAACAAGGCAGCAAGGCAGCAAGGCAGCAAGGCAGTAAGGCAGTAAGGCGGTAAGGCAGTAAGGCAGCAAGGCAGCAAGGAAGCAAGGCAGTAAGGCAGCAAGGCAGCAAGGCAGCAAGGCAGCAAGGCGATAAGGCAGCAAGGCAGCAAGGAAGCAAGGCAGCAAGGCAGCAAGGCAGCAAGGCAGCAAGGCAGCAAGGCAGCAAGGCAGCAAGGCCGCAAGGCAGCAAGGCAGCAAGGCAGAAAGGCAGCAAGGCAGCAAGGCAGCAAGGCAGCAAGGCAGTAAGGCAGCAAGGCAGCAAGGCAGCAAGGAAGCAAGGCAGTAAGGCAGCAAGGCAGCAAGGCAGCAAGGCGATAAGGCAGCAAGGCAGCAAGGAAGCAAGGCAGTAAGGCAGTAAGGCAGCAAGGCAGCAAGGCAGCAAGGCAGTAAGGCTGCAAGGCAGCAAGGCAGCAAGGCAGTAAGGCAGCAAGGCAGCAAGGCAGCAAGGCAGCAAGGCAGCAAGGCAGCATGGCAGCAAGGCAGGCAGGAAGGAAGGAAGAAAGGAAGGAAGGAAGGAAGGAAGAAAGGAAGGAAGGAAGGAAGGAAGGAAGGAAGGAAGGAAGGAAGGAAGGAAGGAAGGAAGGAAGGAAGGAAGGAAGGAAGGAAGGAAGGAAGGAAGGAAGGAAGGAAGGAAGGAAGGAAGGAAGGAAGGAAGGAAGGAAGGAAGGAAGGAAGGAAGGAAGGAAGGAAGGAAGGAAGGAAGGAAGGAAGGAAGGAAGGAAGGAAGGGAGGAAGGCAGGCAGGCAGGCCTAAGCTCGTGCAATACAGGCCTATGTTAAGAGCATTAACATCGACAAATATTTAACGAACAGAAGCTTTGTCAAATACCGGGAACCTCCAAATGAAAATAATCAGTATCAATCGCATTGTTGTAAGTAGCATCTCTCATCTCCACCGTGTACATTCCGGCATTAGGTGGTAAAGCATTATAAATAGTCAGCACTTTTTTGTTCACATTCAGAGAATACTGTTCGCTATCGTCCAAAAAATCTCCATAAGGGTCAAACCAAAATAAGAAGAAATCGTCGTCAGCGCCCGTTGTCTCCACTTCAAAGGAAACGGTTTCTCCAACACAGACAGATTCGTAAGGATTTACCGCCCAAACTTGGTACCCTGAAGTGAAAAAACACATTTTACTACATACGTATATAACGAGAATTTGGGCAGTAAACCTTGCAGATAGGGAAAAACATGCTAGAAAAGCGATACGTCTAATAAGCTACGCGTATAGCTTCTTCGCCTTCCCCGTAGACTACCGCCTTGTCGTGGTGGGGGAGCTTGCGTGCCTCAGTGACCTTGAGAGCTATACCGTCGGGGGTCTTCCCCCAGCAGGTCTAACCTTGGCGGGCAGGTCAAAGGGTAGAGGCCAGACGAAATGGTAGTCACTGGTCCTCCAGGTTGGGGGTTGGGCGTGCGGCTAATCCCCGCATCCTGTAAAAATATATGATTACGGAAACCGAACCGGCCTCAAGAGTCCTCATGGGCTCGATGAGGATGAGTGAGTGATAGCTTCTTCGCATGGGAAAAATTATAACCAATCAGCATCTAGAGTGGAAGAACCCAATTAACCGATTCCTTGTGTTGTTACAATTTTGGTCAAAATTCGCCTGCGTGTTTTGTTGATTTGCTTGTGGCGATGCCTACTCGATGCGAGACCAAATGTTTTGCTTTCAAAAGGTAACGCAATGTGTTTAATTAAATAACGTTTTTCCAGGAGAAATTCCGGGTTGTTCAAAGCAAAATTGCGCTAATCCAGAAGTTGATATAATGGGATTCTGCTTTTGTTTTTTTCTGTATATTTATATATCATTGCATATTTTTGGAGGCTATTGTGTTTCGTTATCCTTCCAGTAATTTTACGCAAGGCTGCTCGGCATTTTGGGAGACCTTTTCTCAAAGGTTTTAAACGTCAAAGTAATTCTGTAGGCGTTCAAAACATTGTTATCGTGCGAACGTAAATCGAAAATTTTGAAAATTGAGGAATATATCACCTGGAGGATATCATCTATTGAGTGTTGGCGCTCCTAACGTAAAATGGTACCAGTGTAGCACAGGTAAAAGAAAAGTATGGTGAAAAAGGAAGTTTTATATTTAAAACGCGGGTGACTAAGTATAAGTTTATAATTGAAATTCCTAAGAATATATTTCGGTGGGGACCTAAGTAAAATAACAGATGATACACGTTCACGCACATGCGATTTATTTCGCCGCTTGCACGTAAAATTAAAAATGAAAACAAAGAGCAAACATTAACTTAACTTACCTACTACCTGTGTGAATTTCACGGCCAGTCCAGTCCGTATCAGAGTTTCTTAGCTAACGTACATCTCTAAGCCATGCGTGTCTACGCAGCCTTACATTTCGTCCTACGTTTCGCTTCGAAATTCTCTGAAAATTCGTAACTTTCTTCGCGAACTTCGCGAACTAACTAACCGCTCCCAATCTAATTACAAAGTCAAAAATACTCGTTTCCAAAATCAAAAATGTCACGTGCATGCAAAACACGGAATTATTCAGAGTTACGTTGCCAATCGCGCCCACGTGCATTTAAGCACGAAAGACACGACAGTGGCCCCACAAACGTCAAAGTTTAAGCGTTTGTTAATCCTCGTAAGTGTCTTTCATTCCTGTCCATCTAATAGGCACAGCTTCACGATTGGACGAAGCAACTCCTTGCTTGAAGTCTTCACCTTAGCGGATCGCACCTTTGAATCTCTTCCCTCAAAGACCTCAGTTACACGACCCACAGTCCACTTGTTGCGAGGGACATTCTCTTCCAAAACGAGCACCAGGTCGCCCACTCTAACCTTCCTTTGGTCTCTTAACCACTTTCCTCTTTCAGTCAGACTCGGTAGATATTCGTTAATCCACCTCTTCCAGAAGACGTCGGCTAGGTATTGGACCTTTCTCCACTGTTTCCTGCCCAAATGGTCTTCCTTGACGAAAAGCCCTGGTGGCAACCCAGACACCTTCCTTTGCAGCAAGAAGTGATTGGGGGTCAATGCTTCCAAATCGGCAGGGTCATCTGATGCTGCTACGATTGGACGATTATTCATAATGGATTCCACTTCAGTTAGCAGTGTTCGCAACGCAAATTCACCGAGCAATCTATCTCCTGCGACAGCCTTCAGATGCTTTTTGGTAGTCTGCACTAGTCGCTCCCAGACCCCGGACATGTGAGGTGCTGCTGGGGGATGAAGGGTCCACTTGACTTCTCTTTGTTGCAATTCTTGGCAAATTTTTGCGTGGTTCCACCTATCGATGGCTTCGTTGAGTTCGCGCTCCGCGCCAACAAAGTTAGTGCCTCTATCTGATCTAATTTCCTTGGGAGGACCCCTTCGGCTAATGAACTGTCGCAAGGCCATGATGAAATCGTCAGTTTCCAGTGAGGGCACAAGTTCGAGGAAGACAGCTCGCGTGGACAGACAAGTGAAAATGCATCCCCAGCGCTTTGCTAAACCGCGGCCCCACTTAACCATTAGTGGACCGAAAAAGTCGACACCAGAGAACGTGAAGGGCGGATTGTATGGTTCTAATCTCTCTCTAGGAAGGGGAGCCATAATCTGCTTCATAGGCCTCTCGTTCAATCTGCGACACTTCACACAATTTCTAATGGTGCTCTTTGCTAAACCTCTGCCTCCGAGAATCCAGAACATTTTCCTTGTTTGAGCCAGGGTCTGCTCCTTGCCGGCATGGGCTAAACTTTCGTGGCAATGACGGACGATCAGCTGACTGATGTGATGGTTCCTTGGAAGTATTACGGGATGTCTTTCGTTATACGACAGCACTACTGCCTCCTCTAAGCGACCTCCGACACGAAGAATTCCTTCCGTCAGTACCGGTTTCAACTTTACAAGTTTGGACGACGTCTTTACTTCCCTGCCGGCCTTGAGGTCTCTCAGTTCTTCTGCAAAGCTTTCAGCCTGAACCAACCGCATGAGAAACAGTGTTGCCTCTTCTAACTCTTCCGTGGTTAGTGTTCGTGTCGTTGGGGAGACTTCCCGGGACCTTAGCCAGTAGCAGAATCGCAGGAGATAGATTGCTCGGTGAATTTGCGTTGCGAACACTGCTAACTGAAGTGGAATCCATTATGAATAATCGTCCAATCGTAGCAGCATCAGATGACCCTGCCGATTTGGAAGCATTGACCCCCAATCACTTCTTGCTGCAAAGGAAGGTGTCTGGGTTGCCACCAGGGCTTTTCGTCAAGGAAGACCATTTGGGCAGGAAACAGTGGAGAAAGGTCCAATACCTAGCCGACGTCTTCTGGAAGAGGTGGATTAATGAATATCTACCGAGTCTGACTGAAAGAGGAAAGTGGTTAAGAGACCAAAGGAAGGTTAGAGTGGGCGACCTGGTGCTCGTTTTGGAAGAGAATGTCCCTCGCAACAAGTGGACTGTGGGCCGTGTAACTGAGGTCTTTGAGGGAAGAGATTCAAAGGTGCGATCCGCTAAGGTGAAGACTTCAAGCAAGGAATTGCATCGTCCAATCGTGAAGCTGTGCCTATTAGATGGACAGGAATGAAAGACACTTACGAGGATTAACAAACGCTTAAACTTTGACGTTTGTGGGGCCGCTGTCGTGTCTTTCGTGCTTAAATGCACGTGGGCGCGATTGGCAACGTAACTCTGAATAATTCCGTGTTTTGCATGCACGTGACATTTTTGATTTTGGAAACGAGTATTTTTGACTTTGTAATTAGATTGGGAGCGGTTAGTTAGTTCGCGAAGTTCGCGAAGAAAGTTACGAATTTTCAGAGAATTTCGAAGCGAAACGTAGGACGAAATGTAAGGCTGCGTAGACACGCATGGCTTAGAGATGTACGTTAGCTAAGAAACTCTGATACG
Organism: Oculina patagonica; assembly: GCF_052425735.1. Lineage (NCBI taxonomy): Eukaryota > Metazoa > Cnidaria > Anthozoa > Scleractinia > Oculinidae > Oculina > Oculina patagonica. The sequence goes on from NC_135759.1 coordinate 26,317,619, forward strand.
GACTGGACTGGCCGTGAAATTCACATTCTTCGAAATTCTTTCTTTGTCTCAGAGTTAGTTTCTTAAATTTACCGCAATCCTCCAAGTAGTGGGATTCCTGGCAGTTCATACATTTTGCTGATCGGCCTGTATTGCGTGGATCCTTCTGCTGAGGTGAACCAGATGTGAGCTGCGTTGCTAGCGTTGTCACTTTACCTTCGGCTCCAGGCGCGCTAGGCACTTTGGGATTTTTCCTGCCAGGTTTGATCGGAGCTCTGCTTGTTTCTCCAATTCGACCAAAGATCGGATCGTTTATAGCATCTGCGCGTTTCTCAATGAACTCCAACAGGTCTTTGAAACTTGGTAGTGTCCCTCGCTCACGGATCCGCTGAGCCTCGTCCCTCCATTTAGCTTGATGCGCAGTAGGAAGCTTTCCCGCCATTTTTCCCAGATTGGTGAGATTCATCTCAGACAAAGCATTCATAGCAACCAAAGTCTCATACAAGGTCCTGCTACGATCCGCAAACTCTCTTAAGCCTTCTTTGTCACTGTTCGAAATGTTTGGTCCTTCAATTAAACCATCAACGCATGCTTTCACTATCATGTGAGGCTGGCCAAAACGTACCTCAAGTAATCTCACGGCTTTCCTAACTCCACCGGGCATGCCTTCAAACCCTTCCACTGCTTTTCTCGCTTTGCCTTCGAGGAACTGCAATAAACGAGACATCTTTTGCGAATCAGACAGATTCTGAGAGTCCACCATTTGATGGAAACGCGCCTTGAATTTGAAGAACTCGATTGGATCTCCGGAAAACTTAACTACCTCCAGTGGGGGCAAGGTCGCCCCGGTCGCAATCAAGTTCATATTGGTGACAACACTCTGAAGAATACTGTCAGTGTTTGTAACTTTCTCAGACGATCCACCATACTCCCTTTTAGGCTGAGCAAGAGGGCGGACATTGGAATCCTTAGTCGAACTTGAGATCTTTTCAGGGGGTATTGGTTTTGGGGCAAAGACGCGCGGCTGAGGCTCAGGCATATCCTTTCTTTGATCGAGATGCTGTCTTCCCTTCTCAGCGAGTGGATCATCGATGCTCGACGTTTCTGAATCCAATTGCTCATAAAATCGGGTTTTTACTCGGGCTAACTCGGCCTCGTCTTGAGCGTCAGCTATTTCATTCTCCAACTGCAACATTTGCTGTTCCAATCTTCTCTCTTTTGCTCTCCTTAATTGCGCCAATCTCACTTCGGCCATTACGCTTTCAATTGCAGCGTTTTCACGTAACCTTGAACTTGAACTACGACTTGAACGCCTGGATTTCCGAGAACCGCCCGAAACAGAACTCCGTGCATCTTCCACACGATTAGAACGGTCTTTAGTAACAACTGTTTCCGTTCCTCCATTCGGAAAGTTAGTACGAGTCATGAATTGTTCGATCAGAAAACTGTATCTTTCGTAAGCTCGAGCTCGATCATCAAAACGATCGCTTTCATCCGCCTTTTCTCTCTCACCAGGCAAATGCTTCATAAGTTGTTCGTGTACAAAACAATACTTTGACCATTGATCCTTCAATCGACGACTAAGCTCCATTACTTCGCCAGCATGGCGATAATCCTTGAGCACTTCGTCCAGACGGCTACAAATCTTCGTCATCTCACCGTGATGACCAGCTTTCGATCTTTTCCAAGCCGTAATTCTTTCTGGGGGCTCCATTTGTTCCCGCATATGATCATCTTCGGCCAAAATGTGCGACTCCATTTCGCAGAAATTAAATATTCATCGGTAGAATCTCGACGAATCCACAGAATTTCGAAGAATGTGAATTTCACGGCCAGTCCAGTCCGTATCAGAGTTTCTTAGCTAACGTACATCTCTAAGCCATGCGTGTCTACGCAGCCTTACATTTCGTCCTACGTTTCGCTTGCAGATACTTTAACTTGATCATGGTTTTGACTAGGAGAACCTGAGGTTCTACCATCGCCCGTCGTTACGCTGGCAGATACTTGTTCCTGGCTTTGGCAAGGGGAATCAACACAATCCGACGCAGCGTCGTGTAAGAGGACATGATGTTTCTGTGAGCAGAGGTTACACTTTGATTTGAAAAAACATTGAGTAACAAAATGTCCTTTCCTCAGGCAATTCAAACAAAGCCCTCTTCCTCGAACGAAAATCTTCTTGGACAGCCCTAACGGCTTCTTCACTAAAGTCGTTCTTGTTATCTTCAGCGGTTCTTTTCAGGCAAAAGTTTACACAGCTCGGAGAATCTTTAGCGCCAAAGATGTGACGGACCATCTGGTACTCCCCAGGAGGTCTATTTAGATCGCCTTCCTCCCACCACAAGAAACGGAGAGCGTCAGCGTCTTCAGCAGGTACTTTCACTTGAAGAAACATGGATTGTATGTCTGCGAACGTAATGACAGCGAAGTAAGGCAATTTCACTGGCGCACGAATTGATGTCTCTTCTCGAGAGGGGCGGATTTCGTCTGACTAAATGGACAAGTAATTCTCGTGAGGTGTTAGCCAACATACCTGAAGATAAACGAGCACAGCCAACCCTCAACCTGGATTTGGATCAGCTGCCGATCGAGAGAGCGTTGGGAGTCCTGTGGAATATCGAAACAGATGTTTTCCAGTTTAAAGTCTTAAAGCCAGACAAACCAGCTACGAAACGAGGTATCCTGTCGACTATTAGTTCCCTTTACGATCCTGTGGGTTTCGTTTGTCCAGTGGTGCTAGAAGCAAAGAAGATTATGCAGCGGCTGTGGAAACTGCAGTTGGATTGGGACGATCCTGTCCCAGAATTTGAGCTGGCCCACTGGGAACGTTGGAAGTCTGAATTATCAGCTTTATCGCAAGTTCAAATACCAAGATGCTATCTCCAGCTACAAGGAGAAGTAAAGGAAATCTCTCTCCACCAGTACTCAGACGCGTCAGACGAGGGTTACGGCATGTGCTCCTATCTGCGGTTCGTTTATGAAGATGGGTCTATTCAGTGCTCGTTTCTGGTTGGTAAATCAAAGACGATGCCAGTGAGAGCTATTTCAATCCCAAGGCTCGAGTTACAAGCTGCAACGTTATCTGCCAAGATTTATCAAGTTTGCAGGGATGAGTTAACCTACAAGATTGACAGAGTCGTATTCTGGACCGATTCTCAAACTACCTTGCAGTACATCAAGAATGAAACAAAGCGTTTCAACACCTACGTAGCTAACAGAATTGCTGAAATTCGTGAGATTACCAGGCCGGACCAATGGAGACACTGTCCTGGAAGGTTGAACCCAGCCGACGACGCCTCGCGTGGCTTAAAGCCTAAAAGGTTATCAAGTCAGCATCGCTGGTGGAAAGGACCAGAGTACTTGTGGCAATCGGAGAACAACTGGCCCAAAACTGAGATTGGCGAAGTTCCACATGACGATCCTGAAGTTCGAAATGAAGCACAAATTCATTCAATCAGGACTGTAAACCCTCACGTTAGAGTTCACTCAGATGCTCGATGCGCGAGCAAACCGACCGTTTACGAGATGATATCGCACTACAGCTCTTGGTTTAAGTTGCAACGTTACGTTGTGCTGAGGTGAACCAGATGTGAGCTGCGTTGCTAGCGTTGTCACTTTACCTTCGGCTCCAGGCGCGCTAGGCACTTTGGGATTTTTCCTGCCAGGTTTGATCGGAGCTCTGCTTGTTTCTCCAATTCGACCAAAGATTGGATCGTTTATAGCATCTGCGCGTTTCTCAATGAACTCCAACAGGTCTTTGAAACTTGGTAGTGACCCTCGCTCACGGATCCGCTGAGCCTCGTCCCTCCATTTAGCTTGATGCGCAGTAGGAAGCTTTCCCGCCATTTTTCCCAGATTGGTGAGATTCATCTCAGACAAAGCATTCATTGCAACCAAAGTCTCATACAAGGTCCTGCTACGATCCGCAAACTCTCTTAAGCCTTCTTTGTCACTGTTCGAAATGTTTGGTCCTTCAATTAAACCATCAACGCATGCTTTCACTATCATGTGAGGCTGGCCAAAACGTACCTCAAGTAATCGCACGGCTTTCCTAACTCCACCGGGCATGCCTTCAAACCCTTCCACTGCTTTTCTCGCTTTGCCTTCGAGGAACTGCAATAAACGAGACATCTTTTGCGAATCAGACAGATTCTGAGAGTCCACCATTTGATGGAAACGCGCCTTGAATTTGAAGAACTCGCTTGGATCTCCGGAAAACTTAACTACCTCCAGTGGGGGCAAGGTCGCCCCGGTCGCAATCAAGTTCATATTGGTGACAACACTCTGAAGAATACTGTCAGTGTTTGTAACTTTCTCAGACGATCCACCATACTCCCTTTTAGGCTGAGCAAGAGGGCGGACATTGGGATCCTTAGTCGAACTTGAGATCTTTTCAGGGGGTATTGGTTTTGGGGCAAAGACGCGCGGCTGAGGCTCAGGCATATCCTTTCTTTGATCGAGATGCTGTCTTCCCTTCTCAGCGAGTGGATCATCGATGCTCGACGTTTCTGAATCCAATTGCTCATAAAATCGGGTTTTTACTCGGGCTAACTCGGCCTCGTCTTGAGCGTCAGCTATTTCATTCTCCAACTGCAACATTTGCTGTTCCAATCTTCTCTCTTTTGCTCTCCTTAATTGCGCCAATCTCACTTCGGCCATTACGCTTTCAATTGCAGCGTTTTCACGTAACCTTGAACTGGAACTACGACTTGAGCGCCTGGATTTCCGAGAACCGCCCGAAACAGAACTCCGTGCATCTTCCACACGATTAGAACGGTCTTTAGTAACAACTGTTTCCGTTCCTCCATTCGTAAAGCTAGTACGAGTCATGAATTGTTCGATCAGAAAACTGTATCTTTCGTAAGCTCGAGCTCGATCATCAAAACGATCGCTTTCATCCGCCTTTTCTCTCTCACCAGGCAAATGCTTCATAAGTTGCTCGTGTACAAAACAATACTTTGACCATTGATCCTTCAATCGACGACTAAGCTCCATTACTTCGCCAGCATGGCGATAATCCTTGAGCACTTCGTCCAGACGGCTACAAATCTTCGTCATCTCACCGTGATGACCAGCTTTCGATCTTTTCCAAGCCGTAATTCTTTCTGGGGGCTCCATTTGTTCCCGCATATGATCATCTTCGGCCAAAATGTGCGACTCCATTTCGCAGAAATTAAATATTCATCGGTAGAATCTCGACGAATCCACAGAATTTCGAAGAATGTGAATTTCACGGCCAGTCCAGTCCGTATCAGAGTTTCTTAGCTAACGTACATCTCTAAGCCATGCGTGTCTACGCAGCCTTACATTTCGTCCTACGTTTCGCTTCGAAATTCTCTGAAAATTCGTAACTTTCTTCGCGAACTTCGCGAACTAACTAACCGCTCCCAATCTAATTACAAAGTCAAAAATACTCGTTTCCAAAATCAAAAATGTCACGTGCATGCAAAACACGGAATTATTCAGAGTTACGTTGCCAATCGCGCCCACGTGCATTTAAGCACGAAAGACACGACAACCTGCACTTCAATGAAATCATGGACACGGCATGAGCCATTTACAAGTATAGCTTCATAAAAACCCGCCTGCTCTGCGCTCGCATCAAAAATATTTAGCTCGGTTCCCGTTGGACTAATTGTGTAGTGAGGACTATCTTGACTTTGCACCAGTTCAACATTATGCGTCCACCGTAAATCGCCTGCCTCGGATCTATTAACCATCAATGTACCTCTTCCACCAAGCTTTATTTTAACTGGGCTCTTTACCAGAGTATGAAGATAGATATCTGAAACTAAGATGAACCAGGTAACGCAACGTTATAATAATTATGCGATTGTAGCGGAGCTCCCAGCAGCCCGAAGTGCCGTAAAGCGGAGCCCCATACCCATAGAAAATTAACAGAACCCATTCTTTTGGTTTTTCATGGTCATCATGGCTAGCGGCATGGCTCGCGGGCGCGTGCGACGACGACGACGAAGTCGCCCCAACGTGGCGGCCATACTCCAGAAATCGGTTTAAGGTTATGGTTAACGCCAGCTTACATCTTTGATATTGGACATCCATGTCATGGTCAATTGACAGCTGTCAAAACAAGGTATCCGCTGAGCAGTATCACGTGACCATATCGCGGGCTCACATATAGAACTCATCGAGGTCGAATGTTTATTTAAGTATACCGCTGACCAAGTAATGGTTTACATTGGATCGCGGGCTCAATTGCTATATTTTTCCTATTAATGGTCAGTAAATTGGGAGCTCCGCTTTATAGCTTGGCTAAATCTATTTAACAAATGGTAAACGTCACAGCGTGCACTATTGAGTTACAGATGCACACGGGAGGCTGCTAAGCACGAAAGAAGCGTAAGAGTCGGCGACTCTAACTTCTTGAGTGCTTAACAAGCATCCCAAGTGCATCTGTAACTCAATAGTGCACGCTGTGACGTTTACCATTTGTTTTATAGCACAACGTTTAGGCGAGGTATTAAAGTCTCTTTGAGGTAAAAGTGCGCGCGCTTATTTGAACAATTGCGTGTAGTGCTCGCGTAAACGCTGACGTAAACCTAAAAGAAAAAACAAACAAAACAAAGTTTTGAATTATTTCAATCATGCATTACACCTCAAAGTCTTTCAGCATAGCGAAGAAATGGTTTTTCTTATGTTTAGCTTTTTAAATTCACAGGAAAATCGAGAAAACAAGTAAAAACTCGGTGGCACTTTCTTGTGCCATGTTGCAACAGATCAGCGCAGGCGCTCAGGTTGAAGCATACGTCAGCGTGCACCCATGGGCAAATAGTAGACGCTAAATTAACCAATCAGAACGTGCGCTTTACTTAAGATGTGCTATAATTAATATTTGTGAACGTGAAGTATTTGTCTTTCTTCTCATAAGACCTTTTTCTGCAACTTAACGTTCTCTGTCACATGGCTTTGAGTTTTAAAAATTCTTCTTAAAAGTGCGTGGTTTACGCGTCTAAAGAGAGAAAAAAGATGGAAAATCATTTTTCCATCAGGTCGTTATTTTAGTATTCAAAACGTATATAGAGTCTTTCGATTTTGTCTTGTCTTTGATCCGATCGACAACGTTAATTGAAATAACTGTATCATACAGAAGCAAATTGTCAAATACCTTGAACCTCCAAATGAAAAGAACTATAACGAACATTGCTGTCGTCAGTAACATCTCTTATTTGCACCTTGTAGTCTCCAGCATCAGATGGTAACGTATTATAAATAGTCAGCACTGTTCTGTTCACATTCAGAGTATAACGATCGCTGTTGGTTATTAGCCGGTTATTAGGGTCCAGCCATTCTAAGATGAAGTCGTTTTTATCGCCATCGCCAGTAATATACGCTTCAAAGGAAGCGGTATCACCAACACATACAGATTCGTCAGGATTTACTGCCCAAACTTGAAAGTTTCCTGCAGTGAAGGAACATTTTAAGTAACCAAGTAAATGACTTCTCATCGCGAATCTCTTTGTAACACAGTGTTAAGACCCTCGATCTCACCCGTGTGCAGAAGCCCTGCCTTTCCTGTTTTTTTCTCTGTCCATGCCCATTAAATCGAAATCGAAATCTTCCTCACTTTTAAATTTACTGAATATTTCAAGAGAAGATTTTATTAGTTTTCTTTTAGTTTTATCCTAGCCATATTGGTGCCAAGAACACAAGCAAAATTTCAAAGTAATTTCAAAACACTTGCATAGGAAGTTACAGATGTATTTTATATCATTAAAGAAGCTAATAAATATCGTAACATTTTTTTAAAAACTGGCCATGGTATGCAATTTCTGAGTTTTGATTGCACCAACTTGATTGACAGGAAGCCCATGCGCACTCTTGTCTCGCCCCAATCCTTCCTCGCGCGTCATAAATCTTCTCCTAAGCCTCGCATTACCTTACTTAATTAAAAAAAAGACTACAACGGTCTACTAAAGGCCACACTCCTCGTTTTTGATTGGTTCGTCCTCAAAATGCCCAAGCAAGTTATCATGGACTCTCCCTCTTCTCGCGCCTGGGTTCAACCGCTAGAGAGAGGTTCAGGAACTGGACAACTGCTATAAATATCAAAACGAAAAAAAATGCTTACCTTTTATCTGCACTTCAATGACATTACGGACTTGACACGGGCCATTTACAAGTATAGCTTCATAAGAACCCGCCTGCTCTGCGCTCGCATCAAAAATATCTAGCTCTGTTCCCGTTGGACTAATTGTGTAGTGAGGACTATCTTGACTTCGCACCAGTTCCCCATTATGCGTCCACCGTAAATCGCCTGCCTCGGATCTGTTTACCATCAATGTACCTTTTCCACCATGTTCTACTTTAACCGGGCTCTTTACCAAGGTGTAAAGATATATATCTGAAAAATGAATCAGGTAACGCAATGTTATATATGTAGTTATCAACTTAACAGCTAATATGCGATACACCTGGTTATAGAAACACTCTTTAACATGATGTTTAACTCTTGAGGAGGGAGGAAGGGAGGGAAGGAGGGAAGGAAGGAAGGGGAAGGAAGGAAGGAAGGAAGGAAGGAAGGAAGGAAGGAAGGAAGGAAGGAAGGAAGGAAGGAAGGAAGGAAGGAAGGAAGGAAAGAAGGAAGGAAGGAAGAAAGGAAGGAAGGAAGGAAGGAAGGAAGGAAGGAAGGAAGGAAGGAAGGAAGGAAGGAAGGAAGGAAGGAAGGAAGGAAGGAAGGAAGGAAGGAAGGAAGGAAGGAAGGAAGGAAGGAAGGAAGGAAGGAAGGAAGGAAGGAAGGAAGGAAGGAATGAAGGAAGGAATGAAGGACGGAGGAAAGGAAGGAAGGAGGGAAGCTTATACAATGTATTAACTTTTTCGAATAAAGCGTTTAACGCCTACGAGACAGGACCAACGGTGGTGTAAAATTTCATTGAAACTTTGTATATCGATCTAAAGGAAAGTGTACAAGTTTGAATTTTGAGGTCTTTTTTGCAGCTTAACTTTCTCTGTAACATGGCTTCGAGTTTTGAAAATTCTTCTTAAAAGTGCCTTGATTACGCGTCTAAAGCGCGACAAAATGTAGCTAGAAAATTAGATTTTTGTCAGGTCGTTATTTGAGTATTCAATAGGTATATTTTTTGTCTTGTCTTTTGATCCGATCTACAACGTAAACGAAATAACTGTATCATACAGAAGTTAATTGTCAAATACCTTGAACCTCCAAATGAAAAGAACTGTACCGAACATAGCTGTCGTCAGTAACATCTCTTATCTGCACCCTGTAGTCTCCAGCATCAGATAGTAACGTATTATAAATAGTCAGCACTGTTCTGTTCACATTCAGAGAATAATGATCGCTGTTGGTTATTAGCCAGTTATTAGGGTCCAGCCATTCTAAGAGGAAGTCGTTTATATCGCCATCGCCAGTAATATACGCTTCAAAGGAAACGGTATCACCAACACATACAGATTCGTCAGGATTTACTGCCCAAACTTGAAAGTTTCCTGCAGTTAGGGAACACTTTTAGTAACCTAGTAAATGACTTCCCCTCGCGAATTACTTTGTAACACAGTGTTGAGACCCTCGATCTCATCCGTGTGCAGAAATCTTCTTCACTTTTAATTGTAATATTTCAAGAGAACATTTTATTAGTTTTCTTTTAGTTCTATCCTAGCCATATTGGTGCCAAGAACACAAGCAAAATTTCAAAGTGATTTCAAAACACTTGCATTAGAAGTCGCACATTTATTTTATATCATTAAAGAAGCTAATAAATATCGTTACAATTTATTAAAAGCTAGCCATGGTATGCATTTCCTGAGTTTTGATTGAACCAAGTTGATTGACAGGAAGCCCATGTCCTCAAAAAAATATACATGAGTCAGCAGTCTTTTTTTCCACGATCGCACGCGCACTGACTTGTTTCGCCCCAATTCTTCATTGCGTGTCATAAACCTTCTCCTAAGCCTCGCACTACCTTACTTAATTTCGAGAGAAAAACAGCCTACAAGCAGTCTTCTTAACGCCACACTTCTCGTTTCTGATTGGTTCGTCTTGAACATGCGTAGGCAAGTTATCCTCGACTCACCCTCTTCTCGCGCTTGGGTTCAACCTTTAAAGAAAGAGTTCAGGAACTGAACTAACTGCTATACTGAGTGTGAAAACGAAAACAATGCTTACCTTTTACCTGCACTTCAATGACATTACGAACATGGCATGGGCCATCTGCAAGTATAGCCTCATAAAAACCCGCCTGCTCTGCGCTCGCATCAAAAATATCTAGCTCGGTTCCCGTTGGACTGATTGTGTAGTGAGGATTATCCTGATTTTGCACCAGTTCTCCATTATGCGCCCACCGTAAATAACCAGCCTCGGATCTGTTTACCATCAATGTACCTTTTCCACCATGTTCTATTTTAACTGGGCTCTTTACCAAAGTGTAAAGATATAAATCTGAAAAATAAATCAGGTAACGCAATGTTATATATGTAGTTGTAAGCTTAACAGCTAATATGCGATACACCTGGTCACCTGGAGTAAATCTGATTGGTAAAATGAAGTGTCCGGCTATTGTTGCTTTTGATTAATTTTGTAAGGGGATGTACATGTATCACGGGAATAGTAAATAGTTACGCCGATTTTTTTATGACGTTATGGAAACACTCCTCAACCCTATCCAGACCGGGGGAGCGGAAAGTGCCCGCGCTGAAATGAACGCTGAACGCTTATAACGTTTTCAAGATTCAATCAAACGCTGCCAAACTTTGCGAGTTTACCTAAAATTTATCTGGCAATAATTTGGAAGTAGTCCGGCGGCTTAGCTCGAAATTTTAGTTGAATTGTGCACTTTTTGATACAAGCATGAAACTTGGCACAATGAAAGTGGTCACCAACAGAATTTTTTCAGATATAGTGCCAAGCCCGAAAAACGCCAGTTTCCATGGAAACCGTAATTTATTAAAATCAATGAAATTTCGTGAAATATTTGTTTGTCCTGGTTTATAGACAAACACTATTATGTCATGAAGTGATATCAAGTCGCACGTACAAAATTTAGAATGAAATGCTGTAACTTAGACTGTTCACAGCCCTATATTTTCCTGTTTTCTTCTGTTAGCGAACAGTTCACCGATCGCGAGAGACCTGGACGCTAGCGCAAAACAAAGACGCCAGGGAGCAGAGGGCGGGGAACGAAAAATCTTTTCCCATGTAATATTTTCCTTGTGAATTATTGGTATTACAGATGGTAAAAAATGACAATTGTAAGGCTAATTTAAAGCATTCAAATCTGTATTTATGAATAAAAATCTACAATAAAAGGTTTATAAAGGTACAAGAAGAAGTACTTCGTGGGGGAGGGGCTTCTCGGTTGAAAATTTCATTGCTGTTTACTAGCTGAAAAAAGGAAATTGGCGTTGGCACTTTATCAAGAATTGATTAGTATACGAATGCTTGTAATCCCGCAAAGTTTGGTGCTTGTATCAAAAATCGCACAATTCAGGAGCTAAGCCGCCGGACTATAGCATAGGTTGTTGTGTAAAGGAACATGACGTCACCATGGCAACCGGCATGTTTTCCCAAAATTGTAATTTTTGTGTTTCTATTAATAAAAAATATCTTTAATGTAGTTATTTTCACCATTTTACGGTTTTAAAGCACAGTTTTATTGATTTTGAGTACTTTGTAGTAATTTTGGGAGGTTTTCCGGCTTTTTCTACATTATGATGTAATTGTCACGTGACGTGACGTATTCATCCTACGTGACATATACCAAAAGATAGATTTTGGACATACTATACATCCTGTCAGTTTCATTATGATTGCTTAAATATTCTCTGAAAAGATCCAAAAAAGCCCAGTCTGAATAGGGTTAACGTGAAGGTTAACTCTTGAGGAGGGAGGAAGGGAAGGAAAGAAGAAAGCGAGGAAGGAAGGAAGGAAGGAAGGAAGGAAGGAAGGAAGGAAGGAAGGAAGGAAGGAAGGAAGGGCTTATGTAATGCGTTAACTTTTTTGAAAAGAGCGTTTAACGCCTACGAGACAGGACCAACGGTGGTGTAAAATTTCATTGAAACTTTGTATATCGATCAAAAGGAAAATGTACAAGTTTGAATTTTTGAACTGGAAGTATTTGTTTTTCCTCTCATGAGGCCTATTTTGCAGCTTAACTTTCTCTGAAACTTGGCTTCGAGTTTTGAAAATTCTTCTTCAAAGTGCCTTGATAACGCGTCTAAAGCGCGACAAAATGTAGCCAGAAAATTAAATTTCTGTGAGGTCGTTATTTTAGTATTCAATAGGTATATTTTTTATCTTGTCTTTTGATCCGATCTACAACGTTAACTAAATAACTGTATCATACAGAAGCTAATTGTCAAATACCTTGAACATCCAAATGAAAAGAACTGTACCGAACATAGCTGTCGTCAGTAACATCTCTTATCTGCACCCTGTAGTCTCCAGCATCAGATAGTAACGTATTATAAATAGTCAGCACTGTTCTGTTCACATTCAGAGAATAATGATTGCTGTTGGTTATTAGCCAGTTATTAGGGTCCTTCCATTCTAAGATGAAGTCGTTTATATCACCATCGCCAGTAATATTTGCTTCAAAGGAAACGGTATCACCAACACATACAGATTCGTCAGGATTTACTGCCCAAACTTGAAAGTTTCCTGCAGTGAAGGAACACTTTTACTAACCTACTAAATGACTTGTTTATATGTATAGCAATAAAGCTAAATGATTTAATGAACCAAGTATAATTCTGCACGTTGAGAAAAAGTATTCCAGTACTTTTGTATTCATCGGGAAAAAAACATATTTGGCAGCACTTTGCCAGACGTGGCGCACAGATAACGCACAGATGACGAATTCTGTCTGAACACAGATTTTGCAATCTTTGAAGTACCCATCCTTTATTTTGCACTCACGACCAAACGATTGCAGCTAATGTGCTCAAAGTTGGCAAGGTACAAGATAAGTTACTGTATCCGTAAATTTGTGCGTGGTTTTATCAGGATCTCGAGCAAACTGGTTGAACTGGCGGGATGGATGGGGCTTGGGTCAAGACGAAAAAAGACAGACTTCGCACTACGGACATAACATATTCATCGTTATACCGAGAGTATTGTTGTATCAAGTATTGTTATATTGGGGTTCCACTGTACCAAGATTACTCACGCGAGAACCAAGTTGATTGACAGGAAGCCCATGTCCTCAAGTCTTTAGTATGTTTTTCCTCGATTGCGCGATCCGATCGCTCGCGCACTCTTGTCTCGCCCCATTCGCGCGTCATTAACCTTCTCTGAGCCTCGCACTACCTTACTTAGTTTTATGGGAGAAAAACAGACTGCAAGCAGTCTACTTAAGGTCGCGGGGGATACCTACAGCATAAATAAATTCATGTAGCGTAATTTTGCTTGACCTGCTTCTCTTAAAACGCCTTTTTTCGGCTGCTATGGGTGCAATTAAGCTCAACTTTTACAGAGCCATAAAGGAATGATGAAAGATAATGTATGTCATTTTTAGTGCAGAATGCACTAATGTGATGGTTTGTTGGGGCTGTCCTCCGCTAAACCCCTAAACCACTAAACCACTAAAGCGCTAAAACGCTAAGGCGCTATTGTGTAAACTTTAATAGTCAATTAATTAATTATTTAATACCAATTATCAATTATTCCTGTGGAGGGGGTGGGGAGCACCTGACCGTACGCCTCAGGTAAAACGTAAAGCATATCTAAGTTTCTTTCATATAAAAGGTATATATTTGTTTCAGAAAACCCTTTGCTCTCCTTGTGGTACTTTTTTTTGTTAGCAAAGTACCTTGCGCCAAACGCATGCGCAGATAAAGACTACGTTATATTTTTAGGGACATTGCGTGCATCGGGTGTTTGCAGTAGAACTCCTGCAGATTTTATGGCGCCAAGTTAAAACCGCAAATTAATTAAATTAGATTTTGAGACTTTTACAGTTGTTTCGTAATTAAGCATGCAAAAACTTGCACCGTGATTTTCGGCGCTAAACTCCTAAGAACCAGGAAACAAATATCCAAGCCGTGCCGCGCTTTAAAAAATCTTTCGAAAGAGATGTTTATTGATTTGATTTGTTCTTTACTTTTCGAGAAACGTCTTTCGAGCAGTAAAAACCGCAACCTAATTAAATTAAAGTGAGATAATTGGCTAAATTATTGAAAACAAAACAACTGCTATCGATGTCGCGTAAAAAAAAAGTATCATGTTACAGCATTTGTAAGGAAAACAAAAGTATCGTGTAACGGTTGCAAAGTTAAGCGTAAGGAACACAAGTAGTATTTTCAACGTCTAAATGAAAGTAAAATAAGGTAAATAAGCATGAAAAATAAAACCTCATACTTTCAATTGATCGACTCAATTGCATTCTGCGCTGTCCTTGGAGTCTCTGAGTTTATTTGGTAGATTGTATTTAACAGTGAGGTTATAGCCTCTTTAGTGCCAAATTGGGAAGAACATGATGATTCTGTGGCAGAGTTTGCGAAACGAATAGGAGACAGCACACTATAATCTTGTCAAAAACTAATCAGTCAATATCTCTAGAGTGTCATAACAGAAATGGATTTTTTAATTTAAAAATTGCCAGCAAGTTATGGCGGTTTAAACTTTGAGATTTCCGAAGGTGTCCCGACCAAAACACGATCAGTTTCCAATGGAGAGATGTAACTATGGTAATTGTATTCCACGCTTTTATGGTGAGAATGAAAAGCGATTTTAAAAAGGACACGTTTGTTAATACATAATATTATTGTGATAACTCTGAGGCCCCGTCCACACTGACCCGTGAAATTTGAAAACGCATCTTTTTTCCCGGTTAGGCCAACCGTCCACACTGAACCGGCGTTTTTGGTCACCGAAAACGGTACTTTTCAAAAACGCTCTCCAAAGTGTGAAATTTGAAAACGCCGGCTAGGTGGTGTAGTGTGGACGGCGAAAACGGGCAAAACGGGACTTTTTGAAAACGCTGACGTCAAATAGTCATGTGTTCTTTGTCAAAACAAAAGGTTTAATTAGCTTAACCCTATTCAGACCGGGCTTTTTTGGTCTTCAGACCGGGGGGGCGGATTCCGCCCCCCCCGAACTTCAGAATATTTAATAAATATTGGATATATAGTTTTTTTTTTTTTTTTTTTTTTTCTTTTTTTTACCCATTAAAAAAAAAAAATTTAAAAAAAAAATTTAATAAAAGGGGGGGCCCCCCCCCCCCCCCCCCCCAATAGTTCTGTGCATGCGTTGTAACTCTGTGTGCGATGAAGCGTATCGTTTTTAAATTTACCCGGGTTAATGTGGACGGAAAACATTTTACACAGCGTTTTCAAATTTCTTCGTTTTCAAATTTACCCCGGGTCAGTGTGGACGGGGCCTGAGATGCAGAAATATTCAAATTTGAATGAAAATAAGCTCATAGCCTTTAAAATTGGTTTAAATGTCAAAGAAACAGGGATTTTTTTTTTCAAATCACGCGCACGCGCCCATATTTTTATCCAGTCATGAATATCTCGTAAAATAGCGAAGCGCGCGAGGTCTAAAAATAGAATGCAAATGAATATAACCGCCACAAGGTTAAAAAAAACATCAGCGTGTTCTGAAAGAAATAGAATATATATAACAGTGTTTCAAAAATGCCGGTTGCCTTAGATGGTGTTTTAGGAAAATCGTTCGCCATTTCGTTTGATTGTCTGAGTCTTGTCTGAGTCGTGACGTCACTCGCGCGCTTCCCTATTGTCGATAAAAATAATTGACGCTAAAAGGCGGTATAAAACTGCTCGACGTTTGTTTTGAAAATGTTCCTGGCACGCGCCAAAAAAATGCGCTCGCGTGTGCGTAATTTATGTAAATAAAAGTCGCGATTTATCCCTTGGGGAGCGAGCGTGTGAAACTTGAAGATTTGTCTCGCGACTTTTCATTCATATAAATTACACACACGCGCACGCAATTTTTTGGCGCATGCCAGGAACATTTTCAAAACATTTTCAAAACGGCAACACGACTACAAATAACGGACTCGTTGTTTCTTCGTGCCACCCTGAAGAGAGCAGTATTAGTGAAACGTTGGAGCAGTTTTATACCGCATTTAGCGTCATTTTGGAACATTGACAATTATTTTTAGCATAAAAGACGCTACGCAGTTTTCAACTATTATTAACTACTTTCGCTATTGTCGATGTCAGCCGTTGCACTTAGTGCATGCGCTTTAAATAAATGCATAATGATGAGCCTAAGGTGCCCCCCACGACCTTAACGCTACACTCCTCGTTTTCTGATTTGTTCGACCTGAACATGCGCAAGCAAGTTATCCTGGACTCTCTCTCTCTTTTCCCGCCTGGGTTCAACCGCTGAAAAGAGAGCTAAGAAACTGGAATAACTGGTATGGAAATCAAAACGAAAACACAATGCTTACCTTTTACCTGCATTTCAATGACATTACGGACATGGCATGGGCCATCTACAAGTGTAGCCTCATAAAAACCCGCCTGCTCTGCGCTCGCATCAATAATAGCTAGCTCGGTTCCCTTTGGTTCGATTGTGTAGTGTTTATCCTGACTTCGCACCAGTTTTCCATTATGCGTCCACCGTAAATCGCCTGCCTCGGATCTATTAACCATCAATGTTGCTTTTTCACCATGCCTTATTTTTACTGGGCTCTTTACCAAAGTTTGAAGATAGATATCTGAAACTAAGATGAATCATCGATGAATCAAATAAAAGTCAATTTTGCGGGCCATATGTTCATCATCATCATCATCATCATCATCATCATCATCATCATAACCTTTATATAAACACAATAGGGGTTTTTCTTTATAGAATCATCTTACAAAGAAAATAAATGTTTAAACTTGCTTAAAACGTTTGCACTCGGACGAAATTGATGCGAAATTAAACAAAAGCGAAGTAAGGACTTCGAACTCGATTATAACAGGTACATAAACTTAACAGCTGATCTGCGTTACACCTGGTTGCCCGGCATAAATCTGATTGGTCAGTTGAATTTTGCGCGTGTTTTGTGGAAAGTGTAGTGAAATTCGCCATGTTGAAAATAGAAATAAAAAAAAAACCAAAGAAATAAAAAAACGAACTTGTCACTTTTCTTCTTCGACCGAAGATGCAATATCATTCCATTTTTCCATCGCAGGATCGCAGATCGCAGGTCGATCTTACCAACGCCCTATACAGCTAATTCAAGTAAGGTTGTCAGAAAAAAGCATTGAAGTGCACGCGACAAGACCGAGAGGTGCCTCTGGGAATTCAACTGAATTTTGCATCTTGGCCTAGAAGAAACGTACATGTTTGTATTTTTGTACGTGAAGATTTTGTTTTTCCTCTCACGAGGCCTTTTTCTGTAGCTTTACTTTTACTATCCCTGAGTTTTAAAAATTCTTCTAAAATTCAGAGGGGTAAAAGTATCTTGTTTCCACATCTCTGACGAGAAAAGAAAACTTGCAAATTCGTGTTTGTCATGTCGCCATCGTTTTAGTATTCAGCACGTGCGGTAGCTCTCTGCTTCTATTTTGCGGTCTTGCCGCGTGCACGTTTGTGCTTTTTTCCGACAACTTTTCTCGGATAGGCTGTATATGAACTTTCATTAATTTGTTTCTATGGATTTATATGGAGATATGTTTAAAAACAATTGTAAAGCATTATTCCGGCTTTTTACTGACATTATAGTTCTCACAACTCTTCTAAACCTGTTGGAAGAAAGGAAGGAAGGAAGGAAGGAAGGAAGGAAGGAAGGAAGGAAGGAAGGAAGGAAGGAAGGAAGGAAGGAAGGAAGGAAGGAAGGAAGGAAGGAAGGAAGGAAGGAAGGAAGGAAGGAAGGAAGGAAAAAGGAAGGAAGGAAGGAAGGAAGGAAGGAAGGAAGGAAGGAAGGAGGGAAGGAAGGAAGGAAGGAAGGAAGGAAGGAAGGAAGGAAGGAAGGAAGGAAGGAAGGAAGGAAGGAAGGAAGGAAGGAAGGAAGGAAGGAACGAACGAACGAACGAACGAAGGAAGGAAGGAATGAAGGAAGGAAGGAAGGAACGAAGGAACGAAGGAAGGAAGGAAGGAAGGAAGGAAGGAAGGAAGGAAGGAAGGAAGGAAGGAAGGAAGGAAGGAAGGAAGGAAGGAAGGAAGGAAGGAAGGAAGGAAGGAAGGAAGGAAGGAAGGAAGGAAGGAAGGAAGGAAGGAAGGAAGGGAGGAAGGGAGGAAGGGAGGAAGGAAGGAAGGGTTTAAGGTAAAGTCTGTGTCCGAGCCAAGTGGCCTATACAGCCGGAGCTTATCCCGGTTTTCGTAGCATTAAGCAAGTAGGAATATTGCTACTCCCCCCTGGATGGGATGCTAGTCCATCGCAGGGTTACCCCCAGCAGTAAATTCGCCGGTACCCATTTATACACCTGGGAGGAGAGAGGCACTGTGAGAGTAAAGTGTCTTGCCCAAGAACACAACGCAGCGCCCCGGCCAGGCCTCGAGCCCGGGCCGTTCGACTCGGAGTCGAGCGCGCTAACCATTAGGCCACTGCGCCTCCCACGAAAGGGTTTAAGCTAAGTAATAAAAAAACCGGTGTTAAGATCATCTTCACTAAGCTAATTGTTTAATACCTTGAACCTTCAAGTTAAAGAAATCGTAATCAACAAATTCGTAGGAGGTAATTTTCTTAATCCCCACAAAGTACACTCCGGCATCAGATGGTAAAGCAGTATAAATAGTCAGGACTGTTCTGTTCACATTGAAAGAATAATGCTCGCTGTCGTATATCGACAGGAAAGTAGGGCTCCTCCATTGTACTTCGAAATTTTTCCACCATTTTTCGAAATCGCCATCGCCATCGCCAACAATCTCCAATTTCAAGGACACGGTTTCACCAGCACACACAGATTCGTCAGGATTTATCGCCTGCAGTAGGTGGTTCGCTGCAGTAAAGAAAAGGTTTTTTTAATAACATAGTAAATGACTTTACTCGCCGCGAATCTCCCTGAAGCTTAGTGTAGCTTAGTGTGTCTCTCGCGTCGAAGATTTTATCAGTTGTTCTCTCAACTCAATCCTGCCACTATGCCACAAGGATCAAAATTGTGACTCTCTGATTTAATCTATTTTAAAACATAAACAAGTGGTTGGCATGAGAGGAAAATACCGCTTAAAGGGACACTGTCACCAGTTTCACTTCAAAAACTCAAGAGCCTAAAGACATAGGAAAACTTCGAATATTGGTCAAATTTTGTTAAAAATCACCATGCAGGTGTACTGAAGCTATAAACAAGTGATATTATTGTGATGCCATCAGAAACCTTAGATCTCAACTTGAAAAAGTCAGGCTGATTATTTCAGGTTTTGTCCTTGTCGACCTCTGAAAAACACCTAAAAAATTTTATGGCTCCCATCTTCCTTTAACAGCAAGTTACTTTATATCTCCATCTTGATGTACTAGGTGCATTTCATGTACGAGAAGTCGTATTCGCAAAGTTTAGTACTTCTTACGGAAAAGCATTAAAATCTCCGTGACAGTTTCCCTTTAAATTCTTGAAATATCTCTTTTCATTCCAGAGATATTCAAGTTTTTAAAATGTGCAAATTAGCTCAATGACCAAATGTTCATCAAAGGCATGAAAGGGATATATCTCAACCTATTTGTATCAGAAATGCTTATTTCTTTCCAGCAGTACTCTACTAGGTGTGTTCTACAACAGGAGATTATCAATTATGTAACCATGGCAATATACTGGGTTCCAGACCTCCCCAATGTTAAGGGCTTTTCTGGCAATTTTTGGCGTTGCATTTTAATATTTCTCAGTGATGTCTCATTTGCTAGATCCGGGAAGCATCTAAATATGTTAGGTAGACTTCTTGGCCTGGTTTAATTTTTTTGGGCTGAAAAATTTGAAAACGTTGTTGAAAACAGGTCTAAAGGAACTGGGGAAGAATGTGTTGCCATGGAAACACGATTTTATTATATCTGAAGGTTTGTCACCTTTAAAACTATTAGTATACCACGTTTCAATGGTCTCTGCAGCAAATTGACTAAGATAGCTCTATTTATATATATTCAATGTCAAATTGGGTTGAGTTAATCAGACTCATAATTTGCACATTTTACCATTTTTTAAACGTGAATATCTCAGAAAGAAAGATATTTGAAAACCACAAACGGCATTTTAAACCTTACGTTGCATTCAATATGATACGGTCAAAAAGCCAAACTTTAAGGTGATTAGTTATACCGGCTCAAACCACACGACGATCGATTCGCTTTTATTGGTCGTCAAGCAAAGGAAATCGCGGATGATATCATTTGATAAAATGTTCGACAAATTGCGCGCGATATGATTGATCACTTCGACTTCATTAGAGCTCCATAAAGCACGCGACTTACGTCACAGTGGTCACACACGTGCTTTATTTATGGGTTAGAGACTGTTGTGAGTGTTTTGTTGACAAATACACGCGCTGGCCGCACAATGAACGAGAAATTTTCAATACTGCACGAGGCGTAGCCGAGTGCAGTATTGACAATTTCGAGTTCATTGTGAGGCCAGCAAGTGCGTGTATTTGTCAACAAAACACGAACGAACAGACTCTAACCCTTTTAATATACAATCTGAGTACACTGCAAGCGATTAACGAACTTCAAACAATAATGTTTAAAAATAAGAAAGTGTAGTGGTACATATTTACACAGGATTAGATCAATAATATATAAATCACAAATAAGCCGTGCAGAAATAAAGCTTAAAATGGTTCATAAAATCGTTCATCAGCTGTGGTCGTTCATAAATACAGTCATCGAGAAGCTTGTTCAAAGCAACTCGATGAAAGTCGATGGCTTTCACAATCAAGCAACAAGCAAGTCAACCGCACACAAAAATGTATTTATTGAGCTGCAGTTTACCTTTGAACATTAAAGCACTTCAAGTTGTTATCCTCTTCGATTTTGTTTGGTATTGGATCGTTGATAATTTGAGGAATATATTTTTCTGCCACTTCTGCAAGCCTTGAAGCTGAAGACACTTTCAATAATGCACGATTTCTGTGCATTATTGTCAATACTGCACTGTCGGAGTTTGCTGACGACAGGTAAAGCAAAATCACGTGATCTATTTTAACCAATTGCGTGCGTGTATTTTGGACAGTGAACGAAGATTGTATATTAACAAGTTTTAATATACAACATTCCGTTTACTGACCAAAATCCACGCACGCAATTGGTTAAAATAGATCATGTGATTTTGCTTTACCTGTCGTCAGCAAACTCCGACAGTGTAGTATTGACAATAATGCACAAAACTGGAAATCAGCTTTAAACATTATTGTTGAAGTTCGTTAAATCGATGATCGTTTGCAGTGTACTCAGATTGTATATTAAAAGGGTTAGAGTCTGTCCGTTCGTGTTTTGTTGACAAATACACGCACTTGCTGGCCTCACAATGAACTCGAAATTTTCAATACTGCACTCGGCTACGCCTCGTGCAGTATTGAAAATTTCGAGTTCATTGTGCGGCCAGCGCGTGCGTGTATTTGTCAAAAAAACACTCACAACAGTCTCTAACCCATAAACAAAACAGTCTCTTACCCAGAAATAATGCACGCGGCTTACGCCACCAGTTTGATCGCGCATAATTTCTTAACATTTTATAAAAGACATTTTTTTTTTCGTGTAAAACACTCACTAAGCGGTTGCCATCGAGCAATTTTTATCCATAGAGATCGCTTATTTCTATAAATTTTTGACCGCCATAAAAAATTACATCCATGGTGTTTAAAAAAAAGCCAATTTAAGAGCTCAATGACGCTTTAATTTGATGTCAAATAGTAGCGCATTATACCAAGAGGAGAATGCTTGCAAATAAAATGAGAAGGACACTCCGAAGAGAGAAGAAATTAAAACTGTGTATTTTCCCGTCTGCGGGCATAAGGCGTACTCGCATGTATATAGTAACACATTCCAGAGTTTCGGTGTAGTATGAAGAATTATGCAGATCTTGGAGGGTGTTATCCGCCTCAGCTGAAACGGTTACAAAGGTTAAGAAAAGTTTAGCATTGAAATTCTTAAGATTATGCTTCGAAAGGGGCCTAAGAGAAATAACAGATGATAAATATTTATACACAGGCGAATTCGCCTCTTCCTTGCACAAAAATCTAAACGATAACAAAAATTAAAACTAACCAAAAACAACACTTACGTACTACCCACACGGTAATGGTAAGACTAACACTGCACAAGCCATCCTTAAGTGTAGCTTTAAAACCACCCTGCTGGGCGTCGGTTGCAGCAGAAATTTCTAGCTCGGTTCCCGTTGGACTGACTGTGTAGTGACTATCCTGACTTGATACCATTTCACCATAATTATGCGTCCAATATAAATTGCCTGCCTCGGATCTATTAACCATCAATTTACCATTTCCACCAAGCCCTATTTTAACTGGGCTTCTAACTAAGGGGTGAAGATAAATATCTGAAAGATGAATAAGGTACACCAATCTTATAAATGTAATTATAAACTAATCTGCGATACACGTGGTTACCTGGAATGTATATGAAAGAAGTAAGGAAGAAAGAAAAGAAGAAAGAAAAGCTAAAAGGGAAGGGGAAGGAAGGAAGGAAGGAAGGAAGGAAGGAAGGAAGGAAGGAAGGAAGGAAGGAAGGAAGGAAGGAAGGAAGGAAGGAAGGAAGGAAGGAAGGAAGGAAGGAAGGAAGGAAGGAAGGAAGGAAGGAAGGAAGGAAGGAAGGAAGGAAGGAAGGAAGGAAGGGAAGGTGTAAGCTCATTTCGTAAAGTGTAATACATAGCTGTGTTAATTAAGATTATCTGCACTAAAAGAAATATATCAATAGGTTCAAATACCTTGAACCTTCAAATGAAAATAATCGATATCAGCATAATCGTTGGCAGTAACTTTTTTAATCGCCACAGTGTACGTTCCGGTATGAGATGGTAAAGCAGTATGAATAGTCAGTATTTTTCTGTTCGCATCCAGAGAATAATGCTCGCTGTTGTCCAACAGCTGGTTATAATGGTCCCACCATTCTAAGATGAAATCGTTTTCATCGCCATCACCAGTAATCTCTACTTCAAAGGAAATGGTTTCACCTGCACACACAGATTTGTCAGGATTTATCGCCTTCAGTTGGAGGTTCCCTACAGTAAAAGAAAACGCTTTTAAAAATATGGTAAATGACTTTACTCGCCGCGATTCTTCCTATAGCTCAGTGATTAGAGCATCGATCTGACCGGCGTGTTGAAAGTTATTTCAGGCTTGCCTCTCCCATCTGGGACAAGAATTTTTTTCTCTGTCCCATGCCCATGACAACTAGATTAAAATCTTCCCCGCTTTAAATATTACAGGAAAAGAGTTCATCTGTTATTTTCTCAGTTTATTCCTAGCCATATTGGTACCAAGAAATTAAAATAGATCAGTTAAGGAAAATACCCATCTTATAATACCCACTTTTAATTTTATTGATCGTCAAACAAAACACCTGCATAGGAAGTTACACATGTATTTTATATCAGTATTGAAGCTTATACACACACTTAGAATATAGCACATAAAAGTGAGTCGAAGTTTTTTGAATGCCTTCTCTTCATACCAAATGCAGTCTTTTTCTCGAATATATGTATAACATTAAAGTCAAGTGATTTTATCAACCACGTTCAATTTAGAAAAAAGTATATTCGGGTGTATTTTTATTACGCCTTCACCAAAACAAAACAAAATTAAAAGAGGGAGAACTGGATTTCAGTGATAAGTGGTCTTTATTTACCAGATGTTAACTTTTGCTCAAAAGCTAAGCCTGCGAGAAGGCTCTACACTGTTCGATATTGTTCAATTTATGTAAAATTCCTATTACGAACAATTTATATGAAGTTCTTACCTTTACAAACACCAAGAAAAACGAACAGGCAAAGTATCTTGAGAAGTGCACTCATTTTCGTGGAGTTGTTATTTCGCATTACAGTTGTACTTTGAAACGCTCCATATTTTTTCTTTGAACTGATTATGATGTAACAAGTTGCATGTTTCCGCGCGCACATCCAAGAGCTGCAAGAGCGCGTGCACCAGATTAATACATTTCTTACAACAAATTGTCTGAGTTGTGGGGCATTTAGGTACGAAATCTAGCATTCAAAATGGCTGCTTCTCTAAAATTAGCTTTCAATGCGATGTTTTATTTCGTGTAAAACATCACTACAAATTTAACGGTTCGTCATCAGGCAACTTTTTTTCAAACAAATCGCCAATTTTTTATAACTTTGCACCACCAGAAAAAAAAATACATTAAAACATCAATATTCTTAAAATTGCAAATCTTCTTTAATTTCGAAACGCACTTTTTATTCCCAGCATCCCTTTCGTTCCTGACTATTTTATGACTGGTAAGGTCACGTGACAAGGTTCTGCGCAGGACCTATTACAGCCAGGTACTTGGATAGCTTTATTTCCCGTAAAACTACATGGTTTTACGGGAAACCATAAGAAATGAGAATTTTGGCAACCAATCGCATTACGAGTTTCGCTCCATTACTAATAAGCACGAGTGGAACAAGCGTTGCAATTTTTGTCGTCGTTGGGACAATTTTTCAACAAGAAGGAACAATAAAGTTTTCCATTTGGTTTTGTTTCAATACCTTTTCGTTTTTTCTTTGAAAAGGGTCAAACCCGCTAAACATCACGAACAAACAGAAGAAGAACTAGAATAACTCTAATTGAGTGTTTAATTTTAAAGCCTATTAATGACATAAAATTTACCAAAAAATTAAAATAAAAAATTGCTCTGTTACCATTAGAACACGCAGAGTCATCAATCAAAACAGTGAATTCTCTTTTATCAGATGCGCTTAAGCTGAACCAAATATGAGGACCAAGACATCAAATGGAGTGTGTAACAAATTGAGGAGAATCGGTGCAGATCGACTTTAGCGTTTCTGAGGAAAAAGCTCTTGTCCGATTAGAAAGAGAGGGTAGCTTTGCATGGCTTAGAAGAGCATCAAAAGAGTCTTGACTTTTAGCGTCCGTTCTTGTACCCAAAACCGAGATAAATCTACTACTGTGGAGCACTAAATTGGCATAAAAGGGGGTTACATCTCAATAGCTCGATAGCTGCATGCATTCTACAAAATCACCGTGTTTACGATTTATTTTAATGCCTTGAGCACCATTTCTCGGAAATATTTTTGATTCAAAACTCTCGGTAGCTTATTTTAAAAATTCCCAATGTTTTGAATGTCCCGGACTTGGAGTGATTTCTATCAAAAGGACGAAAATTTTATCATGCAACTGCCCGCCTTGTTTTAGTACTTCCTTGAGTGTCAAAGGTGGCCATGGCATGGTGTCAAGTATATATTCAAAAGCTATAACCACCTCTGTGGGGTGATTATTTAGGCGATTATAGCATCATAAGCCGAAAACTCGACGAATAAGAATGCCAAGATTCTTATATTCACCTCTGAAATTATACTAAATCCAGTAAAAGTAATCGAATTCAACTCAGAGCTACTGTAACATGGCTTTAATTAGACTTGTTTCCTTAAATTGAAGCTGGTGACAAAGGGAATGAACGGTGAGTGGAGTCCAATTCGGTCTGTAATCATACGAGTAATTAACAAAATCGGACGAAGCGGGAGTCCGATTTGTTTAATCACAAGTATGATTACAGACAGAATTGGACGACACGAAGTCCTATTACCAATTAATCAAAACTATGACATGTGAAACAAACAATCTTTACCGGCGAAATGGTTGTAAGTCTTTCAGTATGAATACTGAAAAACATAACAGTTTACTCCACAAAATGCACAACAACAGCGCATGACGCGTTAACTGTCCTATTACACTGTCCAATTACAAGCATGACGCATACACTGACCTATTAGTGCTTGAATCGGGCTGCTAATAACCAATCACGTTCGAGAATTCTGTTATAGTTTTGATTAATAATATGATGGGGTAGCAATTTTGTATGTATAAAAAGCTTGAATACTATTCACCTACTTTCTTGGTGTTTTGCGCCCGAATGGAGAAGCTGCTCGCAGGCTTTTCGCCGCGTAATCATAAAGTCTCACGTTCTCTGTTGCCCACCTTTCACTGACAGAATGCTACGGCACGAGCCAGGTAACTCTATCCACAATATATGGTATTGTATGAGTTTTCAACTGGTACATTTTGTTTGCTTATTTATTTATTCATTTATTTATTTATTTATTTTATTATTTATTTATTTTTTGCTTTATTTAATTATAAGATATTTTCTTTTCTTTTTTCTTTCTTCATACTTAAGTGCCAAACAACCTCCCGTATATGTGAATATTATTTATTTTTACTCAGCTCGATTAGCTTTTTAGTTATTCTGAATAAATTTAACTATTTTTGTTTTAATATATGTTTGAATTGTAAATCTCATTTATTCTTTTGATAATAAAACGTGTGTTGTTGTTGTGGTGATGTTGTATTTTTAGGCCTTGGAAAACGGTATTACAGCATCAATGGCACGTTGTTTCCCTGATTAAGATAACCACGCCTTCTTTACTTTATTTGCAAGACATGCAATTGTTTGGACCCTTTTCAAAACGTCTTCGACTTAAAACTCTACGTACATTGACTACATAGCATATATAAAAAGATCAGACTGACAAAGACCCTCCCTTGGAAAGGTCCATTCAAATTAAACACTTGAAGGCACAATTTTTAATCAAAACTTACAAAATCTTCATTAATCGTCACTAAAATCGTCAAGTTCGCTCATTGCGCTGTAAGTTTTCAAGAGGTCTTTGACTAAAAATTCTAAGTACATTGACTACACAGCATAAAAAGATCAGAGTGACAAATAACTTCCCTTGGAAAGGTCCATTGACACTAAACACTAAGCACAATTTTAATCTAAACTTAAAAAATCTTCATTAATCGTCGCTAAAATCTTCAAGATCGCTCATTGCGCTATAAGTTTGTCTTAATCCTGATGTTGGTGGTGGAACTGGTGGTCCCAGAAGCGGGTCGTAGTCAGACATACTAATACTATCCATATCATACATGGGCATGTCTCCGTACGTGCCTAAGCTGGAAGACTGGGGATGACTTGAAGTCACAGGTGCGATGTCGTACGATATGTCAGCGGGTGGATAGAAAACTTGGTCTGGTACATTGAAAATAGGTTCTTCAAACAAAACGTGGTGCACAGCTTCTACTTCGCCTCTATCTTTCTTGGAACTAACGAATAAAAACGATTTAATTGTTAATTTAACTTAATTTTAAGTTTCATTTTAGCGTCAACCTTTTTAGCGATTTAAGGGTGTTCCACACGTAGAACGATTTTGGGTCTATTGTTTGTCTTAAAAACAAAACCGAAGTAATTAGACTGGCCAGTCACAAAGGACATAGGCAATTCAAGAAACCAATCATACTCGAAGCAAATACATGCAAAAGGTGTGAAGCGTGAGAAACGTGAGCGAGCGAGTCACGAGTGGTTTTGGTTTCACTTCTGATTGGTTGAAAAAGTGGCGCGGTTTTTTTAATCAATCATTTTCCTAGCCTGCGCCGCCGACGAAACTAAATCCTGATTTAGGTTACGTCTGCGACGCAGGCTATCATTTTCCGTGACAGCTTATTTACGGGGAAAACATTGGGAAACGGGGAGTACTGTAAATAACCCCGGGCTAATTTAGCAATGAATAAAATGACAAAACGTTCTGCATACCCAAGGAGTTTTGATGACAAGAGAGATAAATCAATGATTCAAACTACAACATACCGCTTTCCTTTTCGTTTCTGTCTTATGATGCAAACTATCAGCACCAGAAATAAAATAACCGCTGGTGCCAGTACAGCAGGCGCAATGTACCACTCGCCAGTGAAATCTCCACTGAACACTTTCAGGTATTTGTAGTCAATTATTCCCCATAACTTCTCTAAAAGAAAACGAAAAGTATTTAATCTCCTCCTAGTCTTAATACAAAGCCCTGCTTTTAAATCGAGTCATTTGGATTGTGTCAGTTGTATCCAAATTCACCCAACTATATACGCTAGTCAGTGCTATACCAAGTTGTTGACGACTTGTACGGACAATTTGTATGTTTAAATCAGCTTAGTCCCTTCGTTAGCTCAGTTGGTAGAGCGCTGAACTGCTGTGCGGGAGGTCGAGAGTTCGAACCCCAGACCGGACCAACACTCAGCGTCTCAAAATTTCTGAGGAGAATGAGTTGCCTTTGTAATTACACATTCATTCCAAATGGTTAGGACGATGAACTGTAGGTCCCATCTCCTGCATCTTCAGTCTGTATCTTTAGGGGGTACCCACATACTATTCGCAAGGAGTAGGGCATGAAGCTCCCGGTGTTGTGGTCTGCCCTTTTGTGTAGAGTAAATACACCTTATTTTGCGTGTTCATTTTTACCTCAGTATATAGTAAAATGGCGCAAAAGTGGAATAAACTATCCAATTGGTTGCTTGTATAGAATTATAGAATAACTAACTATGGAGCAACCAATAGACCAAGATCAGAGAATTGACGGGGGGGGGGGGGGGGGCTGTCAATCAGAGTATGAAGGAACCAAATGTTAGCCCAATAACCTCGTCGAGTAACACTTATCTAGCTTCCCGCTACCCGTTAGTTTTCTAAGAGGTGAATGAGCGTGCATTGGAATCTCCTGCCCTCGGAACAAATATTTATTTGGCTCGGCGCAGCTGCAAATGCGATCACAAAATCAGTGGCTGTTTTTGAATTTGCCAATTTTTTCCTTTTTTAAGACAGTTCCTACAAACCTGTGTCAGCCTCCCCATCGTCGGTCACAATCTCTGAAAAAAAATAAAGTTATTTAATTAGCTGTTATTTACAGAAAAGTGAAACAATGCATAAGTTAGAAAACCTAAATCTGGTAGCCTCTAAAGCTGTGCTGTACATAAACCGATTGTATTGCAGGACTTAAATTTAAAAAAAATAACAGCTTCGAGTTAAAGGGACTATATCAACGATTTTAGCAGATTTTTTAACAGCCAATTTTTTTTGAAATCCATTATTTTATCCAGTGAAACCCAAAAATTATAGTCCATTTTTATATTACAAATTGCATTATTTGAGCAGTGAAATTGCTAACGAGCATCTTTGACTGCGAACGGCTCGGATGGAAACGGATTGCGCAACTTGAAAAGGTAAGGCTACCTTTTACAATTTGTTTCCGCGGATCTTCAAAAAATCGATATTTATAGTCATAGCTTGATTTCTATGCGCAAAATAAAGTTTTATTTTCCATTAGATGTTGAAAGTTAATGTTTGTACGGGTTGAGTTGCCTTTCACTTATTTCAGAACAGATAAGACCAAAAATCTGCGAAATCCCCGTGACGTTTTTATCATGCCTGGCTACAAACAAGATATTTTTAAATCCAGTGACATAGCTTATTTAAGCTTATATAGAAGTCAAGAACTTTCTCGAAAGAACAGATGATAAATATTCAGACACAGGCGATTTATTTCGCCTCTTGCTCGTAAAAAAAATTACAATACTTACCCTCTACCTGCACTTCAAACGCATTACGGACATGGCATGAGCCCTTTACAAGTACTGCCTCATAAAAACCCGCCTGCTCTGCGCTCGCATCAGAAATTTCTAGCTCGGTTCCCGTTGGGCCTTGGGTATCCACAAATGTGTAGTGTCTATCTTGACTTCGTACCAGTTCCCCATTATGCGTCCACCATAAATCGCCTTCCTCGGATTTATTAACCATCAATGTACCTTTTCCACCAAGTTCTATTTTAACTGGGCTCTTTACTAAAGTATGAAGATAGATATCTGAAAGACGAATAGGTAAAGTGATCTTAGAAACTTATGCTAATTAACCTACACAAGTAATTTTACTGTTAGTCTGTCTAGTTTTCAAAGGTAAAGAATTAACAATAGAACCACCAGAGAAATAAAAACTTTTTCGAGCAGTGTCCACATGCAGTTCCTGGTATAACGATTGAAAGTTCATAAATTTAAAATAGTCCCTAAAGGGCTACAAACGTTGTCTTGTAGTAGTCAAAAACAAATAAACAAGCTTTTTTCATTGGAGTATTTTCGACTGTTGGCAGACGGGGTTCACAAATTAGACATTAATTTTAGGAAGAAAAGATCGAAGGAGGGAAGGAAGAGGTTGGGAGGGGGAGGAAGGGTAGAGGGAACGAAAGAAAGCAAGCAAGGAAGGAAGGAAGAAAGAAAGAAAGAAAGAAAGAAGAAAGGAAGGGGAAGAAAGGAAGGAAGGAAGGAAGGAAGGAAGGAAGGAAGGAAGGAAGGAAGGAAGGAAGGAAGGAAGGAAGGAAGGAAGGAAGGAAGGAAGGAAGGAAGGAAGGAAGGAAGGAAGGAAGGAAGGAAGGAAGGAAGGAAGGAAGGAAGGAAGGAAGGAAGGAAGGAAGGAAGGAAGGAAGGAAGGAAGGAAGGAAGGAAGGAAGGAAGGAAGGAAGGAAGGAAGGAAGGAAAACATGCCTACGTGTAAGAGCATTAACATCGACAAATATTTATCAGACAGAAGCTTTGTCAAATACCTGGAACCTCCAAATGAAAATAATCAGTATCAATTGCATTGTTGTAAGTAGCATCTCTTATCTCCACCGTGTACATTCCGGCATGAGGTGGTAAAGCATTATTAATAGTCAGCACTGTTTTGTTCACATTCAGAGAATACTGTTCGCTATCGTCCAAAAACTGTCCATTAGGGTCAAACCAAAGTAGGAAGAAATCGTCGTCAGCGCCCGTTGTCTCCACTTCAAAGGAAACGGTTTCGCCAGCACAGACAGATTCGTAAGGATTTACCGCCCAAACTTGGTACCCTGAAGTTAAAGAACACATTAAATAACCTAGAAAATCATCTATTTTATATCTTTTTATTTTTGTATATATTATTTTACTCGATGTGAATCTCTCTGTAACTCAGTGGTTTATAGAGCATCGATCTGACCCGTGTGCGGAAGGTCATGTCGGGTTTGACTCCCGTCGGGCACTTGGACTATTTTTTTCTCTGTCTCATGACCATGACACATGGGTTGATATCTTCCGTCCTTTGAATGTAACAGGGAAAGATTTTACCAGTTTTTCTCTTGGTGCAATCCTGGTTATGTTGCTACCAAGAAAATCAGCTAAATTTTAATCGTGATTAGTCTTCTCAAACCACGCGCCCATCAATTCGCATTTATTGATCGTCAAACAACACACTTGCATGAGAAGTCGCACTTATATTAGTCTTTTTTAGGGGCGAGCGTATTTCACTTCTCCCTTAAAAACCACGGAACAAGAAAAACGATCGTCTCTAAAAACGACTGCTTGGGAGGCTACACATATATTTGATATAATTTAGAAGCTTAGCTGGAAATTTTGGTACGCCTTCATAACATTTGGAGTCTTTTGGTTGTTTTTAGTATAACCTTGAAACGCAGTAATTTAATCAACAATGTAATTTTGCATGATGGAAAAAAGTATTCGAGTGCATGTTAACTACGAATTCATCAATGCAAAAAATAAGAAAGAAACAAAAAAAAAAAAGTGGATTTCAATGAAAGGTGGTCTTTATTTACCAGGGCCGGGTTGTTTAAAGCAAGATTACGCTAATCAGGGAATGGATTGAATTTTGATTTTAGTTTTTCTACTGACAGGGTGTCAAGTGACAAATGGCACTTATAAAATAGGAAAATAGGAATGACAATGTCCAAAAAATAGGAAATAAATAGGAATTCTCACCCCAAAATAGGAAAAAATAGGAGGATTTCTTTGAGTTCTATCCTCTTAACACTCCCAACAGCAACTTCGTTTCACAACCCAACGCTTTAATATTTAACAGGCACAATGGCATACATCCACAATGTATTGCCGTATAAACAAATGTTACCAAGCACAACTCGTCCTACAACAATTACCAGATTCCAAATTTCATTAGATACTTCACAAGATGCCTTTACTTTAAGTCATTAGACCTTTAAAACTGTGAGAATGAAAAGCTAATTTTTTTACAAACCGAAACAATATAATGTTCACTTTCACCAAATGTATGTCTTTCTTACAATAAAAGCCAACCACGACTTTGAAAAATCAACAATCAAAAAGTCCAACACTATACTGTTTTGGCTCTTTTAGCAGATTGGGTAACCTTAGCTTTGCTCTCGTTTTTGGCAGCATTTGCTGTTGAGGACATGGCCTTTTCTTTGAGAGTGTCAAAGAAGTTTTCTCTTTTGTCCTATTTTCTCCAAGCTTTGCATTGCTTGGTCTCGCTTGGTCTTAGCATGTGTCAAGCATCATTGTGGCTACGTTAACAGTTTGTTTGTTGACAGCTGTGCTGAAAGGGCATCATTAGTTCATCAGCCGCTTTCAAGTCTGCTTTTACTACTTCTTCCTCTCGCATCAGAGTATCCACGCTATCTTGCATGCTATCAAAAGCACTGAGAAAGTCTGGGCACGAGTTTCAGAAGAAAATCACTCACAAAGGCTTCAAAGCGGTCTTTTTTGACATGAAGTTTCAGTTTTTTGTAGAATTTATCAATTTTATTGACAATTTCATTTCAAATATTTCACAATGTTTCTGTGTACCTGAGAAAACCCTAAAAAAAAGGAAAAAATAGGAATTTCATGAAAAAATAGGAGAAAATAGGAGGCAGGCCAAAAAATTGGAAAAAATAGGAACTTGACACCCTGTACTGATTTTTCATTGAAGTTTTCTTTTTATATTTTCTGTTATCCAGTTTTGACGTTGACTTATCTTAAACTCTACACAATATAAGCAATACAAAATACTTTTATACAAGAGAAATTGAAATCTAGATCAACCTTTGTCTCTGCTTTCCAGCAACCCGGCCCAGATGTTTAATTTTGTACAATAGTAGCCTGCGAGCAGGCTCTCCACTAGTCCAAAGTCGTGCAATTTAGACAAAATTCCAGGTATAAACAATTCATATGAAGTTCTTACCTTTACAAACACCAAGTAAAAGGAGCAGGCAAAGTATCTTGAGAAGTGCAGTCATTCCCGTCGAGTTGTTATTTCACGTTGCAGTTGTATTCAGCAACGCTCCATATTTCCGCTTTTGAACTGATTGTGATGTAACAAGTTACATTTTTGCGCGCGCGCAATTTAAAGGCTGGTTCTCATATGATCGCCCCGATCGTCTCTGTCGCCTCTGTCGCTTCAAAAAGTTTGCTTGCGATCGGGGCGATCATATGAGAACATTACAGAGACAATCGCTAGCGCCTGCGACGATCGGGACGATCGCGATCGCTTCGATCGTCCCTGTTCTATCCGGGCGATCGGTCGCAGACCGCAGCGATCGCGAACAATTATATGAGAACTACTTTCACAGAGGGAGACGATCGAAGCGATCCAAACTGTCCCATGGTGCATCAGTATTACCCAGAACTACATTTCCGTTTGGCCTTCCTTTTGCTCCTTCGCCGTAAAACGGCAATAAGGAGAAGATAGCAGGCCACGAGGTTTTCTCTTGTTTCGAAGGCTGCCATAAGCGATATCGGAGTTTTGAAAAAACACACGTACGTCGATCGGAATAAAATCGAATATTCATATGCTGTAACAAAGAAAAGATCATGAATTATTATTTTGTTTGTTTAATCCTATTTTGCATATACCAGACGATCGGGGTGATCATATGAGAACCCCCTGATCGCTCAATCGCTTCGATCGCCTACGATCGTCTAAAAGGCTGGTTCTCATATAATCGCCCCGATCGTCTCTGTCGCCTCTGTCGCTTCAAAAAGTTTGCTTGCGATCGGGGCGATCATATGAGAACATCACAGAGACGTCTGCGACGATCGGGGCGATCGCGATCGCTTCGATCGCCCGTGTTCTATCCGGGCGATCGGTCGCAGACTGCGGCGATCGCGAACGATTATATGAGAACTACTGCCACAGAGGGAGACGATCGAGGCGATCCAAACTGTCCCATGGTGCATCAGTATTACCCAGAACTACGTTTCCGTTTGGCCTCCCTTTTGCTTCTTCGCCGTAAAACGGCAATAATGAGAAGATAGGAGGCCACGAATTTTGCCTTTGCATCGAAGGCTAGCATAAGCGATATCGAAGTTTTGAAAAAACACACGTGCGTTGATCGGAATAAAATCAAATATTCATATGCGGGAACAAAGAAAAGATCATGAATTATTATCTTGGTTGATTAACACTATTTTGCATGTACCAGACGATCAGGGCGATCATATGAGAACCCCCTTATCGCTTCCAATCGCTTCGATCGCCTATTATCGCCTCAGACTTTGCAAACGACAGAAGCGACAGAGACGATCGGGGCGATCATATGAGAACCAGCCTTAAGTATTTGCAAGCAATCGATGCGATAGAAACGATCGGGGCGATCATATGAGAACCAGCCTTAAGTAGCAAGAGCACGTGCATCAGATTTTATATTATTATTATTTAAGGAAAATGGCGGGGAGGTGGTGCAGTACGAAATCTAACACCCAAACTGACTGCTTTTCTAAAATTAGCTTTTAATGTGAGTGGTTTTTTTTTTTTTTTCGTGTAAACACTCGCTGCAAATATAGTCATTTCATCCAACAATTTTCTTTCCATATAAGCCCTCTTATTTTATTCTTTCCATTTTGAACTCCAAAAGGTGTTTCATATTTATAAGGGGAAAGAGAAAGGCGACCTCTTGACAAATCCACGTCTAAGGCTCGAAATACCAGCTGTTCTGGCAATTCAAAGAACAGTTGAAAAAAGAAATAAAAACACGCCGGCATTATTTAAAAACGTTCAAAAAAGGAAAAGGTTAAGCGAATCATTGAAGATCTGTATTGCATCTGATGATTTTGAAACGTTCGACTTCGAGCCATAAAACGTTGAATTTGCTCTTATGTATTTAAGAGGAAATCCGCCAGGACTTCGAGTAGTTATTGGACAAAATTATGTACCAAAACTATTTACACCTGATTGCAAGCTTTTGTGTTACTGCTTCAAATATCTTATCGAAAGAAATCTTTTCTAACAACACCACACATCGAAAACACATTTTGAAGTTCCGCTGAATTCCACTGAATCGCTTAAAAGATGTAAGCTTTTGCCCATAGCTTGTGAACTTTAAATATCATTTTCTCAGACTCTGTTGTTGTATTGTTGTAAATTGTTGTACCAGAATTATTTCCACCTTATTGCAAACTTTTTTGTTACTGCTTCAAATATCTTATCAAAAGAAATCTTTTCCCCGGGGGGGGGGGGGGGGGGACTCCCATATGAAACGGACGGGGATGCTCGTCGGAAATTTTGAAAAGAACCCCTAAAAGAGACCAATCTGGGTGTGGTTCAAGCCTTTCTTGACCCCTAAAAGATACCAAAAAACTAAGAATGGAGTTTATATTTGTATATTTCTTCGTGTGTAACCCTAAACGAGACCATTATGGCTAAAAATATTGGCGTTTTGGGCATTTTTTCCCGGAACACCCTAAGCGAGACCAAAAGTCCGAAATTTACACCCCTAAGCGAGACGACGAGCATCCCCGTCACTTTCATATGCGAGTCCCCCCCCCCCCCCCCGGGATCTTTTCTAACAACACCACACATCGAAAACACATTTTGAAGTTCCGCTGAATTCCACTGAATCGTTTAAGACGAATTTACAAAACGGCTACACGTGAGATTTTGCCCATACCTTGTAAACTTTGAAATTCATTTTCTCAGACTCTGATAAGAAATTGTTGTTGGTGTTATCACAGATAATTACTTACATCTTTACCTTTTATTAAGGGTAGGAAATAACGCAATAGGATTTAAATTATTCTAGAAATTGATTTTTGTCCAACTTTAATAAATATTACTCGACTGCCTAGTGGATTCCGTCTTAATTTCTCAAAAAGTAATGTTCCCACGAAAACAGTTTGATCACAAGCTCTACTGCTTCGAACAACAAAAATAATTCGTAGTTCATGGTTTTCAGGCACTGCATGTTCTTAGTTCGTAGTGTTTTAAGGTTTTTGTCATGTTTAAAAAGACTGCGACACAGAAATAGAAAATAAAACGACCACCTCGTTTTGCATGACAAGCACAAAAGACAGTTTGAATTAAAATAACGAAACAATTGTAGTTTTCCTGGTTATTGTTCAAAAGGAAATTGTCGGCAGTCGGAAACCGTTCAGCCGATCATTCTTGTATTGTCGGCTAAATAGTTTTCCGTTTAGCATCTGTACATTTTAGTCACCTAGGCCCAAGCTTAGATACCCTTTTTTACTAAAATCGTAGCAAGCGACTCTGAATGGTTAATGATTTATTTTTTGAATGATTTAATGATTTTTTTTTTGCTCATTTGGCAAAAGTTACCCAAAAAACATAACCGAACTGAAACTTGTTTTCTAATTTCCTGGCGTTCACAATTTTTCCTTTTGTAATTCGTTGAAAGGACAGAGGCTGCCGACTTTGATTGGCCAAAATTAGAAACACGATTTTTTAAAGCCAATCAAAAGCCGCGCAAACTCCAGTCTTTGAGTCGATCAGTAAGAATATTTTCTCCAAATGCAGGTGAAATCAGTACAAATCATAACTAACTGTTTGACACAGAAGTTAGAAGACGAAAAGCCAACACATCGAGAACCAGAATGAACAACTCGTCGATAGAAAACCATTTTCTTGCACCAGTTCCCCGGGGTGTCGTCTTTGCTGACATCTCACTCCTGGCCATTGGATTTTTGGCAGGAACGTTTGGTAACGGACGCGCCTGCCTTCTTCTTCGAAAACGTCGAGATCTGCGTCAAGTTCCACACTTCTTGTTCGCCAGTCTGTCGGTGGTTGGTCTTCTTTCCTCGCTAGTTTCCTTCTTTGGCTGGTCAGTTTTAATCGTAATTAGCCACGTTTTAAATGTTAAAGTACCCGAAGTGTTATGTTTTATTATAGCCCCTTTTGGCTCCGCCTGCATCAAACTCAACGCCGTGACACTTTCACTGATGGCAATCGATCGACAAGACTGTGTTTTGCGTCCCTTTCATCGGCGCATGACTCCACGCAATGTCAAAACAGTTATTTTTGTCACCTGGTTTATAGCTTTAGT
Source organism: Oculina patagonica (assembly GCF_052425735.1). Classification (NCBI taxonomy): domain Eukaryota; kingdom Metazoa; phylum Cnidaria; class Anthozoa; order Scleractinia; family Oculinidae; genus Oculina; species Oculina patagonica. The sequence goes on from NC_135759.1 coordinate 26,354,561, forward strand.
TTTCGCCTCGGTTTTTATTTTCTTTGAAGCATTTGCAAGCGACTCTGTGTGTCTAAATTTTGATCCGTACGCTCTTCCTGGGAAACTTGCAACCAGGAATAGTTTTGCAACCTATGCTGTCCCGATTGGTGTGTTACTTAACGTGGCTTCATTGCTTACCATCGCAATAACTTATATTCGCATCTTAAAAAAGCTTCGCTCCTCACCAGTTTCGCATTCAAACTCCTTACATAAGCGCAAAGAACGCAAAATAACTAAATTTACTTATATATCATGCGCCATCTTCGTCGTCTGTTTGTTACCTGCCCCTATTTGCGTTCTGTTGGTGCGATTTGGAGGATTTGATGGCGCTGAAATGAAAGCAGTGCTCGTATTAACAGTGACATTTGGCAAATTCATCTATGTGGTAATTCCATATTTGCACCATAAGATGTTGAAAGCGAGAACTGTGAATCAGCTTTTTCCAATGGCTGTTCTCAACAATGGAAGGACACTTGCGGGAGTCGATCACCCATCATGCAATGCACCATATCGCTGACGATGCACGTACACGTGGCTGGGAGGTCGAGGAACCAAGAGAACATTCTCGTTCCCAAAGCCTCCGTTTCTTTCGGTCACGTGGTCGGCGAAACGAAGGGCTCTGGTAACACTGACTACCGGATGTCGTAAAATCCACGACATCCGGTAGCGCATGCCCTCTGCATAAATGTTCGTCTGCGCCTGCTCAGTAAAAGAAAGGGGAAGGCTGGGGCTGACTGAGACGAGAAGAGCGAATTTTGAAAGCTGGTTTTGGCAATTCAAGTCGTTGATATTTTAACTTACACAATTCGATTCGTTTGGAACTCATTGAATTGCATGGCTGATAGATGTGTTGATGTTGTTGTGTCGTCTCTACACGCAATATTATCTGACGGCAGATAGAAAAGTTAGAATCCAGAGGAATTGGAGTTATAGTGTACATGGAGTCGTGGATATCATCAGCTGATAACATTCCGACGGTCGATGATACTGTGAAATTTATTTATGGCCATGCGGAGGTATTGTAAAAAATTCAGAACCAAAAAAGCCGCTGATCGACGAGGTATCATTCTATTGAGCAGCGGTAAGAAATATCACATTGAATTTCAAAGTCTTCATGTATTCATGAACTCCATTTAGTGTGTATATCTTGTATAAGTTGATGGTGCAAATGTTTGCAATATTTTTAATGCAATAAAAAGTACAACCGACAACGAAGGTCTGCTTCGTGAATACGTTATTCCAACAAACTCCCAGTGTTATTCGGTCTTTTTCCGGTAACATTTTCAAACTTTCCGCTGCATCTTCAATTGTTTCGATGACCGGAAGTATAACCAAAATTGCGTAGAAGCGTTTCGTTTTTTTACCTAATTACGCATGCAGTTTTTATCAGCCAATCAAAAAAATCATATTTTTTACCGTTACCAGGGCCACTACGTCATGTCATTTAAAAAAAATACGCGTGGCCCTGGGGAAGAGGATGCCAAGAGAACTGCTTGGCGTTTTGACTTGCCAGAATTTGCCCTGCGCACTAAATAGCGAATGCGGTGGCTGTATGCCAAAACATAAACAGTTAATGCCATTGCAATCAGCAACCTAAGTTGCCAGGAACGCGAGGTACAATTGAAACTGATCGTTTTACTTTGTAAAAATAATACTATAAATTATAGCAATGGAATTAATGCGATCTTTGACTATAAAATGGAATAGCAGTGTCTTATGTAGAATGTTCTTCAGTACACAAATAAATATTGAAAAAAAAAATTGTTTGAGTAGGTTGTTATGCAATTACATACTGGTTATGTAATGCTTTCGAGTGGCATACGGTAAAATATCCCACAAGTGACTTGTTTTCAGTATAGAAACAAGCCCTTACGCTAGTGAGTACACATAAAAATCAAGTCAGGAGTGGAATATTTTACGGTATGCCACGAGAAAACATTTCATAACTATTCTACCCCATGCCCCTTAAACGAATTCGGACAATTCCAACAAGATTCAACTTAGAGTAAATATACTGCGAAATTTGCAAATCTCTGAATTTCACATAGTCCATGAGCCAGGACCTCAAAAATCTATTTCCGTAGCACCCCCAACCGAACAAAGTTTCATTGGTACCAAATGAAAGCTCAGGGCCTAGTGTTTTATATTCAACTTGTTTCCAGCTGTGAAAATGGAGCTTAACGAAGAAAATGAGGTGTTTGTAACAGGGGGTGGGTGGGGATAAATTTGAAACATTAGATCGGTGTTATATAACAATGCTGATATCTATAACATCGTTACACCAATATTCATTAAATTTGGATGAGTTAAACAATCGATCATACTCTATAATATGAGATGCTATTTAATGAATTAGCTAACGCCATAGAGGCCGTTGCTAAGGCCTATTTAATGAAACAACGACACTTCAAATCCTGAGTTTCAGAATGAAAGTTAAATGGCTGCGTTTTTAATAAAAGCTGTATTAGCGCAATAAAGGTTTAAAATAGGAAGTAATGTACAAACTAAACTACTCTCCAGGTGAAGAATTTCGGAATTAGCAAGTATTTTCTTGCATTTTGAGGTATTTAATACCTTAGCAACCATTTGTTTACATGCAGGCCTTTGTGTACAGTATGCACACTGTCAAGCACACTGCACGGTTATATCCAGCAAGTACAACGGTTATGAAATAAAAGGAGTGAAATATATTGTGCTAGAATGAAATGTGGTCGTTTTTGTACCAGTTATGTCATTATGGCAATGATTGCTAGGCAAGGTTATTGAAAACGTTGTTCTTTATTACCATTCGCAATGGCGAGTATACTGTACTTCACGAATAGCTGGTATATCAGCTTCACAAACCCGTCTCAGTTTTGTGTTCATATATGTTCCTAAACTCATTGAAATTAAAGTATTTGAAAAAAAAAACATAAAAAAGAAAATTTCAAACTTTCCAATGGCAATGGAGTCGCAAATTCTAAAAAAATGTGTTTTTCTACACATATTAATTCTAGGTATTAACTAATTAAAAGTCAGTATCTTCGGGTTCGCTCTTATCCCCGTCTATGTCCTTCTTGCTTGACCAGTTGGTGCAACTACTGTCCTCGCAAAGACATGCATCTCTGCAAAGCATACGACTTCTTGTCCAGGATCAGCGCCGACTCCGGCACTGTACCTTGCAGCCACAACAAACCAGCTCCATCACCGCCTCAGGTGCTAGAGCTTGGTCTGTCTAATCAATATTCAGTTCCTGGTCCTTTTATATATCATCCGTTACCAACTGAATTATGGGCTGTCGGGTTTGCCTCCAAAGCATTTCTCCAAATATAAGCCTGTAAGGTTGCTGTATATGTTTCTTGAGGGCAGACATTCAGTGGCGGGAGGTGGTGCAACTGTAATTCTTTATTTTGCAGAATAAGTGGTATCTAACTTGATTAACATCTTTCCCTGCCTTTCCATACAAAAAGTACACAAGTTCTTCAACATCTGCTGCATGTTCGTCCCTCACATGTACATTATCGTGGCCAAAGGGAAGAACTAGTTCTCGTAGTTTGTTATTTCCTTAACTAGCTTAAAAGCTTTCATTTTCCGTTTGCCGGAGAAGGCACTAACCGAATCGCAGCCAGTCAGTGCATGAAGGCCTGGAAGCACTTTGCATACTACTTCCCCTAACTGATTGCAGACACTGGAAATGTCCATGATTCGAGAATGATTCTGAGTCGTCTGCATCAGAAGAGTAAATACTCAATTGTCGATGACCATTGTGAATGCATCCAGAACGTGCAAAAACATCCCAGTTCTTCCTGCTCGGTATAAAGCTCTGGGACTGCCGTTGACAACACACGACCATCGCTTCCCGTAAGTCTTGTACCCAAGGAGCCATCTGTGACGTACACAACACGTCCTTCTAGCTTGTGAGAATACGAATGTCTTGCTCATTCACAAGCAAGGAAATGAAGCAGGCAAGTCTTCCCAGTGCTCAGAAATGTCTTCCCGCCATTGTCGTGAGCAATTCAACGTTGCTGTGAGCTACTAATCTCCACAGTCTGTCCATCCCGACTGCGCTTGCTTCTTTCAGCATTTTTGATTGAAATTACAGGGTACTGATGCCCGGCTAATAGCACTATATGCACTGAAATTGTCTGGCACATGTGTCATTACCTGAATCACAGCCACGGCATTAATGATAACAAAGGTAGAAAGTAGTGAAGAGGGCAACACAGGAACATTTTTATCCAGCAGCTTAGACAAAACGGCTTTGTTTGTCTTTGCCAGCAGTGATCCATTATAAAGTGCTGCTAAAGACCAAGGTAGCGCGCCTAGTTGGTGTGCAAACAAGTCTCTGATATACCTTGCGATTCTCATCTGGAGTCTGACCAATAACAAGAAGTCTGGCGATGAGATTTCTGTCTGCCTTGAGCATTACATCCCTGCCTCCTGTCTCCGCGGCTTTGAATTTCACTGCATTTGTAAACGTTTACAGCCTCAGTTTGGTGAGGGTGTCGAGGGTGGCATTTGTCAGGATTTGTTACCAAGATACTAGATTGACAGACGCGCTTTTGCACGGGCTCATTGGTCACTTCCTCGTGTGCTGCTGGTTAAGAGGAGAGTTTCACTTTTTTTCTATCAGCTCTTGTCGCGTGGTCTTTATTTGTGCATGGCCAATAGCACCTCTTGTGATATCCTCCCTTAGGACCTTCGCTCTAACATCCTTCCATTACTCTAAAAACTCCATCTTTCCTGATTTGCACAGGTTTAAAATGACTTCTATATGTCTTATTGTTAAAGATACACAGATTGCCATTAACATTTCTAACGTGGCAAAGGCATTTACCTCACTGAGTTTGGTTTACTACCATTGACTGATCGAGCACGTTTTCCTTGAGGAATATTAGTTCAGTCATTATTGTGTACAACAGTAGAGCCACTGTGCAGCAGGCAATATGGTTCAAGACGCTACATTGTACATACAAAATATTCAAAGCTTATAAACAACAGCAAGGGCGCTCGAAACCCTCGAAATGAAACACACAGTCAAGAAAATGATACTCGAACATTGTGCAAATGGCATGCACTATTGATGCTGCAAAAATTGTGTTATCTTATTCAAAAATAATCAGCAATTATCTCATTAGATAATTACATAATAATAGTATTGATAATTAGTATACGTACCAACCACAGAAACCACAGATACAGAATAACGTAAAAAAAAACATTGGGAACTTTTGCAATCGTAATTCTCTGTTTATAATATACAATATAACATTTTACTATACTCCACAGTCACCCATAAAAAATGAGTTTTGAAGATCATGCTCTCGTGGCTTTTTTAATCGTGCGATTGGTTACAAAATCAGTGAAATTGGATGATTTTGGCGATGTTCTCAGAAAACCCAATGAACAGCCACATGACAACCAAGTTACTGGCATCGTATATAAAGTGGAATGCAAATCGTGTCCTTTTGTATACATTAGTGAAAGTCAAATATCCTGGAACTCTAGAGGGGCAGAGCACTACCCTGGCACTCGAGGCAATAATGAGTCTAAAAAGAATAAAAAAAAACTTTCAAGAGGAGGCTCCCCTCACATGACGTCGTTTTCAGAGAGGTCCTCAAATAAAACTAATTACAAGGTTAAAAATCAAGTTAAAAATCAAGTCTGCCATAAAACAGCACTCGGAGACCACTGGATATGACATTCATCCAAACTTTGTAGAAATACTGGAACGAGGCGTTATTTTTAAAATCTTTGGATTCCACAGTAAACACCGAAGCTGTTAATGAACGCCAGTCTTTCCCTAAAGCGTATTTGCCACTAAGTGTTTCCCTTAGGGAGTTTTAAACTTTTAAATTTATTCTTTAAGTAATTTCATTCTGAGGAAGGCAACAGAAACGTTGCCGAAAATTTAATTTTAACATTTTAAAGGTAAGATACAACCATATTTTTAATTTTTATTATGACCACTGATCACCCAAACAGCATTAATTTTTGAAATACTGCTATATTTCAGCTCATCGTACTACTTTTATGTCCCAGCTGTTCAAAAGTCTACATGTAAACAAATGGTTGCTAAGCTACTAAATGTCTCAAAATGCAAGGAAATATTTGCTAACTGAGGGATTTTTAACTCGGGGAGAAGTTAAGTTTGTACATTTCTTCCAATTATAGCTTTCATTGCGCTATAACAACTTTTATTAAAAGCGTGACCATATAACTTCCATTCTGAAACTCAGGATTTGAAGTGTCATCGTTTTATTATATAGGCCTTAGCAACCGTCTCTATGGTGACAGTTAATTAATTACAAAGCATCTTATGTTAAAGAGTATGATCGATTGTTTAATCCCTCCAAGTTTAGTAAAGTTTGGTGTAATGAGGTGGGAGATATGGGCCTTGTTATAATATACCGACCTGAATGTTCTAAAGTTAACCCACCCACACCCTGATAAAAACCTCTCGTTTTTTCCTTTAAGCTCCATTTTCGCGGCTGGAAACAAGTTGAATATAAAACACTAGGCCCTTAGCTTTAATTTGGTACCAAGGAAACTTTGTTCGGTTGGGGGTGCTACGAAATTGCTTTTCCAGCCACTTTTTACGAATTGGCTCATGGACTAACAGTATCCGGTTTAGATTCCTCCGTCTGCTTTTCGGATAGCCATTACAATACGGCATAGATAAGTTTTGTGTCTCCATGATCCAGTGTCAAGCTTTTCCGAAGTTTTAAATTAAACCATAAAATGTCGAATTCGAGAGAATAATTTGGTTCTTATTCATGGTTAAAAATTTTCTCGCAAACTTGCGAACTGGGCAGAATTCCTAAAAAGCGCCTGTTGCACTCGTGTTAACCATCAGGCCCTACACTCCATGTTTCTCGCCTTTCAGTGTCGAAATGCAACGGCCCCTGATCGAGTATGAGGCAGGGATCAATCCATTTAGTACAGCAGTTAGAACTGCAATGCTATGGAAACGAAACAATATTTGACGTTTTGAAATGGTTAAGTTGCTTATTGAATTAGATACCGTATTTACTCGAATAAGCACCGCGGCCCTTATTAAATTTTTCGCGCCGCCCTTTCACTTTTACTTACTAATGAAGCGTATCGTTTTCAAATTTACTCGGGTTAATGTGGACGGAAAATATTTTATGCGGCGTTTTCAAATTTCTTCGTTTTCAAATTTACCCGGGTCAGTGTGGATGGGGCCTTAGAATCCGTGAAATTCGGATAATAACCCAGTTATTTTTGCTCAAAAAACGTTTTTGGAGGGCTTTTTTTCGGGTGGGCTTCTATAACTTTCGGAGGGGTTCATATATATCCAAAAGAATTTTGAATTTCTTAAAATGATCGGGCTTACATTTGGAAACTGAGTTCTATATAAGGGTCAGGTTAAAAAGGAAGTCTCTGAAATATTATGACACAAAATAATAATAAAAAAACAACCTTAAACTTGCACTACCGGCAACACAAGGTACAAAAAGCCATGCGACCCATACTGCCGGAGCTTATCCGGGTTTCTGAAGCATTAAGTGGCTAGAAATATTTCTACTCTCCCCTGAATTGGATGCTAGTCTACCGCAGGGTACCCCCCATCATTATGTCACCGGTACCCATTTATACATGTGGGTGGAGAGAGGCACTATATGAGAGTAAAGTGTCTTACACAATAGTTAACAGTTACCCAGGGCTCGAACCCGGTAAATTGGTTAAACACGAGTACTGTACCAAGTTCACTAATAAAAACCGGCTAGGACTTAAGTTTTCATCCGTGAAACTTATATCAATTTATCTGATTTGGTGCTCAATATTTTATTTTCTATTTCTATTTATTTTCCCTTCAACTGGTACGCTTTCGACGGCTATTGTTATTTAACCAGCAGCGAAGTTAAGAGTTGGGAGGGTGCTAAACAGTTCTGCCTGGACAAGGGAGAAGAGCTCGTGAAGATAAGTAGCGACCGCGAAAACGAGTTCGTGCTGGCGCTCGTGAGGAAAGAATTAAAAATGGCCCAAGTTTGGATGGGTTTGCAGTGGATTGGGGACAGGTTCTACTGGTCTGACTCTTCGGTTCCAACCTACACCTACTGGGCGCCTGGTGAACCGAACGGCAAAGCCGCAGAACCCTGCAGCTTCATGTGGACTGGGACAGCAAACATCCTCCACAACAGGGCAGCAGGCTACTTGAATGACGAACCCTGTCATCTTAACCCCGCATTTAAAAACGGCATTGTTTGCAAAAGGCTTCCGTAGTTGTCATAGCAGCTACACCGCGCATGTTTGGTGATGGGAAATACAAAACGCAATTGTAAGCGAAGGGGTGTAGTATACATGTAATACAAGCTTGACAATAAAGTGTTATGAATCATGAATTATTTTTATTGTTGTAAGGTCGCTGCCAGGAATAAAATGTGATGACCTTAATCGGGTCAACCACACGGATACTTTTTCTGGATTCAGTTACGAATGAGTTGCCGATTTTATCGTCTTATTATTTTGTTAATTTTTACATCTCTCAGTTCAAACTAACTACCCTACATTGCCACGCCACCTTCAATTTACCTATAAAAAACAACAAATGATCCCCTATTTACTTTGAGTTAGCATGGGGCTATCTCCCCCCGCAACATCTTTTGTTGATCAAGTTACTATCACTTCAGAAGATGATGCAAGTGTCCTTTAGAGCTTATTTACCGTAATAATCCGATTTAGCGCCCTCCTTCCTCCTTCCAATAAGCGCCCCTTACTACTACTAAACAATGTTACACAAGCACTATTAATATAGAATGAAACAAACACCACGGATGAAAAAAAAAATACTTGTACGTAGCCCACATTACTTGATATTTATAACATCAATGTTGAGTGAAGTGAATTGATTAAAATTATGACTTATTAAAAGAAAAAAAGATATTTAGCTTAGCCCCAACCCTTTTCACGGAGTCAATTTAGGACCACATTTGTTTTCTAATTACCACGTCATACATCTTTCCTTTTCCCCTGTGACTACATCCTGTAGGCCTCCCCGCAAACATACATTTCCCCTCAATTAGCAAAGATGTCTCCCATGGGAAGCCACATGTTTTTGCATTCAGTAGAATGAAACAAAAACTCCTCTCCCTGCCCCTGAGAGTTATCAAGCCAGTCACGGCTCTGACCGTAGTTCACAAAGGTACGTTTCACGTTCACCGACGAGGACCACTCTACAAATTTGCTCCCCTCTGCGGAGCCAAAGTACCACATGGCCTGCACGTCGTGGTGCTCGGACAGGTATTTGGTTAAATGATCCCGATCGCCTGTAACTATGTTTACCACGCCACCAGGCAGGTCAGATGTATCAAAGATCTGGAAAACAAACCAACTATTACATTAAAAAACCGATCCATTATAAAGGGCGCATTCCGATTTGTTTATTGAGTAGGCCCACACTTTGCCATACAGGCAGCTAATCTGACTTCTCATTGATTCATTTCAATATATGTTTTATTAAATTAATTATTTTGTTTGTTCTTCAATTGTACAAAAGAAAACGGTGGTTTTCTTAACTCTGGTGGAGGTGTTGTGCAAGAAAGTCCCTTAACTACTTTGGCGATATAAACACAATTTCAGCAATATTCACAACCTATTATCTACGAAGTGATTTGGCAATACGAAATATAGAGGCTGACGCAATTTCAGCGATATTCGCTACAAATGAAACATCGATCATTCATAGCCGTGGGCCCGGCTGTCCAGTGAAAGGGTGAATAACACTATCCACGATAGATCACTATCTTGTGCACAGAGTTATCAAAACAAACTACGCTATCCACTGAATAATGATTTATCCGGTGGACAGCGTCATCTATCGGAAGAAAAAGAAAAAATGCGGCACAATTGCATCTCAAAATGTAATTTTCATGAATTTTCAGGCGAAGCTCTCGTAAGCTACGGCAGGAATTCGAAACAGTGGTTGCAACTAAAAGTTAAGATGACAAAAAATGCCAGTAGTACCTGATACATGTCAACAGCGACCATTGGGTGTTTTTGACTCGGTATAATGACCACAGTGTTTCCTCTGATGACGGCTGGAGCTAGCAGAGACACGAACGCTAATAATGGACACGTGTCTGGACAAGTGATACCAATGACTCCCACGGGCTCATGGATCTTTACTGTGGCACCGTAGAATGGAGTTTCCTTTGAGGGAGGGAGGGGAAGGCAACGAAAGTTAAGAACACAACATAAGATCAGTTAATACCCAGAAGGATAGTCTTGAAACAGGGTTGCAAGTGAATGGCGTCATCATCCACATGCGGGTATCAGTATGGCAAGTGATGAAATCAGGAATACCATGAGTGGTCTCTTTGGTATTTGAAAAAGTGACAGGAACGTAATTTACCTGCCACGTACATGGGGATGGCACCATTACCTGTTACATGTAAGTATTGCGTTTTAAGTCATCCATCTCAATACCTTGTTTCGGAACTCCTAACAATAAACGGCATGCAGTGCATGCAGAGGCGATGACGTTTTCCAATGGGGTCTTAGCTAATGTTCAGGAAAATTAACGTATACTAAATAAAAGTAGCTGATAATTTCTGTGTTGAATGATTGTTCAACAAAAAGTTGCGTTATTTTGTAGTGTGACATTTGATATACGATATTCAATACTTCTCGCGAGCGACACGCAAGGTCAAGCGTTTCCATTGTATTAATAAATGTAGAGATGTGATCAAGTCTGTTCACTGAATTCAATAAAACTCGCAAATACAGTAATTTGTCTCTCTCGTTCATACTTTGCATCAGTCCTTTCTAATTTTCCAGGAGTATTTTGCTTCGTGTTTTGCAGCGATTTCTTGTTAACTCATTCGGTTCTATTGATCGGTCGATCGCAACAGAATCGAAACAGAAAGTGATACAAATTCCGCCCACTGCCTCTGGCATAAGGCTTGACTGACGTCATCGCCTAAAAAGGTCAAACTGTTTACCTTTTCCCGAAAGTTTTGACTTCAAAACCCGTACAGGAGCGAAATGGCTACCCCAACTTGCTAGGACGCACTATGGTCTGGGCAAATAGAAACATTCTTTTCATATTTGCAACAAGGGCTTAAACCCAGTCTAGCTTGCCCTCTTGCCATTTGATAAGTTTCTAGCTGTATTTGCTACTACCCATAATATAAGAAAACTGAGTATCTTTCTCGAAGCAAGAACATGCATGCAACCATGGGTTAAGTACTAATGTCCATCATGTTAACTTGCACACTAACCTGTACAGTGCCACCATATTTGTCTGCATAAGCTCCCCAGTAAAACAACCGCTGGATTGTAGTGTCCACTTCTTTCTTTGCCTCCTCCATAGAGCAGCCTGTCATGCCACACAATCTCTGGCTAAACTCGCTGTGTCGCAGCTCTAAGTTCTCTGCCATGTAGTAAACAATCTGGGCTCTGTTGTGGGCAGCTCGTTTACCCCAGCTACACGAACAGAAGAACACAATGAACGAAAACGAAAGTAGTGCTAAATAGCTTTCAGTTAAACTATCATACTTCAGGATTTTGTCACTGAGTTTCAAACTGGTAGGGAAAAGGACATTGAAATCATCTTTATTATTCCACTTCGACGCCAAGGGACCATATAAGGTCAAAGGGACATGCAAAATATTTGATGTGAGGCAAATCCTTTAATGTCACCTATTATGGCTTAAAATCACAGCGACCTTAGTAGCTCGTGTGTCTTGACAATGAAATAATCAATTCGCTTAGATTTTACCACATGACATCATATTGAAACTCTCCTTGCTAGATACAAAAGCTCTGTATGGAGACCATTAGCGAGATTTTGTATGTTGATATCACATGTTACACACCCTGGTGCGGCTTTATGCGCTGCCTCCACAGCATCTCTGATATCCTTTCTGTTTCCTTCGGCAACTTGCCCTATCACCTCCCCCTTAGGATCTAGTACTGGTCGAGAGTAGTTTCCATCAGGCCGTTTCTGAGCCCCTCCAATGTACACTTTGTAAGTATGATCAATGCTATACAAAAACAAAGTATTATACTATCAGTTTTAACATGATCCAAGCGACAAAAAAATGTACCGGCACCCCATGTTGCTTTTCATTTAAAAATGTAGATCCAAACCTTTGTGGAAGAACTGGTTATGTGTAATAGTTATCATACAAGCACAAGGGCCTCACTGAAAGAATATCAACCTCAGGTCTAGATTAAGAGTGGTGTGTTAATACAGAAAAGACCAAGGCCTCAGTAATTTCTGTGTGAGTGTGTAAACGGCGGATATGATGAGAGTGAGTCAATACTGTTACTGTAATGTAGGTATGTACAGTAATTAATGTGTTAAAGTAAAAAAGGAAAGAAAAGAAAAGAAATTCTCTTTGTGGGTATTAAGAAATTTATTATTATGGCATTAAGACAATTGACATAAGGGCTGTTAGTACTAAAAACCTGACCCAGTCAACTAATAATATTTATAAGAAAACCTTGGACTAGCAATAAAGCATTCCAATCAGTCAAGTAACAAATGGCAGGAATACTGTAGCTGACTCTTACTTGGTTTCTCTTGTCACATACCTTGGTGGCACATTTCCCTCCATTTTTCCTGATGATGAACCCGGTAGTTTTATAGGATTAGAATTTGGATTCATCACTTTGGCAGGAACTGAAGAACCAAATGACTTCACATCATAATCCTCCACGGCTGGTCTGGCCCTTTCTTGCCATGAAGGACAAACATATTCATACAAACCCTGTAGAATGATAACAGTGCCATTCTAAATATCCTAGAAACCTTTTATTTTATTTTCAATTTTTTTTTTTTTTTTTGGGGGGGGGGGGGAATATATTTGACAAAATCACCCAAATGACAGCGCCTTTTTAAAACCACTCACAATCTTACCTCTTTTCCACCATCTCGACCAAATCCGCTCTCGCGGTAGCCACCAAACCCAGCCGCAGCATCAAACAGGTTATGCCCATTGACCCAGACTGATCCAGCTTTGATGCTCAATGCCACTTCTAAAGCAAGCGACAAATTTTCTGTCCAGACACTTCCTCCAAGGCCGTAGTTGGTGTTGTTGGCCAATGCTATTCCTTCCTTGGCAGTTCTGAATGTCAGAACAGTCAGCACTGGACCAAACACCTTTTTACAAAAAGTAATAGTTTAGCACATTAAATAAAATAAATATTTAAGTATGTTGTTAAAGGAACAGTTCAGTGTGCTGCTGTTATCACCTCTAATGCCCAGCAGTAAAAGTTGAAGGGTTTGGAGAAGGGCTTCAGTTCATGACTTAGAAGTTGAGAGAGACTTTTGCTCAGAATAGCTTTAATTTTGACAGTTTTGCTGCCTGGTAATGCTTTTTTGCTTGTTTGTTTGCTTGTTTGTTTACAAGTGTATGTTTTTATCAAAATCATTTTATTCCAAAGGATTTTGTCAGTTACAGTTTCTTCTTTTTCTAGCAACTACGTACATTATGAAACAAATTCTTCTGTTTACATTATACAAGAGAAGTTAACCAAGTATTACTCAACTGTGACAGTGCAACAGTTTAATTAAGAGCAAAAAAGTAGAGAGGCTGTGTTTAATATCAACATTAAAACTATGTTTACTGGTACCTCTTCCATCACAATCTTGGACACTGGCTGGACATTTGTGATTAGCGTGGGTGGGTAATATGACCCATCTGATGGCATGGCTGCACAGCTTTGATAAACCTCTGCTCCTTGCTTCCTTGCCTCCTCAACAAAAGCTTCAATGGACTTCCTTTGGGAAGGGTCAACTATTGCTCCCATGTCAATGCCCTTATCTAGGCAATGTCCAAGCCGAAGGTGTGTCATGCGTTCTTTGATCTTGTCAATCAGCTTTTTAGCACAAGTCTCTTGGACAATCAAACGAGAACCAGCACTGCAAACCTAGCAAACAAGTGGTCACATCCATTAAGATACAAAATGCTGCTTTACTGTAGGAATCTGCATGCTATATTAATAAACTAAAAAAAACAACAGCAAACTGATTATTAAGGGGAAAGCATTTTTTTAAAAATCAACATTAAAATTTATAGTCTTATACAGTAATACCAACGGTAATTAACTAATAAACATTCAAACCAGTACTTCTTTCTGACAGTTTGTAATCTCTGGCCCAAAATATTATGAATCTCACGCCACACCAAGAGCATATGATACGAATGTTCATCTCTTTCTAAGGTAATGTATGAGCCTGTATATTTTCATGCAAGTCAGTTTAAGCAGAAATTATAATGCTGGTACGTGTTGAGAACAAGAATTTATGAAGTTTACATTTCCTGGATGTTTCTGCAAATAAGCTGCATCCCCAATTTGGGACAGTTTTGGTAAAAGAGTGCAGCTTATCCACCAGTTTATGAATAGGATATTTTGTTGTAACTACCAAATTCTCAGAATTGACATAATTATCTTTATTAAAAGATATAGAGGGTGGTAAGGAAAATTAATTTCAGGCTTGCAGGTATAAAAGGGTTAATTATGAGTACTATAATTGAATGCAGCTAAGCATTTAGCTTATTTAACTTACTTGGCCCTGATTAAACCATATGGCATCCACAATGCCCTCTACTGTGCTGTCCAGATCTGCCGAGTCAAACACGACGACAGGGGACTTCCCACCAAGCTCCAAAGACAGCTTCTTCCCACTCCCTGCTGTCAGCCTACGAAGAACTTTCCCAACCTACAAAATATGTATCAAAAAATAACTCTAAAACATTGTCAGGTTAACAGTGTATTGGATGTTATGGTAGGTTAACATCTGTTCTGGGACAGTCCAATGGACTGGAAGAGCCAAGTGGTTTTCTTTTTAATGTATTTTACATTTTAATGTATTTTAAGGTTTAACATTTATTTTCTCAGAGGACCCTCCTGAAAACCACCCCCTAGGTGATTGGAGGCCTTCTCTTAAAATATTATTTATTATTATTTTTTATTATTATTATAATGTCAGCAATGATGCACAGGTTGTTAGTCTGTTAAAGATAACCCCCAGGACTTTGTCAGGGTGCCCTAACTGTATGCTGGTATCCATGCTCCTGGGTGAAGAGAGACAATGTGTCTTGCACAAGAACACAACATAATGACCATTTACATAATGGGTTAAAATAAGGAAAATATCAAAATTACTGCACATCATACAATACAGAAAATAGAGCGGTCTCATGTCAGAAATCTAACAAGGTCGGCTAATTATTGGAAATAATGGAATGGTTTTGTGAAGCCTATATACAGGTACATATCAATTGACCCAGTGCAATTCCTCACTGACACCTTGTCTTTAAAACTTGTCTGAAACCCTGTCACGTTTAATTTATTACCCACATTCATTACCCACAAAATCGTTATTTTTAATGACTCCAATAACAACAAAATTAGAATATTGATTTAAAATTGGAGGTACTTAAAATAGTCCTTTAAAAATTTAAATAAAATTCATAACATACCTCTGTAGAGCCTGTAAAAGCAACCTTGTCAACATCAGGGTGCGCAGCAAGAGAACTGCCAAATGCACCGTTTCCAGTAACAACATTGAATACAGCAGGTGGAAGTCCTGCCTCTGCACAGATCTCAGCAAACAGAAGTGCCGTCAGGCGTGTGTAAGTAGCTGGTTTGAGAACCACTGTGTTACCCATGGCAAGAGCTGGACAAACTTTCCAACAGAGTAACATTAACGGAAAATTCCAAGGAACGATTGCAGCAACAACACCTATGGGCTTCCAATCTAAAAATGATTTAAAAACATTTTGTCAATTAAAAGTGAATGATGTATTAAATATTTGATGTCAAAATATTTTGAATGAGAATACAGAGCCCCTGTAGAAGGGTTTTTATTCAGGGAGGCTTGAAACTCTAATAAACATATACATAAAAAGGTGTTTCAAAATAAACACCTTTTATTCACCCTCCTCAAAGCAAAACAAAACAATTACTGTTTTCTGTATTCTATAGCTGACAAAAAATTAAGCCAATTTTTGACAAGCCCAGCTGGCTCTTATGGTTTTTCTACCCTCAAAATTATTATCCCAAGTCTTTGATTTCTAGTGTTCAAAGCTGCAGCCGATGATGAGCTCTCTTTCAGCCAGTGAAATTAGCCAGTAGCCAGCTCTTAGCTATATCCCTGTTTGTGACTCCTGGTCAGGCCCCTCAAAGTGCCTCTCTCCGAGAATTACCGGTATGTACTTATATATAATAGTTATGCTACGCTTTCGAGTGGTATACAGTGGTACCCCGATATAACGATATGCCTAGGGAGCAGTATTCAAAATAATATTGTTATATCGAAACTCCCGATATAACGATATTGCCATAAAATAACCGAAAATATTGTTATACTGGGGTAAACCTAAAAAGTACTTTTTATTGCATATTAGAGGAGGATAAAGAGAATAATTTTGATAAAAGGGGTTAAAACACAACGCTAAATTCTCATCGTTATATCGGAAAATATTGTTATATAGAAGATCGTTATATTGGGGTTCCGACCCATACATTTTACTGTAACTTTTGCTGGGACATAGAATATTCATCGTTATATCGGGAATATCATTATATCGAGGATTGTTATATCGGGGTTCCACTGTACTATGGAATATCCCACAAGTCACTTGTATTTTCTCGATATACACACAAGCCTTTAGGCTAGTGTGTACATGTATACCATCAATGTAAACTAACTGGTTGAGGCATAAAATTTGTTATGATAACCCCAGTCATAATAGGTTTACCTCGCATTTCTGTATCCATAAGCTGGGCCCAGCCAGCATGGTGATACAGATGTCGTGCAACAATCTGTACATCGGCATCACGTGTCTCTCTGATTGGCTTGCCATTGTCCATACTTTCAAGCACAGCCACCAAACGAGCATGCTTTTGAACATGACGAGCAATGCTGTATAAATAACGAGCACGCACATGACCGGGAAGTTGACTCCATGATTTGAAGGCCTCTCTTGCTGCTCCAACAGCCCGGTCTATATCCTCTTGCTCACCTTGCATAGTAGAGGCAAGTTTTTCTCCTGCAATAAAAACACACATCTGAGCCATGGATGGGGTCATTGTGTTGTGTTCTTGGGTGAAAAGGTCGGGACACACTACATGTAGGTGACATCATTTTGCTAAAACAAAACCTCTGTAACAAGGACACTCTTATGCAGACAACCAAGACTATGACCTGGATGGCACAATCATACAAAAATGACTTGTCAGGCAGGAGCAGATCCAGGATTTTTCAAAAGGCAGGGGGAGGGGGGGGGGAGGTGTTTTTTAACAAATATTTTGTTTACTATTTTATTTTAGTCCCAGGTTTTTCACGGGAGGTGGAGGGAGGGGTGGTGAATGTTAACAAATATTATAACTTTATTTTGGCTTAAGTTTTTTAGCGGTTTCTACACCTTACCCAGTGCCACTGTCATTATTTTCTATATTTTCATGTTTTGTTTTTATTTTTCTTGTTGATCAACGGGAGTTGCTAGCCACCCAATCCATACTCCTGGATCCACCCCTGATTATTGGTAAAATAAGAATGCCCTTAAAGGAAGGACTAAAAAAAATCTTGAGCACCAGGGTTGGGTGGGGGAGGTGAGGGGTGGTTAAATTGTGACTGAATATCAATTATTTTTAGAGTCAGTGTAAGAAACTAATAAAGAACAGAAATCTTCAACAGGACATGTACTGTTGTGTTGGTTTTCGACAAAGAAAAGTCACATGACGATAAAAAGCACAACAGTGCACCACAATGATGGTACGTTCATCATAAATTTTATAGACCTGTGACTTGTGACCTCATACATGTGCCACCACTTGTAGGGTCTGCCTCAAGATCGAGGCATTGGGAAATCGATTGTAACGTCATACGGCTAACAGTGAACCCAAAGTGCAAATTACCGCTCACCTGTTGCAGGACTTCTTGTCTCATAAACTTTCCTTCCCTCAGGTTTAACCCATTTTCCGTTCACGAAATGTCCAAAGTCTCTTCCATGTTCGTCCAGCCACGAGTTGACACTGCTGGCTGCTTCGGGAGCCGGGCCGTACTCTAAACTCTCAAAAATCTGCGCAATAGTAGGATCCTTGTTTAGTTTTGCTGGACCAGCGGATTTTGCAGCGGTAGGAGTTTGAGTTTCAGTGCGAGTTGAGGCCATTTTCCTTGTTTTGTAGCAAAAGAGCTACCAATCGATCACAACTCGAGCGCGCGTGGCAGAATTTAGTAAATCGCTAGAGGTCTGGTAGCTAGCATCAAATCGAGGCTAATTGGAGTTGTCGTGGGAAGGGTGTAGGCGGGGTCGAGTGGTCGACTGGGAAGGTATTTAAGGTCTTGAACATTGGATGCGAAAACCTTTAGAAAAGATCGGTAAAAAGTCATACAAAGGGATTGAAATTAATTAAAATGGATCATTATAGGACCCATTTTAGCCGTATGTAGTACCTTAAAAACAAGTCTTTACTTTTTCACCAGCCAACAATATATTAGCCATTGGGCTCCGCCTGCCCGGGGGGGGGGGGGTACTCCCTATAATGGCCTACACGAGGAGGCTCCGCCCGAAAGGGGTACCTTTTTCAGGCTTCAGGTATATAAAAGGGTAGGGATTTCACGAGTTTAAGTATATGAAAGGGTATGGAAATCTGTCATTTGGCTATTTAAAAGGGCCTTTAATTAAAATATTTCGAACAGACGCAATTTAAGGCTGTATTATTCTAATTTATTAAGCGCTACATAAAAATGACAAGAAAACGTCCTATTTTAAGTCCACGTCATGTCTCTTAAGTATATAAAAGGGGTACCTTTTTTCAGTTAAAGGTATACGAAAGGGGTACAATTTCTGTCAAAAATGGTATATAAAAGGGTAAGGGGTTAGAACTTGGGGCGGAGCCTCCCCGTATAAAACTTTTCTGAGTACCCCCCCCCGGGTCCGCCTGCCATGTGCTCCATTGCAAAATGGGCGTCCCTGTTTCGGGAATGACCGTTAAACTTGTTCATCCGTTCCTCCGGGAAATAAACACTGGACGCGCCTGATTTCCAGGCATGGATGGTTGTATCCAGTAAGAATTTTAGAGAAACCTCGTAAAACTCCCTTCTCCGACTATTGATTACTCTCAAGGTCACATTTGCTTTTAGTCTGAAAGTCGATAACATTAGCTGGAGCTTCCACTTCGACGTAGAAACTTATTTAAAGTTACCTTAATAGATGCGAAGAATAAACAACAAGTAAAACTAAAAAAAAACAATGAATTTGCATTTCTAATCTTTATTCAAATGATACCACCTCATGTACTTCTGATACCACCCTAAGCCTAAGCTACAACAAATGCTACAACAACTTTTGATGCCCTTTTATTCAAAGTTCTGAGTCTCTAAGCTAGGTATTGAAGAGATTTCACCGTCAGTATTAGTACATGACTATTGCTGAAGGCTACTGCAGCCACACCTGTTGAACAAATGCAGAATGAAAGATTTACCAATAATACAGAAAAATGAAATTGTAAGATAGATACGATTGTGAATTCTGCTTGCTACGAGTAAAGATGTTTACGTTAAAATTGCGTTTGACATCCGATTTTACCATATTTTAACTTTTTAAAAGGTTTGGATCAACCAATGCTTTAGACATGTCAGGTGGTTTCTGTGTTCAGGTAAACGGTATATGGTTATGTTAATTAATTGTAAAAATCGCGTTGTGTTTATAAAATAAACCATATCTTGTTAGGAGACACAGACTTTAATTTACAGTACCTCATTGTTTCGGCTTTGGAGCCAAAACATTTGACAGAAGTTCCTTTCTTGTTAATGGCCGGTGGGCTGGCGGCTCATACAAAGCCACTACATATGTAGCGATGGTACCATCTTTCTTGTTAACTACAGCATGACCACACCCAATCCTCTTGTATGACTTCCACACGAGCTAAAGATAAAAAGCTCAGCTTAATTCTTGAAGAATGAAAAGCAGGGACGGATTTCAGGGGAAGGGGGGGGGGGGAGGAGGGGATATTGTGCAATCAGAATGCAGTAAGCAACATGATCTCCACGAAGTGAGAAAAACTGCGTGGGAGGCTAGTATATAGTAGTATTAATTCCAACCCCTCTCGCTTTTGGTCTAAAAGAACAGGCTTAACGTCATCTTGAGCTCTTCCTAAAGGCTGTATTACAAGATTTGTACATGAAAATTTACCAAACGCTTTTCAACGTCGATCATGTGCCGAACTGGGTTGTGTCTGAGCGTAGCACGCGCCGTCTACAGACTTTTAACTCAAAATGAGAATTTCATGACACTAGGATAGAGCAGCCGGATAGTCAATTTGAGAAAATTGCTGCGTCTCAGTATAAAGGAAATCATCGTTAGCATACGTTACCTGAATGAAATTCCTGTTTTCAAAGCTAAGGTTTGGACGTTCATAGTTGTAGAGTTGACCACGCTCGTACCTGTGAGTGAATATTATCGGATATCTAACTTAAATAAAATTATATTACTGTAAAAATAGAGAGACCAGTGCTCTTGATGCTATGGCCATTAGCCCTTGGAAGGATCACAATGAAAATCTACGAGGTGAAGAAAAATATTTCAGTTAGGTAGAGTTAGATCTTTTAAAGGATCTTCGGTTTACACGAGTTTAATTTGTTCCTCATTGCCTTTTAAATTCTCAGTCTTAATCGTACTTGTTGCTTTTTGTGTTAGGACTACTTATTCTTATGTTTTTCGTATCTCCAAGTTAACTTTTGTTTTGAGCGAACCGTATTTACTCGAATAAGCGCCGCGGCGCTTATTATATTTTGCGTGACTCTAGTGCGGCGCTTATTCGAGGTCGGCGCTTATTTGAAGGCGGCGACTATTTAAAATTTGGGCGCCACAAAGAATCTAGTCTTTTGCAGTAATTGACAATAGCGTCTTTTGATTGTCAGTATTCGTCTCTTGCTGAAGAGAGAAGTGGCGCTAGCTGTCCCGGCAAAGTTCGCGGCCTTCATAACATTTACAGAACTACGTATTGTAAGAATGTTGGGAAAAAAAAAAAAGCAATAGGCGAGCAGTAAAACAATCACTTTCAACTGCAAAATATCTCTTTTGATGGAAAGGAAATGTCCAAGTTTAATTTGTTTTAGAGTTGCTTTGTAGTGCTGTTTTGAGTTAAACGGAATTTCTCGAATATGCGCTGCTTTGGGATTGCGCCGCTTATTAACTTTTTTGTCCCAATGCGGTGCTTATTCGAGGGCGGCGCTTATTCGAGTAAATACGGTAACTTTGTAAAAGATGGCTCGATACACCGTGTCATATTTACTTTATCTCACGCAGCCAGACGATATCTACCTTATGAAAGTGAATATGTGGCCTCTACACTGCACCGATATCGCAGAGGTCATGGGTTGGACGAATCCTGTTCAAGCCTGAATATATTTTTAGGCTTTCTTTTCACAACCGCTGAAGTTGCATACGTATACACAACTGTGATGGTCATTGAATTAGTGATGTGTTTAATAGATATTTATCTAATTTCATTTACCAATTTTGTATGGCGTCGCTTATCGTTAAAGGAACGCCAGAGGTACCGTGAAACAAACTTTCGTCGACACTGCCTTGAATAAAGTCCAATTGTGTGTCAGACTTGGCCATGAATACCGCCAAACTTTGCGCCTTCTTCTCGAGTTCACTGCTGTATGTGACATCCGGGATTTGATGTTGACGTCGATGCAAGTTGTGCTGTTCTAAGCAATCTTCACTGATGCTAGCCAATGCTGATGACCAATTTATACAAATGATGTTCAGATTTTAAAATTGACGCTATCACTCGGCAATTGTGAATATAATCTTTTATTTGGCAGCTATATCAGTGCAACCCTTATTCTTACCAAAACGATTGGGCCACTTGGCCTTTTCTCCTTGAAAACATCAATTGCAATAAAATGTGGTCCTGTCCTCCCCTCCCTACTGAACAATAATAGCGACCTTCAGATTGGACTACGAGTACGAGATTGAGTACGAGTTTTCAAACCAATCATTTATCACACCAATTTTATCCCTAACGTTTATTTATTTGTTAGTCAGCAACAGGGGAGAGTTATAGTTTGGGGGATACGATCGTGTCTCACTCGTGCTCGATCTCATACTCGTATTCAAATCTGAAGGTCGCTCTTGACTGTTAAGAGTACAGCTTGTACAGTTGACGTGCTTCTACGTTGCTCAGGGGTGTGGTGCGAAGACCCTTATTTGTAAGGCGATCTTAATGATGTATATTCAGTTATTTCAATGTCCACGTACAAACGTTTAGAAAAGAGATAGGTGGTCCTAAACTTTTTAGCTTGAGGGTTGTAGTTATGAAGAAAACGACAAAGAAACTTTAAAAAAATTGAATCCAACTGAAATTAGGAGTGAGGCCAGTATATTACTTAAGAAGTTGTCTGGGATCGGTCTTACCGTTGTTTCAGAAGTGACGGAGGGTACAAATTCACCATCACTGACAGAGGGGAAAATATTGATAATCTATAGCAATGTTTCCTGACAAACGGCTGCATGTTAAGTTATAGAAAGTCACTCTCAGACTGTTTTGTTCCAAAAATGGCTTGCCTTGCTAGCCTACAAAGTTGTGGTATCAAAAGCTGGAAGTAGTTTAAAAGTCGTAATCTTACCACTTCGGGAAGCAATGTGACAGCAAAGGATTAAAATCCAGCAATATCTCATGGAAACCATTTTCGTGTGGAGATCCTCCGGCTCGGCTTGTCACAGTTCCAACAAACAAATGATGAAGGTCACTTAGATTGTCCACGCCGACAAGTAATTCAGTGTGAAACAAATTGAATAGATTTTTTGGTATTATTCAAACTATAAGTGCAATAAACAAAAAACAAATTAACAAACCAATATTAAAACTTGAAGCTTTTAAAAAGATAATGGCTTATAGTGATTTTAGTTCTCAAATCAAGTGAGTTTGGCCTAGTAAACTATTTTGTCTCTGATGGAGAAAAGTTCAACTTACGTTTCTTCCATATTGAGTAAAGTTAATGTTAAATTATTCTACAATGTTGCTCAAAAAGAGTCAAACTTTACTTCTACAAAGCCAACTGAAAGTGTTATTATTAAACGATTCAGTTAGACAAAGAGGTTATTGCAATTGCATTTTTTGCGTTTTTATTACACTGAACTAACTTTGAATAGCTAACGATCGTTTTAAACCAGACTAAACTGTTATTTTGTGCATGTAGGAGTGTTGCCTTTTCTAAGTCGTTGTTTCGGGGCCAACGTGATATTCAGAAAAAAATTTGTGCAGACACTGAAAAAAATATTCGTTTAGTTTCCATATTTTAGACGAAAATAATTAAAAATAATTATAAAAAAATTGACACAAAATATTGTTGTTTTAGCATCAGTGAAGGAGGTGTGGCTGAAAACCAAAGCTAATTGAAATTATAACTCTCTAATGTCTCCGAAACCAGGTAATTGACTATTCCATTAGCTTGAGATTCTATTATTATTTGTGGTTGAGCAAGGCGCTTAATTGTTACATTTTCGAGAAGCAACAGCAGCTGATAATTTGTTTTGGTAGAACGCATGACTACTGATTTTTTTTTTTGGACTGATGAGGCTAGAAAATATTGGTGTTCGAAAAAATTACTTTAAATTCGTCAGAATAATGGATACTGAATAATTTTCAATTTGATTCTTTTTAAAATGTTATCAACTTTTTCCAACACCTTTTGTGCATAGTCTTTAGCAACGATTAGGGTTTAAATGGAATTCCGTGCAAATGCATGGAAATGGAAATGAAGGTCAATTAAAACTTGCTGCTTCGTTAAGGTAAGGATTGTGTGTTGGGGACATGGATTCTGTTTAACTCTGTTTGTTTTATTTCAAAGCTAACCTGAAATCTCTGATTGACCACATTTACCAAAAGATGGTTATGATGTGGGCCAAAAGTTATTTTCTGGTGGGAATATCAACAAAGAAATAATTTTTTTTTTACCAAGGGTTTTCTTGAGCTAGTTATCATTTAACTATTCGAACGCCAGGGAAAAGAGCAAACTCAGAATGGATGATATAAAAAGTCGGCTTCTAAACGCTTATTAAATCAAGCCGTAGTGTTCTAGGTGTTCTCTTGTCCCTCAGTATGATTGTGGGTCCTCTTTCCATTTATCACCAAAGATCTTTTTAACAAAGAGTTATAGAAAGCCAAATGGATTAAGGGGACAATGACACGAGAAATCTTCTACGTTTTTGTGTGAAATATTCTAAGAATTACGAGGATGAACTCACTGTTAAGCAAAATAACCTTTAAACAGCAAAAAGAAGGCATGAAATTATTCTTCAAGATGTAAAACAACCGCAATCAACGGTTTTTAGAAAATTTTCGTCTAAGTAAAACTGCCAAACTCGAAAACGTCAAGTTTTAGGCCACTTCTTTTCCTACCAGTCTGTACCAAAATCACGTTTTAACAATTTTCAGGACTTGTATAGTATGTTTTTAGCAAGGCCAGGCCACTATGAGTGGATTTACAATTCATACCAACACCTTCATGGGATTTTCAAATTGAACTAAGTCTTGGTGATACTGTCCCTTTAATGTTTTTGTAAGAACAAAAAAGTACGACCATTGGCGAGCCTTTCTACACTGATTTTAAGAACAACGTACATAATGTTCAGTCTGTATTCTGTTTCTATATATAAGCACGAAGATGAGAATTCGTGCATGAATTATTTGTCACATTTGTCACTTGTTGTTCCTCATCAGGCCCGGCTACTGGACATATCGAGACATACCGTCGTCTGTCAAACATGGCAATTCTGTTTTGTTACCTCGTTACCTGTGTTTTCCTACAGACAGGTTAGTTAGCGTATGCATTATCCCATTTGTTTTTGAAGATTGGAACTCATAATGGATCTCAAAGTTCTAACAGTAACAGCTGACACTTAAAGAAATGTAAATCATTGTAAAGACGCTTTGTAATCTCATGTTGTTTGGGTCAGTTTAGTTAAAGCACCCAATGTCTTGTAGAGCCCTTTTTACGGTGTGGTCCACACAGTCTCAAGCTATGTTAAAGGCAATTTCAATTTCTTACTAAAAAGAACAGGAAAAAGGACATATTAAAGTTCTAGAAGCTAAACTAAGTCTGTTGTATTTCAAATCTGATGTGTAAACAATTCGTCGTCAGTTTAATTCTATCCGGTTTTTAACATTATCATTTTCTGTTGGAAGTCGAAGAGTCATGGGCACGACAAATAAAAAAGTGCGCATACTGGATTTTAAACCATATCACGTGACAATTTAAAAAGTAGTATTATTCAATTTAAAATACGCAGTATCTGCAAGCATCGAATCAGACTGCCTCCAGAAGCACAACGTTTACAGAAACAATCATGGGACCCCAGCTTTAATGTACAGCGCAAATCTCGCGGAAGAGGCTCAAAAAGTTGCTGTTGCTTTGGCAACACAAACAGACAAAGAAGTTACGCATGGCATGTACGACGCCAATTACTTCATTGGAGAATGGCCCACCCCGCGGACAATCAGTGACGCTGTGGAAAACTGGTAACAAGATAATGTAATGTGGCTAATGCTACTCGCCAAAAATGTTTAATGAGATGTATAATCATGTATGTGTTGTGCATTAGTCTGTCCCGCTCCTTCGCGCCCCTCCTTTAGGGGATTGGGACGATAGAACGGCTGACATTTCAGACTAGTTTTGCATTTCCAGCAATATTTTTCTCATCTCAGCACAGTGAACGATTAGCCAACTTGAGTTTTTATAAGTAGATAAGAGAATACATGTTTACCTCTTCTTATCATCCAGCTATTTAAGTTTCATTTCCCACGCGGCATCTAAAAACACTCTAGTAGGCTTTCTTGTAATGATCTCTATTATCTTTCAACAAAACTTGTTCATCGTTCCAGGTATAACCAAGGCAATTCCTACAACTACAAACAACCAGAAATCTCGACAAGCAACAACCGTTTCATAGAGGTGAGGCATTTACGAAACTGATCTTTGCAACCATCCGGAAAAATTGTACATGTAGGTTGCAGGACATACGCCAATGCGGGCTTCTTAGCCGAACGGGCCCTCCAGTGAGCTTGTAATTCTACTGATACTCTAGGGACATTGATCCTGTTGTTTTTTCTATGTTTCTATTGTTCTCTCGAAGGGCAGTGAGCCTGAGTCATTCATGTGAGCTTACTTTTCAAGTCAACAAACTTGATAAATTACGTTCACGAGCAAAACAAATGCAAAGCACGTTGACTAAACCTGAGTTTGGGCTTTCATGTTAATGTATGGGAGCCGGCTCAGTGCCGCAGCAGCGCCGGAGCCACGAGCTACTAAAGGGTCCGAGGTCATGCTTCCCCGGGAGATTAATAAATTGGGGGTCTCTAAAATAGCATTTCCAGCATTTTGAGAGCATTTTCCAGCAATTTCTTTTTTTTTTTTTTTGGGGGGGGGGGGGGGGCTCCCCATGTTACAGCACTGCGATTTGTGATCGCAGCGGACAAGCCCCCACCCTGAAAAATACCCAGGGGATATAAGGTACTGTTGCCGCCAAATCAAGCAAGAGAGAAAAAAAATTTTGGATTGAATATTTTTCTAGGTCTTGTGGAAGTCTCACCAGAGAATCGGATGTGGATTTGCGATAAATGAAAAAGACGGAGCCAAAGTTCGGACTGTAGTGGTAGCGATATACGAACCGGCAGGCATCCGGGTCGATATTAACGACTACATTGACAACATAATGCCACCGAAATAATAAGGTAATGATAGTTTACTACTCTCGTTCTCATAGAAGGCCTCTTCCTTCAAATATTTATAGCACAAGAAACAATACAAGGCTGTAGCTGATTACAGCAAGGCGCCCAAATGTGTGACCACTTTTAATGTTATTCACATTCTTTCGTGCAGATTTAATCCAATCAAAAGCCGTGGATAGCTTGCAGTTGACTTCTGATTGGATTAAATCTGCACGAAAGAATGTGAATAAATTAAAAGTGGTCACACATTTGGGCGCCTTGCTGTAACACTCATGCAGCTTTCAGATGATTTTCCTGCTGTAAAAAAAATTTCTGCAGCTCCTAAACTGCTAAGCTTGCGTTTTCAATTAAGCGGTACCCGTTCTTTATGTACAGGGGCTCCACCCATATCCAGAGTAGTCTTGTTCTCTCAACAGACAACAGAGGGACGTTTGTACTCTAAAAGATTCATTGAAGCACTTCTTTTTGAGAAGTATGTTATCAATTAGGTCCTTAAATTGGTTCTCTTTTATGTTTCAGCATAGCAGATATCAAGGCACACAGCTGAATACTGAACACAAAACTTAAAACAACATTATATAAAGGACGGACAAGCAGGAGCAACCCACAATGGTGCATTGGGATGATATTTTATTTTGGTTTTCGTCGCTATTTACATGCAATAAATAGAGTCAAGCCTAAAAAATGTAGCATTCATTCTTTGATTACTTAATTTATTGCAGCAAATAAATTCAGCTTCATTTCACGAGCCTTGTAGCATTCTCTATCTTTGCATACACAGATTACCGTTTATTAACAAATGTGGTAAAATAATATACATTAAGGTTTGGTAGAACCTCGACAAGAAAAATATTTCAAAACCTTTTAGTCAGTGTCGTACCCTGGGTGCCAGGGGCTTTTCTTGACTGGGGTTTCCCGTCTCGATGGTCAAGTCTTGCCGGTACCGAAGTATTCTGCCCTGTGCAAGAAAAAAACTTTGGTTCCCAGGGTATCAGTGACGCAAAATACTCAGATAAAATTTCCGAAACTTAAGTCGAACCCATTGAGCGAGCGTACATCCACTAAGCAGAAGGGGATTCCTTTAAGTCACTTTTAGTTTGCACAGAACGGACAAACAATTGTTGTTGTTGTTGGATTTGAGATTGTACCATGCACAGGACATTTAATATTATTATTATTATATTTAAGAACATTATAAGTGGTATGACAGAAGTTTCAGGCTAGTTTCTCTACAGGCCATCCATTCGAATCTCCAAGGAACAGTTGACTAAAAATAAAGTTA
This sequence comes from Oculina patagonica, assembly GCF_052425735.1. Classification (NCBI taxonomy): domain Eukaryota; kingdom Metazoa; phylum Cnidaria; class Anthozoa; order Scleractinia; family Oculinidae; genus Oculina; species Oculina patagonica. The sequence goes on from NC_135759.1 coordinate 26,382,567, forward strand.
AAGAAGTTGGGATGATATTGGCAAGCTCGCTCGCAGTCAGGACAGTAATTCACCTCAAGAACTTGAGGAATTATTTCGTTTGAACCTACAAAAGAGAAAAAAGAAAGCATCTTTAAACACAAATTCATACATCACAGAGCATCCAAATCAACTACTATTAGGAAGGCTTGTTTAAGCAGATTTTAACATAATTATGGAGAGTTCTTGTACATTTGCTTTGGTTTTGTGGTATTTCTACAGCCATACTCACGGAAAATAAAACCCAGTCATAGTTTTATTTTTTATACGCTTGCCACCAGTAACGAGCCAAATCACTATCTACCTGGAACAACATTGTGAAAAGAGCTACACCCATCCAAACCTTTCTCCCTTGGACATAATTATAACAAGGCATTTATTTTCTTTGTTACTTTGTTCTGTATTTTTCCTGGACTGGTAGCTTGTCTACTGTAATGTTTCGCAAGATATTGAATCCGAGAAATACGATAACGGATAGGAGAAAGACTGACCGGTCAGTGGCAAACATTCCGAGTTCTCACAACAGGAGTCGAACCTAGGACCTATCGCACACTGGTCAAGCGCTCTAGACCGTATCACTAAGCTACAGGAGACTTGTGAGAGCTAGGCCATAATGACATGAAACTAAGACTGGTTCAAAAGAAACCGTGCAAACGTCTCGCATACAGCTAGGATTAGCTTGTAGAAAAAATGATGGTATATCAATATGTAAAGCTTGGTCGAGAAAAGAGAAAGATGCTTACAGAAAATTCAGTAACGGATGTACCAATATTTTCCAAATAACATTTAGAACTTACAGACAGCGTATTAGTTTGCTAAAAAATGTATGAAAACAAAATTACCATCGTCCGCCCATTTGATCATCAAATCCACAGCATAAAATGCACGAGACTGCAAAATAAGCAGTAATAACACAGAAAATTACTCGTATTGCACGTTATTGTAGCTGAAAAACTGACTTGAGACCGATAAAGTTGATAGATGTAGACTTAAGAGAGGTTTGTGAGAAAAGAAAGGATGATTTCAGTGGAGATCTTCTATAGCCTTATAATCTTGACGATGTCTTGTCAACGACGGTAGAAACCGCGAAAACCGTGACACAGGTCGTGTATGTGGGGATGCCGATAAAATTGCGCGTGCGAGCCTTGGCTCTCAGGTAGGCCTGGAATTTAGAAATAGAAATATGACAATCAAAAAGTTGCCGGAAAAATTCAGCAACGACACAAACCTGTGAACAGTGTAGTAAAGTTCTTGGTGGCGAATCGGAGACTGCAGCTTCAAACATCTCTCGGAACATTTTAAAAATCTTGGCCTACAAACGCAAATGTAAAAAAAGTCAAAATGTCCACAGACACAAGGTGTTAAGTATCAGGAAGTTACAACAAATGGGGGCACCAAAAAATGTGCTCTTTAGGTGTCCACTGCCGGTTTAACTGCTTTGCTTTATTTCAACAAACTGCATTTTCATCTGCAAAATATCGGTAAAACAAGTAGCTACAAGTGAAAGATGCTGAACATGCAAAGGTCTGCTTGAGTCCGGAATTTTTGTCAGATCCAGGCTGAATTAAATTATGGAAAGGACAAACGGCTTGTGAATTTGACGTCTGAATTAACGCCAGTATTATATTGCTCTTGCTTCAACTCATGAGATAAAAAGCAATAACAAGTCGAGTATAGCTCATCTAACAAAATATGTATAGATATCTACCTCGACGTCCGCCCATTTGTGAGAAGGATATTGTTTTTCAAACATCGGTATAAATTCATGGTGATGCACCTGTGTGAGAGAAAAAGGGCCATTAACAAACATTGACTTTGTGTAGCCAGTCAGAGATGCAGCTAAGGGATGGTGTCGATAACAGAACAATTTCCAAATATTACTGCAGCCTGGCTGCCTTTCTAAAGCCGTATTTTCTCGATTAAACGCCGGGCCCCGAATAAACGCCGGGTCTCCAAGGCAGAGTGGTAAGTAAGCCTTTTAGGCATTTATTTGAGGTGTAATATGCTTTCGGTATGATGGCAAGATACATTCATGTCACAAATAATGATTAAAACCCCTTGTTTAATCAACATTTTGCTCAAATAAACTACACCATTCAAATAAACGCCGGATCCACGAAGCCAAGTTTGAAATAAACGCCGGGGGCGTTTAATTGAGAAAATACGGTAGTCCGTCAACTTCTCGCCTTCAAGGCAAAGCAAAACGAGGAAACATGACTTGTATCGAGAAACACTCAAAGCGATTTTTCTTGTTCTGATTTGTTGTTTGTTGCTGTCATTGTTATCGGCTAGTACATATTACCTGTTTTAACTGTTCACTATCCTTGTAATTCATAACTGTGAAATGTTTTGAGTAAACATCAAAGGAATCCAAGGAAAAAGGTCTAAAAATAGAATGAGGAAAAGATCAGAAATAAAGTGTAGGCAGTCATAATGATTTAATCAACATTGGCTGTACACGTAAACGGCTTGGAATTTGCCCAAATGGCCCAGGTCGTAAGAGCTTCAAAACAGCGAATTACTGGTGATTTAATTTCAAGTTTTTCCCTCTGAGTAGGACTAGGGAAATTGACATCAACAACATAAATTATACACTATATTTAGACACGGAAAATAATCAGTACGGTATGAAAATACAGTGTGAGCCCAATGAAGAAAAATGTGCTTTGACAACGGGGAACCCCAGAAGGTATCAAAGAGTTGCCATAGGTTTTGAGGGAGATTGTTTCATAGAAGCCATTGTCAGAGAAACTTTCATAGAATTTGTTAAATTGAAAATATTCGGAATAACTTAGATCATATCTCTAGTCTTTCACTTCAAGGTGTTACCTTTAAAAAAACAACAGTATCAAACAACTTTCCTTTCCATATCAATATTTTGCCAAGCCGTCAGATGACAGGAATAAACAAATCATTGATTTCAAATTCTCACAATCATCATTCAAAGAAGTGTATGACAGTTAGTAAGGAGAACATTGATATTTCAAGCTCAGGATCGGCAGGGTTAAACACTCACTGGTTTGCAAATCTCAACCAGAAGACTTTATCTGCATGGAGCACAAGCGGCTTAGCTGAAGAGATGAGCACCAGATAGCGAATATCAAACTTCACATGTCCTACATCTTCACGATGAAACAGAACTGGATTCTCTATGTATTTACAGGCGACCTGAAAAACCATGAAATTACACCCATTCAAGCTTTCAATTGACAATTGTCCATCAGAAACCTATACAGTCAACTCTCTCTTAATGGACACCTCTATAAGACGGACACCTGGTGATGGTCCCTGCCGTCTTTCAGTCATTTGGCAGTAACAAAACTCTCTGTAAGACGGACACCTCTCTAAGACGGACAATGGACACTCTGAAACCGCCAACGGACACGCACAAAAAGTGATTTTTTTAGTGAATAATACTTCAAAACTTGGTATCAACATTATAGCAAAGTATAAAGCCAGAGCCTTAAGAATCTAAACTTACCAAAAACAATCTGCTTTAACGTATGGGAACCAAAGAGGTAGTTTTCTACTTACAGTATTACAGTTTGTAACGAAACAAACGATTCAATCTTCTGCCATTATTTTTGTTCCACTTTATAGGTTTTGTTAAAGTAATTGACTTCAAAAACACTTAAAACAGACGCGTATTCGTTGTGCATAGCCCTTTAGCTTTATCATCTTAAAATTCCTGGTGCCATGTTACCTCGACTCTCTATACTCTCTATAAGGCGGACACCTCTCTAAGACGGACAGTTGGGGCCGGTCCCGACGGTGTCCGTCTTAGAGAGAGTTGACTGTATTCAGTGTCTATTTATTTTGGTCTGGATTGTCTAAACGGTAAGGCATCCACAAATTAAGTATTAGCTACGTATAACGTGTTCAAACACGCATAAAATCTAACGAAAACCGCAACGAAAAGCTCTAACTTTTAAACATTTATTTTATTACATCTAAAACGCATTTGAAAACAAGAGAAAAAGTGTAAATTGTCTTGGCAAGTTAGGTTGATCGACATGCTTGTCATCGATATTTGTAACCCTCCCCCTCCCCCCCCCCCCCCCCCACGCACACACACACACACACACACACACACACACAACCACCACCAAGATCCCTTCGACCGAGGTGGACTGGTGGACTCAATAGCTCCTTATCGTGAACAAGAACGCCGAATGATGTCATGTTACCAACATGTACCAACCAACAAACCACTCCAGGAACTAGAACCACTGGCTCATATAATACAATCGACTGATACAAAATGGCGTTTGTTCTACAGATACAACATGATTTCCTCACACGTCCATACAAACCTTAGGACCTGTCTCTCTCAGTCTCAATATGTAGTTTAGATTTGACGTCACATGACTATCAAGAGCTCTTGCTAAATTCCATGGCTTACATATCCAGTGATTATCAAGTCCCCTGGGAGAAAAACAAACAGAACATTTTTTTGCACGCCGTACACCGTTCTTACTAATACATAGCAGGGAAATCATGATTTGCATTTGCAATTTTTCTGGTTGCCTGAATTTACAAAAAATGTTAAAAGCACAAAATTTTTCTATTTCCCCAAAATAAACATTGTGTAATTACTGTAAATATCTGGTTTAGGCTCAAGTTTTTATTATCACTTTTGTATGGGTGTAAAATAAATAAACCACAGCGACCATCATAAACACTTTAAAATTGGTAGTTTAAAATTTGCACTTGATGACTGTTTATTGCTCAGTGTAAAACCTTGTGATCCACTAAAGCCTTCTGCCTACAGGCATGCAAAATACTGCTTGACTGCATTAAATTACATGTAAAATGAATCACCATAAGGAATCGTATATCAAACACAGTTGAATCCCAATAACTAGAAGGTCCTTCAAAGGAAATCAAAAAAGGTTTGACTTATCAAGAGTAAAATTAATTAGTAAGAAAATGACATAGAGGGGAATGGAGAAAGGTTCAAGTTGGCAGGATGTTCCAGTTATTTTACTGAGGGTTCAAGTTCACGGATTCAACTGTTGGCCTAAGTAAGGCTTACAAAATACAAACAATACTTTAACAGTAAACGCCACCCTATGCAGTTACATTATTTCTTTTATTTCATTTTAAACTAATAAATGCATTCATTTATAAAATCATACCTTTCTTTTCTTTTGAGGTAATGATCAAGAAACACTGGAAGTTCCAAATTTAAGTTAAATGTAACAGGCAGCCATTCAGGTCCCCTCCTAAGAAGATCATCTTCCTTGCCAGTTTCAGAGAGGTTTGCATTCTGACACACTGCTGCTAAGAGATCTTTGCATACCAAGCTATTCTCATTGGGAAACTGGTTTATAAATTTACCGCTTTCTTGTAATGATCTAGAAAAGAAAAAGAACTCAACAATCAAACTGTAGCAATTGTATACTGATACATTTGTTGGCAAAATTACTCTGTATTAAAATTAATTTTGCAGTTTTTAAGCCTTTTTTACTTAAAGTGAGGCCTTGAATTCCCCTGAGTGATCAAAACTTAATTTCCCCTTACAGTCAACATATTGTCAAACATTTTGTTTGACTAAAGCTGTCTTGTCAAGGGAACTTACCAAAATTTACCGTATTTTTCATTTAAACTATACTGCTCTATAGACAACCAACCTGAAATCTTTAAAATGCTCTTGGATCCATAGAATGTCTGCTTCTTCTCTGTTGTCTACTAAAACAAATCTTGGATGTGTCAGAAAATTTTTCACTTGATGAACATCAGTGTACACACGGTAAATTTTGTCACTGTTAGTTGTTGACGGGGTGGGTTCTGTTTTCTCAAGGTTGGGATAAACTTCACTCTGCCAGTTCTGTGGAAATAATAATTAAAAACACATCATGCAAAGAGACCACACGTTTGCCATGTAGGCGTTACACCTTAGATGTAATGCTGTGGTTTAAATTTATCTAAGTTGGTTTAAAAATTTTCAAACCAGTTTGATTTTTATTTCCCTTTGTTTCAGATTATGATAATGAGTATGAGACAATGAAAAATGAAAATCAAACTGGTTTGAAGAATTTAAACCAAAGATAAAAATAAACCACAACATATGCAACACCAGGGCTTTCAAAAAGACATCGCATCCAGTAAAGGTTGACAGGTAATCCTATTCATCAAAGAGAAGTTCCCAATATATCCAATAACCATTAATTAAATTAAATTATGTGACAATTCTTTATTCAGTAATCAAGCAAATTGAGAAAATAGACTGTGTTTGGAAAGAATGTACTACAAACAAACCTTAATCTGCAATACACTGAGTTCCTTTTGTACAAATTCCAATGTTGATTCGGCAGATAACTTATTAATCCATTCTTTGTCTGTCAATTTTTCAGGAAACCATGGCAACAGGCAGCACTCCCTCATCAGAGGCTCCTTTACATGTGGCAGATAATCTCTGGTAACCTCCTCTGAAATTACAGAGACATTAAAATTATTTATTACAATTTACCACCAAATGAAACAAAGGACCAAATGAAAGTACAAAATTATTGTGAGTTTCCAGAAAATATCCAAATTATCCACATCATGGAAATTCACTGGAAATTCTGGGAGGGGGGTCCTCTAAACACAAAATTTATAAAGGAAAGTATGTGGAACTGGAATTTTTGGAGGAGTGGGGAGGGGGGGGGGGGTTCAAACCAATAATTCCCTTCTGTGGGGGAAGTTCTCGAGAAAATTAAAGTCAAACCTCATAAAAATGTTTAAAAAGCGTGCCATTTTGTTTTAAACTGGCGTAAAACAACCATTTTAACTGAAATATAGATATAAATTTCAAATCCATTTTTCTCTGGTGGGGTCAACTTGGGAGCTAAAGGTTTGGTAGATTTTTGTTACCTGTGTTCAAACTGTTACCATGCTATTAGATCTCTTTGGTAACTTTATTTTTGCCTGTATTGCTCAATGTTCGGCAGAAACCATCTTAAATTTTCCAGATCAACACTTTTGAAATTTTTTATAAAAAAAAGACTCCTTTCTACCATCAGATGTACTGATGAGAATTAATTATCATTAAAACACACCTCCATAGTTCATGTCTTTTAAAGGCCATAAGACTGAGAAGGACACCCCAAGAGGTGCATAATGAATGAAACTGACAGCAAATGAGGGGTCATCTGAATGCTTTATACATGAACCAAACTCGTCCATGACAAACCATAAAGGCCTATACTGATCGTCGTCATCATTTGCATTCTTTTCATCAAACTGACCACTGGAATTTCCCTGAAAATACAAAAGGAATTAGCTTTATTTTGTAAACTGCATTCACAGCACTGCATATTGGGGTATTAGAGGCTCAGAAGTGGGGTAGGACGTACTCTGATCTGACTAGTTTAATATTAAATTTAAAAAAATTCAGGAGATAAAGCTGCTAAAACCATTTAATTTAGACCTCTTTAAAACATGTGCAGTGTCAGGCTCAATGCTTCTTTTAAAAGGACTTGTTTCAAGATTGTGTAAATACAGTAGACACTGGGTTTGACATCTAAAAAAACGTCTTTTTAGAAAGGATGGACTTCAGCTACAACATAATGACATGATTGCATCTGCTAGTTATGGGTTAGAGACTGTTGTGAGTGTTTTGTTGACAAATACACGCACGCGCTGGCCGCACAATGAACGAGAAATTTTCAATACTGCACGAGGCGTAGCCGATCGCGAGTGCAGTACTGAAAATTTCGAGTTCATTGTGCGGCCAGCAAGTGCGTGTATTTGTCAACAAAACACGAACGGACAGACTCTAACCCTTTTAATATACAATCTGAGTACACTGCAAGCGATCATCGACTTAACGAACTTCAAGCAATAAGCTTAATGTTTAAAAATAAGAAGTGTAGTAGTACATAATTATACGGGATTACATCAATTATATAAAAATCACAAATAAGCTGGACACAGAAATAAAGCTTAAAATGGTTCATAAAATCGTTTATCAGCTGTGGTCGTTCATAAATACAGTCAGCGAGAAGCTTGTTCAAAGCAAGTCGATGGCTTTCACAATCAAGCAACTACAAGCAAGTCAATCGCACACAAAAATGTATTTATTGAGCTGCAGTTTACCTTTGACCATGAAAGCGCTTCAAGTTGTTATCCTCTTCGATTTTGTTTGGTATTGGATCGTTGATAATTTGAGGAATTTATTTTTCTTCATCTTCTGTAAGCCTTGAAGCTGAAGACATTTTCAATAATGCACGATTTTGGTGCATTATTGTCAATACTGCACTGTCGGAGTTTGCTGACGACAGGTAAAGCAAAAACACGTGATCTATTTTAACCAATTGCGCGCGTGGATTTTGGACAGTGAACGAAGATTGTATATTAAACCTAAATAATACCCTAATAGGAATATAAGAGTCTTCTGAAGAGTGTATGTATGTTATGGTTCAATTTTATATTTGGTTTAAAATTTTTCAAACCAGTTTGATTTTTATTTTCTATTGTTTCATATTCATTAACATAAATTGAAACAAAGGGAAGTGAAAATCAAACTGGTTTGAAAAATTCTAAACCAGAGATAAAATTAAACCACAACATGTACATTGAAATTTGATTTGAAATTTGGAGTGTTGGTTTCTGTGAAGGGAGAAAAACTGGAGAACCTGGAGAAAAATTAACCCTCAGAGCAAGGACGAGAACCCACAACAAACTCAACTCGCATAATTTCATGACGCAGGGTCCAGGATTCAAACTGCAAGACACATTGGTGGGAGGTAACCAAGCTCACCAATGCACCACCCAAGCTTCTCATACTAATTGGAACATGTGTATATGTTGCAGTTAATTTTTGATCTCAGTTAATTTTTTATTTTAACTAGTTAGTTTTTTTTTTAACTAGTTTTTTTTTATTCTAGGTTAATAAGTAGAAAAAGTAGAACACCTCCCCTACCTTGATATCTCATACCCCCCCCCCCCATCCTCACGTGAACTGACCCTCCCCTACTATCTTCTGCTATTTCCCCCCTCCTTTAAGTACTATCTTTTTTTCCTTTTTTACTTACCTGCACTGGATTTGAACTCTCAACCTCTGGATTTGCTGTCCAACCCCTTATCCACTGTGCCACGTAGGAAACGTTGGGTGAACCACTTATTTTTTAAAATATATGATACCCCAACCCTAACCCCATTATTTAACTAGTTAAAAAAAATCAACAATTTAGAAAAAACTAACTAGTTAGAAAAAACTAACTAGTTAAAATAAAAAATTAACTGTGATTAAAAATTAACTGCAACATATACATTCACTGTATACAGAGAAAAGTTTAAATCCTGAACGTAAATTAATTGAGTCACACACAACAGTAACCACCTTTAGGACCCTGAGTAAATATATATGTAGTACAGAGATTCCAACACTCAGAGATGAAAAAGCCGGAGATTTTGGTTATGGCTACTAGCGTCTAAGGTGCAAGCCTCTATAGGCCTCTGAGATGCCATTTCTGTATTTTGAGTCAATGGAAATTTACCAACTAAAAACCATAGAATACCATGCAATACCACAAAAGAATGCAAATGTCGCACAAAGTAGAGGTAATCCATCGCATTACCACCTCCAAAAAAGATACCCCAGAGAAACGACAAAGGATAGTGCAAAGAAGGCAAGTGTAGCAGAGAAAACATTATCTTACTTTTTAAATTGGAGGAAAGTTACAAAAAATGGGAGAATATTACGCGAAAACGGGAGGCCGGAAACGATCGCCGAAAAACGGGAGGTTTCTGGGCGAAACGGGAGGGTAATTGGAGTTTCTGATAGTATCGGATCTTGTTAATTTCCTTGACCAGTCAGGGTGAAGTAAAAATCAACCAATCATTAAAAACTGCTTCATGCAAAAGAACTTGAAACAATTTGAACCTTTTGATTGATGTTATATTCAGTCAAAAATTGTTAATAATTTCTGGTCTAAGTCAGCCAGGGTACTGAGTTACTGCAGCTAAGTAAACCAATATTTACTTACTATCGTCTTCACACGGTAACTCTGATTAAAACTGAAATTTAAACACAAGTGTATTAATTGTTACTATACCTAAAAATTCAGCATTATTTTAGACTAACTGTAAGGTACAATGTAGTATGACAAGTAAATTTTTTGATGTTACATTCCTGATCATTGGATTGAATATAAAGCCACAGCTAGCTATAACATGCACAAGCTACAACTGTACAACTGTAAGTATTAACTTGACCTACCGGTAAGCCAAGAATTGAGAAAAAGTACACAGCGTAGGTTTCAAATTTACATGTACCAGCTAATGGCATTTATGTCAATTCTCTGATTAAGTAATGGTTATCTTATATGACAAAAAATTATTAAAAACAATTTCAAATATAAGCCATGGACTTCAGGTGGCTTACCATAGTTTTGAGGGGGTAAAATGTTCAGAAATGTTTTATCTCCTCTTATTACTCTTAATTTTTTTACAGACTTCAACCATCATATGCGACATCTGAACACAATAATTAAGCTAATAAACAATAAAAATAAAAAACTGAGTGCTTAAGAGAGGACTGGACACTAGTAGATTCATTGACGTTTTTCTCAAAATCTGCCAGTATGACTCAACCTCAAAATTTCATAAATCGAAAATTGGCTCTGATTAAACATTCATGCAAAATAATTAAAAATAAAAAACTGTAAGACGTACAGATTTTTTTTTTTTAAAAAAAAAGAGAAAAATGTGATATTTTGGCTATTTAAAAACTAGTCGTAGCACACCCTCTTGAGTCTCATAAAAACCGTTGTAAGTCACCTTAATATATTGTGGGCTTAATTTTTTATTTATTTAATATTTTTAAGTAATTATTTTTTGAGGGGGTAGAGGGGGTGGGTGGGTATTAAATCATTTTAAAAAAGAAAAAAAAAGGGGGTGTGTACATTTGAGTGAGCTGACATCAACTGAGGATTTTTGAAAAATGTGAATAAAATAGTCTGTATACTAACCTCCACATTTTCACAAAGATCTCTTCAACAAGCTGCTCTTGACTCATTGCAGAAGACTCTTCACCTAACAGAAGTGTAGTACATGTATGTACAATGTTACACAAAAATAATTACTGACAATGTCTATTATTGAGCTGACAGGTAATTAATGGGAATTTGATCATCATTCAGGAAACTTTCTCATGTTTTAGCAAAATCTGAAAACAACCTTAAAGGATGGTAGGGGACCTGCAGTTAATAACATTGATAATAAAATAATACTCATACTTGCTAATCCCATCAAAGACGCCATCCTGTCTGCCAGACCAGGAATTGCTTTAAGCTGGGCACGTGCATAGTTCACTTCGTATGTCCAGGCATGATCAATCAAAAACACACTGTAAAGAGAAATACCGGTAATAATATTAGGTCTACTCCAGACATTCACAATAAGAAACACTTACCGGGTATTAATAACATTTTATTAACCCCTTGGTGTTTATTAACTGCGCTGCGCAGTTCTTGCTCTGCACGGGGTTTATTATTATTATTATTATTATTTTTTTTTTTTTTTTTAGTTTTGTCGGTGACCAGACGCAGACCTCCACTCGGTCGAGGTTATGTCACGCGATGTTTAGAAGCTATAAATCAGTAACAAATTGAAACAAATGGTTATTCTTTGTCTTTACAAAGAATGTTTAGTGTGAAATATTCGAATTTGAAACCTTTGACTCATGAAAAATACTAAATTTCCACGCTTTCAAAGAGAAATGTAATTCAGCGGGCCAGAATCTGTGAATAGATACCATTACGTTGGTGGAAAAGAATGTGCTGACATGACAAGTTTCACTTTCGATCAGCTAGAGCTCAAGTCACGTAATGTTTTAAAGCTATTATAAGCTACCTATCAAATCTTTGCGAATTCTTTGGTCTTTACTAAACAAATTTATTGCAAAGTATTTCTCTTTTAAGGGTAATCTATTTTTTTTTGGGCCTGTGTCATTGAAAGGATTTTAGAGATAAAAAGAAAAATTCCCTTCACAAACATGCCCTGACTTGTACCGCTTACGTCATTCGGTATGCTTGGGAAATACCCTCTGTTCTAAAAACAGCTTCAGCGTCCGCACGTGGGAATTCGGCCAGAATTTGCATATAAGAAAAATTATAAATCGAAGCTACAACAAGTCAACCATGAAATGTCACACAAAGTTTGTCAGACGCTGCATTTTTACAACCGCATATTGTAATACGAAAACCGAAACAGGGTCAAATAAATTTTGAACTGTTGAAGAGGTTCAAAAATAGTACTAACTTTTTAGAAACTGTGAAACATTGTCATTGGGCCAGTTTTCAGTTTTATGTAAATAAGGAATACTGTCGAAATTCTCGCGGATACTTACGTTCCTGGCGTGAAGCCAAACGTTCTTATGAACTGATCTTGCAGACCCAGGGGCAGTAGTTGTAAACTTTCGCCTGAAAAATCCTGTCGTCCCGATAAGCGATTTTTTGGTTTCACGGATCAGGATCGTGGGAATTAAATTTGGCCAGCATATAGATTAGCATATAAGAAAAATATTTAATTGCCGATGGAACTAGTCAACCATGAAATGTCACACAAGGTGTTTTCTTACCATTTTGTTTGTCAGTCGCAACATTATTTGACGCAGGCAAAGAGGATAAGGGGGGGGGGTGCATTTTTTGTCCCCCCCCCCACATGGCTCCCCTAAAGTGCTCACGAGACCAGCGCAGTTGTAAGCTCTAAGAGCTCTTGTTAATATTATACTGCATCAGCCTCTGCAGCCACAGACGCTAGTGCTCCAGCCAAGCAGACAACTAGGATGCTAGTGGTCAACGTTGACCGACGGATGCCTACTATTTTTTTTTTATTTTTTTTTAATAATTTTAATAAGTCATACAAGAGAGGAAAAGAATATTATTAATTGTTATTAATGCTAATACAAATTGCTGATGACATTTTTTTAATATAAATTGCATATCATGCATGCTATTTTTTTGCCACTTGTAAGTACATGTGTACCACATATCTTCAATATCTTTAAAACAAGTTAACTGTTACAAATTTAAATACCAGTTTGGATCTGATGACTCCACTCCTTCTTCATTGGTAACAAAAACTTTCAAACTTCCTTCTTCATCCTTAGCCATGGTAAAGAACAACCCAGCATCATAGGTCTAAAATGCAAATCAGGTGTTAGTGATGTAATGCAGCTATGTGAAGGGTCACATCCAAAGAAGACACAACTGGAGAAAGGAACAGCATTTGCCAGTTCAGTCTCGGAAATGTTATACATAGTCACTATAAATTTTACTATAAGAATTGCACAAAATAGTTTGAATCCAGGAGCAGTTGCTCATCTAGTGTGATCATCCAGTGACTTCTATACCAGTATTACTCTCCTGGACTAACTGGGAGTTGAGATCCTGGATATAGACTGACAACACTTTATATATTAAGGGAATTCATTAGGATATTTGATGCATTTTGTTGGTTAAATCAGGTGACATCTATTTTTTGTTCCTCTCTTTTGGAGGTCAAGAAGAGATAGAGTGTACCTTAACTCCTAGATTTTAATTTTTTTAAGGTTGACATCACTGGAGTCTTACAAATGTGTGAGGCAGTGAGGCGTACGAGGCAAGGCAGCAAGGCCTGCAAGGCATGCGGGGCAGAAATCCCTACTCCAGATAAAAAGGCTAACTACAAGCTACCTAAGCTAACTGTAGGCTAACCAGAGTGCTATTTAGGCTAACCATAATGTCATTTAGGCTAAACAAAGTGCTATGTAGGCTAACCGGAATGGATGGCATGCCTCAAGGCTGGCCTTGCACTTTGTAATGACCCTTCAGTGAGTCTAAGAGAAGTTTATAATGTATCAGTCAGGTCCATGAGTGCTCTACCACAGGAGCACCCAACAGACCGTTTCTGTATATCTGTTCAGAAGACCAATAATCGCCTGCGATTTTCGGATTAAAGTGTGAGGGTCACAAGAAACTGGAGATACATGACTGTATCTTTAGCTTAAACAAAAAGGCACTTACAACGTATAAACGATGTTCCAACACCTATAGTAAAATTTTCTTGTTAGGTGCCCCTATCTACCAGGCCACCTCCTCCTCCCGAAAAGATGCACTTTTCTTAGCATTATTTTAAAAAATCAAAGGCTCTTCGAGCAACCTCATGGTAATTTGGTAATTTGATGAAGTGCCGACCTGGGCGTGTTTAAAACACGAAATGGCGAAATGATACTGAAGATAAAAGCTAAAGTTGTACGATATTACCGTTCTACTGGAATCTTCATATGTTGCTGAATTTATTCTTGTAGATAACTCCCGAAAAATAAATTAAAGAAACTGCAATCACAAATTCTCCGTCACGGCATACTAACTATGGTCACGGAGACCCGCGAACCTATGGGTAATTTGGATTCCAGTGTCTCTTTGTTAACAGGGCGCTGTTTGATACACCTAGGACATTCTTGATCGAATTGTCGGCGTTTCGTTTCAACATAGGAAGAAAATGATTTGTTTATCTCGTATTTACCACCGAGCAGCGGCTATGAAGTTAGGCTTTGAGCTTTAAAATTCACAAGAAATGGATTATCAAAACCGAACCTACTTCGCGATGAAGTTTATACACAATACAAGTGGCAAACGTACTTTGCACAGAAACGGAGTGACGTTCGATGTCTATATCAGTTCTTAAATACAAGGCAAGCTTTGTAGTGCAGTGCAGATACTGATAGGCAACTTGGCAAGTATTAAATGAAAAAAGATATCCTGGTTTGCTGAGACATTTCAGTAATACGTTCAGTTTGGCGTTGTGATTAGTGACAAGTATTCATTTTTATATTCCTAGGCCAGAACATTGAAATGTTCCCTTAAAATAATTCAGTCTAGACATGTAAACAGAACTGCCTTGAAGTTCAAGGGGAAACCAAACTATATTATTTACGTGTATTTATCTTATCATTTCGCCATTTCGCCGTTTCGCCATTTCGCCATTTCGCGTTTTAAACACGCCCGTGCCGACCTTCGCATTTTTTCTAAATAAGTGTGCAATACATGCAATCCCATTTCATTGGCGTTCGAATGTTTTATTTTTCCACATGAGTTGCGTCATTGATGGTTCGTGCTCTCAGGTGTCGTAGCGCTATTCAGTTTTCACCACAAAAATTTTTACCGGTTAGTTTATTACCTTTGATCCTTTTTAGCATTAAGTAAATTTGCTTTGTGAATATCTTAACTTTTCGGTCAGCACGTATAGCGTTATTTTTGAACAGCGGATAAAATTTGAGAGAAAGATACGCCCGAGCACTTCGTGTTTCTGCTCGACTCAAAAAGCTGACTCGTCCCCAGTCGTCTTTTGAGTCCGTCTTGAGTCGACTGCTGAACACGGAGGGAATCATAGGAAAGAAAAGAAGAAGCGAAGGAGACGCCTCGCCTTCCCTCCTTCCCATCATCCTTCGCGTCTCGCAATTTTCGCATAAGAGACGACTGGGGACGAGTCAGCGCAAAAAGATGAAAAACAGATGACGTGACACGCGGTGACGTGACGCGAAACAAAAACGTGCTGTGGATTTGGTGTGCTGTGTCAGTAATGTCACAATTTCACTTAATTTGCCTTTCAATGTTTTCATGCTTCAAATAAGCGCGCAATAATGTGCCTTTAAATGTTTTATTTTTCCTTGGGAATTGTGTCATTGATGGTTCGTGCTCTCAGGCTTCGTAGCGCGAATTCTATTTCGTCACAAAAATATTTAAGTGTAACCTTTGATCCTTTTTAGCATTAGGTAAATTTTTTTTGTGAATATGTTTACTTTTCTGCCAGCACGTAGTTATTTTGAGCAGCGAATAAAACTTGAGAGAAAGATGCGCGTTTCTGCACGACTCAAAAAGATGAAGAACGGATGACGTGACACGAAGATGATGTGACGCGAAACAAAAACGTGCATGAATGTTGTGTTTACTAAAACGCGTCTTTGAATGTTTTCTTACGTGAATGGGACATTGATAGCCTATGCTCTGAGGCTTCGTAGAGCGGATTCTATTCTCTTTTCTCACCAGAGGATAAGTGTAACTGATCCTCTTTCGATTTTTTTTGTGAAAATTCAATTCAGTTCCCTGAAAGAGAGAGACCCTGGGAACGAGGTTGGAGAATAATTTCTTTAGACATGCATTGAATGGCGTTTTTATAGAACCTTTCTGTCAGCACGTTCACCGTTGATGCATGAATTAATTGCGGTTTAATATCAGAATGGAGTGAGCGAGTGGTCGAGTGAGGGAAACACGTCACTTCAAGAATGATCACTACACCTCATTACCATTCGGTAATAAGGCTTTAAATCGCACAAAAAAAGGCACTTACAACGTATAAACGATGTTCCGACACCTATTGTACAATTTTCTCGTTAGGTGCCCCTATCTACCAGGCCACCTCCTCCTCCCACATTTGATGCGAGCCTAGTTTTGGGAGTTACCTGAGATGAGTGAGGAACCTGGTAATGGGCACTCTTGGATTTGACTGATTCATAAACTAATAAATGCTAACTTAACATTGGTAAATGTAACTTCTATGTGCGCACTGTTGTGCTTCTGACTCCGGCTCTGATTCTAAAGTGCTCTGTTACTAGAAGGAGTAAAACCAACCGAATCCTATATATAGTCGAAGCTCTCGTAAGCGGACACCCTTGGGATGTGAAAAAAGTGTCCGTAAGTGGAGCTGGCCGCTAATGAGAATGGCTCTCATAAGCGGCTACTAGAGGTGTAGGGGATAAATGACTGCTTAAGGGAGCTTGCCCAGCTAACAATAACCGGACGGACGTGGATGACGACAAAACAAGCTCTGAAATATGGTACTGTAATTACTGTAAAATCATTGTGACGAACGGCGATGTGAAGTTGATTGATAAAAACAAGATGTAGAGGTTGTTTATAGGATTTTCTTTGGGGTGTCCGCCTACGAGAGCTTAAATACAAAGAAAAAGTATAAGTCGTAATCTCTGAAAGTGTCGGCGGCCGCTTACGGGATTGTCCGCTTACTTGAATGTAAAAATAAAGAATTTGTATGTGAGTTAAAACGGGGTTTCGAACAAGGTGGCCGTAAGTAGAGCTGTCCGCTTACGAAAGTGTCCGTTAATGGTTAAAGGAGAAGTTCACTCCAGAATGGCCATTTATTTTCTTTACGCCAATAGAAAGTTTATACAAAGATATGTTATTTCCCAACATTTTAGCCCCCAACGTGCGCTATAACCCTACGAAATCTTTTCCAAAACTCGACAACTGGACGCCGCCATCTTGGAGCTGGTAATGTATGCGTGACGTCAAAGAGCTCAGCCTGAAGTTTGGCGGGAAAATTTATATACTCGAAACTCCCTGTTTCTTCGTAGTGGCTTTTGTTTGTCAAAATGCCTCTTTGTGTTGCTCCATTTTGCTCAAACAGAGCTCCAAGAAATACAAAAAACAAGGAGTTTCGACTATTATAATTTTCCCATCAAACTTCAGGCTGAGCTCTTTGACGTTACGCATACATTACCAGCTCCAAGATGGCGGCGTTCAGGTGTCGAGTTTTGGGAAAGATTTCGTAGGGTTATAGCGAACGTTGGAGGCTGAAATTTTGGTGAATAACATATCTTTGTGTAAACTTTTTATTGGCGTAAAGAAAATAAATGGCCATTCTAGAGTAAACTTCTCCTTTAAGAGAGCTTCGACTGTATTAAAATTTACCAGTTCTTGGTAGATCTGACGACATATACAGACTGCATATAGCGCATTGTGGCGGAATTATGGGTTCAAAGCCTTAATTTTTTCAGATAGGACCCACTGTCACCAGAATGGCCCGTTAGGAGAGAGGGAAGTTATATACAGCAGGGCTGGAAATTAGCGCTCGCCCACTCGCCCAGGCGAGTGTGAAAACTGTCGGGCGAGTACAAATCACGGATCACTCGCCCGGTTTGGCGAGTACGACTTCAACAAATTCAAAATAAGCATTACCTTTTTCTTTCAACTTTAAAATAATCTACACTATCCACAAGCCGATAGTTTTCCAACATTTTGAAATCTCCAACAAAGCTGTGTTTACGTTCGTAAACAGACAAAAATGGCTTCCGTTTGGTGATTTTTACATGATGGCAAGCTTGTACAAAGTAATACCTCTGGTCATAAATACAATGACTCGTCCACCGAGCCACGAAACAAAGCAAAATGGCTATTTTCCCACCACTTTTTCTGTACAATTACAACACAAACTACAGGAATCTAGGAATACGTATCAAATAAAACTGCAATTTAACTTTTCTAGTGTTTTTATTGTGGAGTAGGGTTTATTTTTGCCGATTTTACATGGGAGAAATAAATGTCGTCTGCATCGCGATGGACCACCAAGGTGGCACGGTGAGGATCAAACGTGATTAAAAAAATTAAAGTTGTACATCTTATTAGTGGATGGAGGGGGGGCTAGATTTCCCTTTTTTAATGGAGGATCCTGGGCGAGTGAAAACTGATCTGGGCGAGTGCAATTTGAAGGTCACTCGCCCAGATGGCGAGTGCTCCGAAATTTTAGTTTCCAACCCTGTACAGAATGATCAAAACAGTCATGGGGTCATTCAATGGCCTTCCACGTGCAACGTGCGTCCACAAGTTTTGCTAGTGATTTCAGTCAAAACCAGATTTCATTCGATTTTCTGGAAACAACTCACCTCATTCTTCAATTTCTCGTGAAGTGCTTTCCAAAACTGAACAGGTATTCCGGAAACTTCTAACTGACCTCTATGCGCTGCTAAAAATTGCGAATACTCTTCTTCGTCCGCCATCTTGGTTTTCTACGATCGCATTGACTTTAGGGACTGTTGTCACGTACGTCCGAGTAAAATGTCACGCAATGATCTTCTCATCTAAATAGAGAGAAAGCCACATGAGCTCTATCTGGTTTTCGTGCCTCAGGTCGAATTGGAATTTGGAAATGTTGGTTTTTCAGGAAAAGTGAAAATTGGAGAGCCCAGAAGAAAAACCTTTGGAGCAAGGCGAGAACCAGGCCGGAATCGAACCCGGTCCACATTTTAGGAGGCGGGCAGGGCGCAGGGTTGGGACAGGAATTCACTCCCGTTCATAGAGTTTTCTTCAATAGCTCTGATTGGGAGACCGAAAATATCGGTTAGATCATATCCACCGTACGGAAAAATTACCCATAGTTCTTAGCGAATAAAAAGGCTGATAAAAACACACAAATAAGTTCTAGAACCCAAACTGGCATACGCAATATTCAGTGACAAATTCGGGGGTGGAAGCGGAATCATTGGACTTTAATTTGGATATTCATGATTTCTGTCGTATTTTACCTCGATGATTCACGATTCATTTATAAATTTTTCGCTATTCATGATTCATTTTTAATTCTTTTCACCCAGCTTTCAAATAACGTTTTTAATTAACAGTTTCGGTTGTTTTTACTTACAGGCTGTTTGCCCATTCCTGTTTCTTGCTAACAGTCTCCTTTTCCAAGTGGAGACTCTTCTGGCATGGAATTATGCCGGAAGACGATGAAAAATATTCTTAGTGGAGGGTCTCAATGGGTTGGTGGCTTTTACGGTTAACGGTTAAAATTTTGGCTTTTTTACGGCTAACGGTTAATTTATTTCCATAACGGTTAACAGAATTTAAAAGTTAATTTTTATTGTTTTAAAAAATTCCATTATTGAAAAACATATTTTAGGTCTCAGGGCCATTTTGGGACGATGAAGTGAACTAGTTTGGTTTATTTATAATTACTGACCGATTTATTAGGGTTAACATATTTAACGGCTAACGGTTAAAATTTTCCATTTTTTTCACCTATAGGCTAAATTTTTGACCGTCTTAGTGACCCTCTTAGTGGTCAAATTTTTTCTAAATATTCTGTGTGTGTAACATGACTAACATACTTGATCACTTTAAAGTTAGTAAGGGATGAAGATGTGAAGCCAAGGGTACATTCCTGTTTCCATTGCTTTCTTATAGGGGGGTCTGGGGGCATGCTCCCCCAGAAAATTTTGAAAATTAGATGCTCAGAAATGCGATTTCAGGCCATTTCTGGAATATATCTCTTACGAATTTAGTGGCATAAGCATTCATGTTTTATTCATGATTCTTTTAGCCATCTCCGTTATTCATGATTCCCAAGTTTTAAACACAAAGATTCATGATTCCTACCAATTTTACAGTCATGATTCATGATTCATGATTATTCATGATTCCGCTTCCACCCCCGAGACAAATTTCGAGGGGAAATGGCTTTCTGTGTGCTTATTGGCTGTGTTGGGTTCGCATGGTATTGTGGCAACCTCGTCCCCAGGGTGCTTATCTTGTTAGAACATACAGCCACGATCTTTTTCCTTACGGGGGATTACGCATGCTTAGCTGCCAAAAGCATATCCGATCGACCCATAATCTTTCCCTTGACCAGTATCTACGCTAGCGATCTTCAGTTCTGATTCAGTCTCATACCTCGATTCTTCTTACTGCAAGTTTGACAGTAATGGGCTCCTGGTTTGATTTTAAAAAAGGCCGGAAGTAAAACTCGACCCCAGAACCCTAAGCTCCTTTTTTGGTCAGCACCAAGAACTCCAAGTCTGCGGAACACGGACTCCAAGCATTCTCGACTCCAGAGCTCTTGTCTTTTGTACGTGACTGACGGCGTCAGTCAGGCGCAAAAGAGAAGTGCTCTGGGGTCGAGAATGGGACTCCAAGTCGTGAACGCTCACATGCGCACTCTGCGCATGCTCAAAGAATCTGTGCTCCCCGGGGACCATCGGTCTGAAAATAACGCCTTTTACTAATTTTAAAAGATAGTTCTGAGGATCGCTTTGTTTTAAAACGCACGGTCAAAAGGCTGCATGCGGTGGCGAATCAAGGGTAGGGCCCCATTGCCCAGAGTTCCCTCCCCATTTTTGGTAAAAAATAAATAAATAATAACTAACCCCTTAACCTTTAAGGGTGTACACACAAAAAAGCCCCATCCCCTCTCCTCCCCCTGCCACTGGCATGTGATCTAATTGGAGTTTTACCTTCTAACTTGAAGGTTTATTTACCCCACATGATCGTGATTCCATGTAAAATGGCCGAGTTTAACAACATATCTAGCATTTATATTACGCCATCTACATCCTTTAATTTGCTTTATAACGATGTCATTTTCGTACGAATCTTTCTTAAAAGAACGTTCACGCTAAACCAATAATCTAGCACAGGGAAATCAGCTGTGATTTCCGTCTTCCAGTTATAACAAAGGGCGTGTTTCCTAATTCCAGGAAAGAAATCGAAA
Organism: Oculina patagonica; assembly: GCF_052425735.1. Classification (NCBI taxonomy): domain Eukaryota; kingdom Metazoa; phylum Cnidaria; class Anthozoa; order Scleractinia; family Oculinidae; genus Oculina; species Oculina patagonica. Next base: position 26,403,834 of record NC_135759.1, read on the forward strand.
ACGCTCCAAAGGAGGCTCGCAATCTTTTGTTGTGATAGTGTGCACACCTTACCCGGGTGGTGGTCAGTAGGGAATGGACATCATTCAGTTAACGTTTATACCGGATGCAAAACATGTAAGATCTCCCCCTCCCTCCCAATACACCTCTTTTAGAACACTCCTCGAATAGCATAATAACAAGATTGTGTAAATTTTGCGCGAACTTGAATGACATATCATATGAGCAGTGTATCTCCCCACCACTGACAAGTGACAAATCACTTTTGTGACGTCTAGGAGTATGCAAATCTCAAGAGCTTTTCTAAGAAAGGTTATTTTGGGCACAGTCTTCATACATCATCAAACCCGATATCGTTGGCAAGGGTTCAACCCTTATTTGGTTACATTGCGCGTCTAGAGACACCGCCTCCTGTTCAACCATGGATGTTCAACAACTGTTTAACAATCTTAGGAAAGAGGCTGAATGTCCACTGTGCTTAGAAACAGTCAACGAACCCAAGACTCTGCCATGTTTACACTCATTCTGTCTGCTGTGTCTCGACAAACACGCAGATTATGCAAGAAGACAGCTACAAACAACAATCAAATGTCCGGTTTGTCTGACTTGCTTTCCAATTCCTGAGGGAGACACGTTTGGTGGCCTTCCCACATCTTTTCATCTCAATCGATTGGTGGATCTTCTCGCTCTGAGAGATGGCAGCACAGAGGCCCAAAGATGCAGCAGTTGTGATGAAAACAACACCGCAACTTGCTACTGTTTTGTGTGCCAGAACTTTCTTTGTACAGCTTGTTTTGAAGCTCATCAACGCCTGAAGGCAACAAGAGGTCACCGAAATATCTTGGTCGAGAATTTGCAAGCACAAGATGTTGAAGAATTGATCCGCAGACCCGTCATGTGTTCACAGCAATACCACGCAGATCAAGCACTTGAATATTATTGTGAAGAATGCAAAGTTTGTATTTGCCACAAGTGCAGTGTGGTGAGTCATAATCGACACACCATGGTGGATATGCAGAAAGCCGCAGACGAACAGAAGATGCAAATTACCGACGCTCTTGAGAAGGTCAAAGCAGAAGTTGTTATTTATGAAAACCTTATGAAGAAAGAAACCGAGTTAATGGACAAAAACAAAACGGAACTATCTGCCGCCCAAAGGAAGATGACAGAAACTGTGGATGATTGTATTCGAAATTTAATGGAACACAAATCAGCCATGAACGCTATGTTAGATGAAATTAATCAAGAACAACAAAAGGCTCACGCAACACAACTAGAAACCTTTCAGTTCGCTGTTACTCAGTTGAACAGTTCTGTTGAACAAGGCGAGAGTATCTTAGAAAGAAACATTAATGCTGAAATTTTGGAAACAAAACAAGTCATTATTGGACGCTGCGAGGAACTTTTGAACGCAAAGAAACCAGACATTTATAAACCACCACATGTACATTACGTGCTAGAAAATAAAGCGGATATCCTTGACCGTGTTGTTGTAAATCAAACGGATCCTTCTCTGTCGCTTGTTGAAGGACAATGTGAGAAAGAGATAGAAGTAAAGACAGAGACAAGTTTTACGATTGTAACCAGAGATTCAGATGGAATTCGGTGTTATCACGGAGATGATTACATAAATGTTGACATTCAAACTCCATCCGGAGATAAATTGAAAACAGAAATTAAAGACAGCAAGGTTGGCCAGTACACAGTGACATACACAACAGAATGCGTTGGACTATATAGAGTGGGGATTGAAGTTAATGGACAGCCGCTGACTGGTAGTCCCTGGAGTGTTCAAGTAGTCCCACATCAATATCAATCTTTGCTTAAATTTGGTTCCAGTGGCAAGGGACCAGGACAGTTCAATTGTCCTTGGAATATCGCTGTGAGTGATAAAACTGGAATTGCTGTGGTAGACCTGAAAAACAATAGAATTCAATTGTTTGGCTCTGATGGGAATTACCTGACAGAGATGGGATTCAAGAGCATGTGTCACTCAGTAGCATTTACCAAGTCAGGTGACGTCATTGCCAATGTTTCTAGGGATGATCATGCCATTTCTCTTTTCACTGAAAGTGGTCAGTTTATCAAACACATCAACGATGAACACGTAAAGAGAGCGGTTCACGTGTTTGTTGGAAGTGATGATCGCATAGTCACGTGTGACTGGGCCAATAATGAAATCAGGGTCATCTCCCCTGACTGGACACGATTGCTGCAATCCTTTCGTGCTTCAGACTATGATAAGTCTCTATTGTGCGCTGTTTATCACCAGGACACATTCTTTGTGTCTGATCATGAGGCCCACTGTGCCAAGGTGTTCAGCAAGGAAGGGAAGTTCCTTTACAATATTGGCAGTGAGGGATCTGGTGACGGAGAGTTGAAGAACCCTGCTGGTCTTGCTATTGACAAGTTTAACAATCTAATCGTATGTGATGTTGGCAACAGAAGACTTCAATTTTTCACGCTGGATGGAAAGTTTGTTACTAAGATAGAACAGCACTTCTTAAAGATCAACGGTGTTCCTGGTTATGTCGCCGTGTCTAATAATGGACATGTGTTTGTAACTGATCCTGAGAAAGACTGCATACATGTCTTTCAGTAGAACTGTCTCACTGAGCAAAACGTTTCATTTTAACATTGATTAAGAAAACCATTCCGATGTTCAAAGAAAAAGCGAGTATTCCGCCTGTAATCATCACTGATATTGAAACATAAAATAAAAACCACTGAAAATAATACCATTATATTTTAATGAAAGTCGATGGTATTCAGTAAGGAAAAATTCTTCCGGCTGATAAAACCATAACTGTGGAAAATCTATAATTTTTCGTTAGTTTTTGTAAATGATATTTGATCGTTTTCTTTAAATATCGTAAATAGCCGACTTGGTATATAGATTGTTTTGGGCCTTTTACTTTTTAATTGGTTGTCAGGTATTATAAGATTTAATTTAAGTAATGTTTAATAAATTAGCAGCAGTGTTTTATCAAGTTTAAAACACGAGGCGCAGCCGAGTGTTTTAGACTTGATAAAACACGAACTGCGAAGACATGTACATGAAGATTTATTTTTCCTGATATGTGAACATCCAATCTAGCACACGTTGAGCGCTTTCTTGAGTACCCTTCCCCAGCAACTATGTGCTGCCGTGGCCTTGCATTACTTGACCTTCCTCGATGGCACTTTTTTAAATTTAAAAAATTTGTTTAGCGTTTATAACACTATTGTCACCAAAATTAGACCATACGAGGCTATTTTTTATACTGAAATAACTTTTAAAACACATTTTCAAGAGCAGCGTCTTTATTTAAGCTGAATTTGTTTCTTTTTTTCAGCCCTCGCGCTCTGACAATTCCCATCGAGCACTGAAGGGTTACTATAGTCTAGTGAGTCTAATCTTCGACAGAAAAAGACTTAAGTTATATTTTGTGGATAAAATTTATGACTGAGGGCTAATGACATATCTATAAGAATTTTCATATTGCTTTTTCAAAAATTGGCAGCTAAATAAGGAATATTTTTGACTAGTTTTTTTGCTACTAAATTAAATAAAACCGGATCAAATTAGTCTCTAGTTTAGATGGATTGTAATTTATTTTCAGACTGAGTAGTCGGTCGGCAGCAGAATAAATTCATTACAATGAAGGAATTTAAAGAAAGAAATGAAGCTTTTTGACGCTTTATTTTTCGACAAACACAGGACGAAATTGCACGTTTCCGTATTTCTGAAACATGACGGAAACATGGAACTCTATGTTTCCGTCACGTTTACGTGCTGCGGAAACGTAAAAATCCAAGTCTGCGTGATAATTTCACGTTTCCGTCATGTTTCCGGAACGGAAATGTCGATTCATGTTTCCGTCATGTTTATGTCAGCGGATTTTTACTGTTGCTTGTTTCCGTTACGTTTCTGCAAACGGATTCTCGCTGTTGTTTGTTTCCGTTACGTTTCTGCAAACGGATTTCTGCTGTTGTTTGTTTCCGTTACGTTTCTGCAAACGGATTTCCAATGTGTTTGTTGCATCTGATGGTTCTATACACCTTATTCTAAAATGGCAGGAAATACATTATTCTTTTGTCTTCATCTTAACTGACCCTCAATGCCTCGATTGCATCTGATTCAGTTGGGTAATTTGAGCTGGTTGGGTATTTGAGTCAGTTGGCTCATTTGAGACAGTTGGGTCATTTGAGCTGGTTGGGTCCTTTGAGCCGGTTGGGTCATTTGAGCCGGTTGGGTCATTTGAGTCAGTTGGGGCATTTGAGCCGGTTGGGGCATTTGAGCCAGTTGGGTCATTTGAGCCGGTTGGAAGATTTGAGTCAGTTGGGTCATTTGAGCCGGTTGGGTCATTTGAGCCGGTTGGGTCATTTGAGCCAGTTGGGTCATTTGAGCTGGTTGGATGATTTGAGTCAGTTGGGTCATTTGAGCCGGTTGGGTCATTTGAGCTGGTTGGGTATTTGAGTCAGTTGGCTCATTTGAGACAGCTGGGTCATTTAAGCTGGTTGGGTGATTTGAGCCGGTTGGGTGATTTGAGCCAGTTGGGTGATTTGAGTCAGTTGGGTCATTTGAGCTGGTTGGGTATTTGAGTCAGTTGGCTCATTTGAGACAGTTGGGTCATTTGAGCTGGTTGGGTAATTTGAGCCGGTTGGGTCATTTGAGCTGGTTGGGTATTTGAGTCAGTTGGCTCATTTGAGACAGTTGGGTGATTTGAGTCAGTTGGGTCATTTGAGCCGGTTGGGTCATTTGAGCCGGTTGGGTGATTTGAGCCAGTTGGGTCATTTGAGCTGGTTGGGTATTTGAGTCAGTTGGCTCATTTGAGTCAGTTGGGGCATTTGAGCCGGTTGGGTCATTTGAGCCGGTTGGATGATTTGAGTCAGTTGGGTCATTTGAGCCGGTTGGGTCATTTGAGCCAGTTGGGTCATTTGAGCTGGTTGGATGATTTGAGTCAGTTGGGTCATTTGAGCCGGTTGGGTCATTTGAGCTGGTTGGGTCATTTGAGCCAGTTGGGTCATTTGAGCCGGTTGGATGATTTGAGCCGGTTGGATGATTTGAGCCGGTTGGGTGATTTGAATCAGTTGGGTCATTTGAGCTGGTTGGGTCATTTGAGCCGGTTGGGTCATTTGAGCTGGTTGGGTATTTGAGTCAGTTGGCTCATTTGAGACAGTTGGGTCATTTAAGCTGGTTGGGTGATTTGAGCCGGTTGGGTGATTTGAGTCAGTTGGGTCATTTGAGCTGGTTGGGTATTTGAGTCAGTTGGCTCATTTGAGACAGTTGGGTCATTTGAGCCGGTTGGGTCATTTGAGCTGGTTGGGTATTTGAGTCAGTTGGCTCATTTGAGACAGTTGGGTGATTTGAGTCAGTTGGGTCATTTGAGCCGGTTGGGTCATTTGAGCCGGTTGGGTGATTTGAGCCAGTTGGGTCATTTGAGCTGGTTGGGTATTTGAGTCAGTTGGCTCATTTGAGACAGTTGGGTCATTTGAGCCGGTTGGGTCATTTGAGTGAGTCAGTTGGGTCATTTGAGCCGGTTGGGTCATTTGAGCCGGTTGGGTCATTTGAGCCGGTTGGGTCATTTGAGTCAGTTGGGTCATTTGAGACAGTTGGGTCATTTGAGCCAGTTGGGTCATTTGAGCCGGTTGGGTCATTTGAGTCAGTTGGGTCATTTGAGCCGGTTGGTTTATTTGAGCCGGTTGGGTGATTTGATGCAACTGGGTCACTGATCAGGTTGGGTCACTTGGGATGGCTGGGTGGTTTGATGCAATTAGGTCATTTTAGCCAGTAAAGTCATTCAAGTCAGTTGGCCCATTAAAGGCAGTTGGGTGATTTAATGCAATTTGGTTAATTGAGACAGTTGGGTCATTTGAGTCATCTGTGTCATGTGGGCCCGTTGGGTCATTTGAGTCAGTTTGCTCATTTGAGCCGGTGGGTGATTTGATGCAATTGTGTCATTTAAGACAGTTCGGTCATTTGGCTCGTTTGAGCCAGTTGGGTAATTTGAGTGAGTTGGCTCATATGAGCCAGTTCAGTCATTCAAGACAGTTCAGTCATTTGAGACAGTTGGGTCATTTGAGCCGGTTGGTCATTTGGACAACTGGGTGTTGAAATTCTTTGCAGTCAGATTGAGATTTTTTCACTCTGAAATAAAATTGTGTTAGATTTTTAAATTCCGGAGACATCATGAACTCCCTTCCCCCTCTAATAGAATGTGGTATCACTAAAAGGCAAAATGTCACACAACTTTTTCAATTCAGGTAATAACTTGCTTTTATTTATTAAAAGGAAATGATTAAATTGCGTTGATATGTTTAACACTTCAATAAACTAAGTGACGTGACTCATAGCTTAACAATAGACATCACATCCATAAGCAATAACAGAGATCCTCTTAACCCAAGCCACTACTCTTTTACAAAGTGAGCTAAAAGTTCATGCAGTGGAATCCTGATTTCTCAAACCCTCAATTTCTCAAGCCCCTGATAACTGAAATCAAAAGATGTTTCCCCACCCACAGCTGAACACCTGAACACAACAACTGTACAGTTTTACCTCTGATTTTTCTGACTACATGTTGCTCCCCCTTTTTTTTTCTTGTACCAATTTCCATTTCTTTTGGGGGTTTAATAAATTAGGATTCCACTGTACTTTGTATTTAAGCAAAAACTGATTCAATTTAGTGCCCATCCTATCAGCACTCCACTTTCTAAGCTGCTTACAGCAAAATTCTTCTGCAAGTGGGAGACACTATTAAATACTGCTGTCCTGACAGAAGTTTATCAGCTGACAAAAACTTTGAATGAATTCTCTGAACAGGTAAGAAAACAGATGGTCCAGCATTCTCAAATGTTTTTGCATGCCAAACAGAGAGTGGATTTCCAAAACCAAAGTCTTGTTCAGTTGACTTTAACCAGTTTACAACTGCAAAAATATGAACACATTGCTTTTTGTGAATTTCAACACTGTGGACTATGAAATAGCGAATGATTCCTGGCCTTATCAAACCAGGGTTAATAGATCCATTGTCACCACACCAAGATGCTACTATACGAGCATATGGACATAGTCTTGACCCTAGTATGGAACCATATCTCTCCCCAGCAACTGTTAAAGATGAGTACTTTTTGCACAGGGTAGCCAGAGTAAGTGATGCTTCAGTCACTGTCGGGTACAAGGTATGGTAAACTACACGGAGTGCTGTTAGCTCATCCTGGTCCAAGCTTAAGAGCTTGTAATGGCTTCCAAAGTAAATTGATGTTAAATCAGTCCAGACAGATTCTTTGCCAATCAACGAGCCAGAGGAAGCCATCATAAGCTGTGGCAATTCTGCAATGTTTTCTATGATTCCTTTAGATCCTAACTGGGCTAGGCAGCTGTCAACAAAGAATTCTTGATATTCTGCTGGGAGACAATACTGCATATTTGACAAACTAGTGGATGCCATAAACTTGCGCATGATTTGCAGTTCAACTGTCTTATTGTTTGTTTGGTAAGAACCTAATATTCCGTTGTAACGTTCAAAACTAAATAGCCAAAAGCCATATATGCTGCCATAGTTTTCCACGCATTCTTTGAGATGAAGATGAAGGTGCATATTAGGAGATATAGACATTTTTCCATTAAGTTTCTCATATTCCTTGAGGAAATCCATAAGTTTACAATCAGCAAGCATTAACTCTGTTTTTGTGATACAAGGCTTGCAGAGAAGACGGCAGGCCAGAACAAAAGATTGCCAGTAATGGAGGTGTTGTTCCGGAAGTACTTCCTTTAGTGCATACATCGAAAACAGAAGAACAAAGTTTTTCCATTGTGCAGCAGTAAATCCACCATAATTGGATTTGATGTTTCCGGGAAGTCTTCCAATATCTGATAATGAAGAAATCTCCTCAATATTTCTTTGAATTTTCTCTAGTCCAGCCTTAGTGATGATGTCATTTTCAATCCATTTAGAGAAAACCCTTTTAGCTGTTCCCAAGAATAAGTTGTGCATTGGATCAATGACACACATTTCTATGCTAGCATAGTAGGGAAGTTCTAATAAAACTGTATATCTAACACCAAGTTTACTTGCTAATTGTTCAGAAGCAGTTTGTGATGTACAGTTTTTCACCCTGTACGCATCCCTACGATGTTGTTGTGATGTTCTCTTTGGCCACTGGTCTCGGTCAAAGCCACTGTAGTCTCTTGGTTCTCCAAAAGCCCCTGGAAAGAACTTGAAACAGTGGGAACATCCTCTGTTGGCAGAATGGCCAAGAAATCCACAAAGTTTTCTTGCAGCAGGGATGTCTGCAGCACAGCATAAAAGAGCAGCACGAGCCTCCACTGGGGTAGACGGACTATTGAAAGTGTTTACCTGAACACCTTCCCAAAGGGCTTTCAGTTCATCAACTGCAGGCTCAAGAAAGTGGTTGAGACTCTTTGGTTCATGTGCAAGAGCAGGAACGATACCAACCAAAATAACATTTTCTTTCTTAAATCTAATGTTTCTTGGCAGATTCATCAAAACCATGTAAATTACACCAATGGAATAATCGCTACGATGTTTAAAAGGTTGAAACCAATCAACGTTCATCATCAGTCCAAACGAACGTGGCAAGTTAAGAAATTCCTTTGTACCCTTCCAGTTGCCGAATTGTTTCCAAACCTTGCCATCGTAAACGTCTGCATACAAGTCATCATGTATAGTTCTGGTTCTCCATTTCTCACACTGTTCCTCAAGTCCAGGACGTTTTAGTAAAGCCTCCAGTGAGTCAATAATGCTCTTAAAACAGTAAGTCTTCAGGGCATAAAACTTTGTACTTCCATTCTTCAGAGTAACCTTCTGAGCAAGCTGTGATCCACAAACCCTAGGTCGTCTTGAGCGTGGGAATGCAACATGGTTGCAAGTTCTTGCAACACTTTGACGACCGTTGTTGATCACTATGTCATCCATATGGTATAGCTTTGTGCACTTTGGACACACAACATATTTCTGAAAATTATCACAATCAATTTTGAGCAGCTTCCTAGCTGAATAAACAGTTTTTGGAACATTTGTGGCAAGAACCAAACACAAGTCTGAATGTTCCTGAATCAGCTGCCCAACACACAAAAGGAACTGTTTCAAATATTTCAATAATTGCTCAACAGCATTGTCACTTATGTAGTTCTTGTATTGCCAAATCAATATAAAATACACAAGCCAAGTTAAAATGATCATGCTGCGCTGATAGTTAGTTTGATATGGAGAGGGTTCAGGTAGTTCCGAAGCCTCAGACTGTAGAACATCCTCTATGTCGCTCAGATCAGATTCCATGTAATCTGTACCCTCATCTTCATTATACTCGTTATCTTCTTCTGAACTGTGGTCAGTGTTATCATCCTCTGTAGTGAATAACACATTTGGCTCCTAAAATAAACAATGGAGTCCAAGGTCAAAATGAATCAATATCAATAATAAATCAATAAATAAAAGCCAATTTGCAACAAGGCTACAGTGGCACTCACACAGAGTTGCTGCTCAATTTACACAATAGTGAATAAAATAGTGCAGTGTGCTGCATTTTAAAAGGCCCAACTTAGTTAAATATTTCTAGGTCTATTTATATTACAGAAACCTTTAGTGAAGCATTACTATAAATCCTTACAAATTGGATGGTGTACAGTAGTTCGCCATTTTTTTTAACTTGACTTAAAAAATCCTAGTCACAACCAGGTTATTTAAAATAAAACTAGTGATAAAGATACGTTAAGTAGTGCGACCATGTGTATTTTGTATAGAATTATCTTTTAAAAATGTTGTGAAATAAAAGAAACTACAGGAATGTGAATTTTAGAAATGAGTTATGTTTGATGTGAATTATTGTTTTTCAATCCGGTCAGTGTAAAATGCAGACTGCAGACCAGGGGTAAAATACAGACCGAGGGTAAAGTAACAAAATGTGAGTCACAAAGCCATTTTTCCCTGCCAGCTAGCTGCTCCAAATTTCGAAGAAATGTACGCCAGACAACGCTTCGTATGAGCTATCATGAAAATGAAGTGGTGATAAATGTCATACAAAATAGATAATTTGATCGAAAGCTATCAAATTAACTTTTTGATACGTTTAAAAACCCGATTTAACTCATTTAACTGGACGGTTTAAGGATAATTTAGAAAAATAATTCTCTTTTATACCATGCCGACACAGCAAGGTCGCGTTCAGCGATCAAATTACTCCACCGCAAGAAGGAAAAATTTGGGGCAAAATTTGAGAGTTACCTGCCCTATGGGCAAGCTGGAATTCAAGTTTTTTCGAGCCCTCCAGGGGAAAAAAAATATTTGCAGCCCTGCATGTCATCATGTTTAACTGTACCTGTTGACCACCATTGTTGGATTCAGAGCCACTGCAATCATCTGTGAGATTTAAGAACAGAAAAAAGTAAGTTTTAATCACTATAGGACGCTGGCTTTATTACTTTAAAAATGGCTTAAAAGGTGTTAAAAAAAGAAAGTGTCTGGGCAAAGATCACCTTTATTCTAACAAGATACAATGTACAGTACCGCTCAAATGTAAGTTGACAGTCTCGACTTGATCCTCAAGACTCGATCCTTGCGTCCCGAAGCTCGAATCATTTGACTTTTGAGTCTCAAGAATCGAGTCTTAAGGATCGAGAAACAAGGCAACCTCAAATATTTATAACTAGAAAGGGCTTTCAAAGAAACGATTTATTACTTGAGGAGAGAATAAAAGCTGCTCAGGTATCATTTACAAGTATGTGTATCCCCCCACCACAAGTGCATGAAATATTAACCTCAACATTTAACAGTACAATAAATTGAATCGTGCAAACCTTATTCAGTTTACTTGCCTTCAAATATTGACAAAAGGCGTCTGAGAAAGACGACGGATGACAAGTTTTAAGAATGAAATGGGTAGAAACCTTCTGCTGAGTCACCCAAATTAAAGTATGACGCACCGCTTGTGTATGTTTTCAATGATTATTTCAGACGCAAGTAAATCTTGAGTTTCGGTAACATGAACTTCCGTAATGTAGAAGTCTCTACATGTATCTAAGTGGTCTTTGGTTTTGCTATGTGATTATTCAGCCCTCTCTTCTTGTAAAACACTTGAATGAAACAAAATAAGACATTTCATTCTAAACAGAGAGCAGAGTGTTCAAGTTAAAGTGAAGTTGTGTGACCGTGACAAAAGAGCCGGCTGGCCCGCATGGGTCAGGAACAATTCACCGACAAAAAAATGCCAGTCAGATTATGAACCGGCTGAACACAGTTAAAAATTGACCAATACTGCAAACCCAAACGTCCCCCTCTTACAGATATAAATAATGTTTAATGAACAATGTACCTGAATCACTCCCAGGGAGATCTGGTATACATGTAGCTGGCCCAAATGCAGTTTCACCTACAAAAAATTAATAAATACCAAAATCAATTTGCTATTATAAAAAAAAACACATGAAAAAGGGTTATTGTGCTTTCAGAATGTTTCAAGATTAATTTTGGTGGATATAAATGTAATTCCACTAGAGTTGACTCTGCTGAACATGAATACTGTATTTACAAGTGTTGAAAACATCAAGATTAAGTATGCCTACAGTGAGAGTGATAAATGATCGTCGCAGTGAATTTCCAATTTCCATTTCAATTGACCTCGCTCCCAATGTGTGGCTTCAATAGCTCAGTTGGTAGAGCATCGCACCGGTAACGCGGAGGTCACGGGTTCGAATCCCGTTGAAGCCCTGAATTTTTTTTTCAGGCTTCTTTATTCCAATTGCTTAAATTGGAAATTCACTGCGACGATCATTTATCACTCTCATATACATCCGCAGTTCATATATGAATCATTTCATATACATTACATCATTTCACTCCTCTCACGGGAAAATATGAACTCACAATTGACCTCGCTCCCAATGTGTGGCTTCAATAGCTCAGTTGGTAGAGCATCGCACCGGTAACGCGGAGGTCACGGGTTCGAATCCCGTTGAAGCCCTGAATTTTTTTCAGGCTTCTTTATTCCAATTGCTTAAATTGGAAATTCACTGCGACGATCATTTATCACTCTCATATACATCCACAGTTCATATATGAATCATTTCATATACATTACATCATTATGCCTACAGTGTTGAAAATAGCAGCTGGCTGCCGGCTTTACATGTAGCTAGCACTCTGACCACACTTGCCGGCGACTTTTCATAAAGAAATAGAAAATATCATGTTTTGACTGGCCTACTAAAATCAAAGTTGCTTTAATGTTGCAGCAAACATTTATGCTACCGACAAATAATGCAGTCAAGAAAAACTTTGAAAGCTCTGTGGATAGAAAAATAAATTGCTTATCTGTCAGACCACTGTGTTACTGTCTTGATGTTTCTGCAGGCAAGCAAGATTAATTTTTTGCCCAAAAATTATCTTGCTTATAGTTCTGGTTTAGATAAAAGCACCTTTTGCATTCATACAGTATTCTTGGACAGAACAGATTTTCCATGCTTGTAAGTGAAGAAGCATGACATGTCTGTTTAGACAAAAATGTACAGATTTCATGATTGAAATTGAAAAAAAAAAACACCTGAAAAACATGTAATTAAGATGACAAGTCTGATGCTTACACTATCTTAGCAAGTCACCGCATGCTGTATGGTGCGTTTTTTAACGGTTTTACAAGGAAGAAAGTGCTGCAAAGATTAATTTCAAGTCAAATATTTTGTTCCAAATCCCAAAATAAACGATAACTTTCGAAAACTTGTCAGATTCTTATCGAAAGCCATAGAGAAAGAGAAAGTAGTAAGTTACCGTGGTGTAGAAATTGCATAAAAACAAATTCGTATTAGAAACAATTTTTGTTGCTTCCTAAACCCTACTCTACCCCCCCCCCCACCCCCCCACCCCCCTCCACAACAACCTACAACAGAAAACTCTTGTTCCCCGGCTACATTTTTCATTTCCCCAGCTACTTAAAAAATTAGTGACAGCCCTGGGCTGCCGGGAATCTAGGGTTTTTTTTTTTTAATAAAAACACTTCGCAAGTTCCCGGATGCTGGGTAACTAGACACAACACTAATGTTAAGTTTCTAGAAGCAAGCATAAGTAAATTCAGCTTTAGTCTTAAAAGCAAAATGACCTCAAAATTCTGCCTGCATGCTGGAGAGGACGCTTTGTGACACTTACATAACGACAAGGTGGAGGTTATCCAAGGTGTACTGTATAAATAAACATGCGAGCGATACCTGACGTACCTTCGAATTCACTTTCACTTTCACTTGAACTTGATCCAGGAACGTCAACTGGAACAGACGATCTTTTTAAATCTTCGACTGTCTTCCAGTTATCGAGGCTTGAGTTGTAATAAAGCCTGCGATGAAGATGATACTGCGAGTGGCTGAGCAGTTGTTGGCAGTGACCACACCGCTGCCTACTCCTTTCACGCGTCTTCTTGCGATCCGACTGCATACTTTTCCTTTTCATTTTAAGGTTCTTTTCTGCTCGACAAGTAGACTGTAGACAGTTCTTTGAGTACACCAATAAAGAAATAAATATATCCGGAAACGAAGCAAATACTGAGACGTGTGACTTTTGACTTTTGAGATGTGAAATAACTGCGCAGTTGTTGTTGCGCATGTCGTTGAGCATGAGTCTGACCGGTCACTGACCGGTTGCCACTGACAACAAATTAGTCAGCGTCATTCGCCAGAAGGCGGGAAATTTGCAAAGAAAGTTGTCGAGGACGCACGGTACACGGTACGGAACGAAGAGCTATCAGTTGCCGACAGTTTGTTCTTTTGCGACTATTATTTTGTCATGGATTCATCGAACGCGGAAAATGAAGAGATCAGAGTTTTAGATGCCGAAACTCCAAGAGCTGCACCAAGAGATATCGTCCCGGCTTCAGAGAGTGATAGTGATCTTGTGAGAAAACTACTGGCTGAGGTTTCGAAGATTCGCGAGGAAAATCAGCAGATGAAAAAGGAGTTAGAAAATATAAAGACAAAAGAAAAAGGAAAGTCCAAGAGATCGAGAGACAACGATCCTGAGTGCTCGGTAAGCAGTTATTTTCATTCGTATTTGATTTGACTCATATTTGAATTTACCGCTTGACGAACGAACAAAGAGTGGGAAGATTAATGGCGGTTTATCACACGTGTGACAATTGTGATTCAAGATTGATGTTCAGATAGTTTAGACCATCATCCGAGAGAAGCCACTAATACGTGCCAAAAAAATGTCGAAGCACCTGAAGAAGTACGATGTTTGTGCACTAAATGGTATTTTATTGGTGCGACCAAAACGATAAACGTCAGAGCGCGCGAGTTTATTTGTTGTCTTTGTTCAAATCAGGCGTGCGTTAAATTGGAGTGGACAGGGACTCGAAGCCACTTCGGTCCCTGTCCACTTCTGTATTTTGATTCTTCAATTTCTATCAAATAGATGAAATAGCGTGTTGTTTAACTCCCAAAATCAGCCCTTTAGGTAATATCATTTTGAAGTTTCATTGGTAAGCATTCTGCAAACAAATAGCTTGTCGGGCCCCATAGTGACTGTGCCGCCGGGCCCAAACTGGATTGGAAGGCAGGGTTTGAGAAAAGTGCGCCAGGCTAGGACTAGAAGAATGGAAAATACAGGGCAATTTAAGCTCTTAATTTAGTGTTTAAATCGTTCTCGCAATTGTGTATCCGCGGTAGTTTGAATTACTTTCCATTATAACGGAACGAGTTCTGTTCCAGAATGAAGTTTGTTTTGCATTTATATGGCGACCGACCCAGCATTTGCTATCCCGTGCCTTTTTTCGCGCCCGATTCAAAACAAGGATGGCGCCATTCTCGTACCTCGACTCCGGTTCATTCCTTACTGCGCAAGCTTTACGAAATGTTCGAGCAACTCGAGCTCTCAAATGTTTTATTGCAAGATCGAATTTGATCGGTTTTGAAAACGATAAAAATGGCCGGCAGAAAAACACCAGTGAGCTCGTTGAGCCATTCGTTTGAAAGCTTGGCATGCGCAAATCAACCGGTCATAAAAGGTATTTTCGGACTTCAAATTGGAACTTTCCATTAACATTTTCGACTCCAGAGCACTTCTCTTTTATGCATGACTGTCGTCGTCAGTCACGCGCATAAGTAAAGAGCTCTAGGGTCTAGCTTTTGCGCAGTAAGGAACAAAGACTCTAGATACGAAAATGAAGTGGCGCGAGTTTCGCGTTAATTACGAATGCCCTAGCCTGAATTTCAGACAGGCTACCAATGCGCCATGTCCTAAAAACACGGTTTGCGGTTTAAAAATCTCGGAAAAGAGTTCGTTTTTATTTTACATAATGAGAGAGTGAGAAGTCATACCGCCATACAAAAATGTCATCAGTTTGAAGTGAAAACCGGAATGACTGAAATTAGCTTTGTATATCTTCTATTATTCAAGTTTGTTTTTATACTGTATCCTTTTCCTTTTTTTTGTTTAAAACCATAAAATAAAGAATGCCGTCAGGAACGTCTACAAAGAACTAAAAAAGCAACAGGAACAAGAGGAGGACGGGGAAAATAGGCCAGCGTTTGATTTCAGTGTCAGGTAAACCACAAATATATTATTTGATACAGTACTGCAGTTAATTTTATACTCAAAATAAATGTGAATTAAACTCTGCGCTGTTGCGATGCACATGTACATGTATGGAAAATAACATTGTATTTTTCAAAACGTAGTCAGTTGTCGGGACTTTTAAGAAATTGTCCCAGGGCCCTAGCATGTTTTGGGACAATAAGGTAACTGTTTCTTTTCTCGCGTCGAAGTTGAATTCTTTTTTAACCAATTCTAGGCATGTGAATGTATACTTAAGTTATTCTGGACTCTTTCACGTTCCCTAGTTCAGCCCATTTGTGAGGCAGGAAGGGAGAGTTGAGGGATGTTTCATTCGATTCAACAAAACTCAACAACGGTTCTATTGACAGTCATTTCAAAGTTTCTCTCCTTTTTTCTCTATTTTTAATGTTGCCCTTTATCTCTGTTGTTCTTGTAGCTTCCACAGTTCATCAAATCAAGCCATGGCCAAGAAAATCTTAACTGAAGTGCGCGCGGTGCACGGCAAGAAAAAATGGAAGAAGTCCACCATTAAAGGTAAGCCTTGCTCGTAAACTTTTTACAAGAGCAGCGAAACCTCCTTTGTAAGTGGTAGGAGAAATCGACCCTCTCGAGAAGGTCAAAATAAAGTCATTATTTAAGAGAAAAGGGGACTCTGTGTATGCTTACAGCCTTTTGGAAAAACTTAATCCCGAATTGTCAATCAACAGTTAGTAATTCCCGAGAAAGCTTCTGTAATAAAACCTAAATGTGTGCGTACCAAAAGTTTATTCTGTTGACATTTATTCAAGAAGGGTTTTGAGTGGCTAAAGGTTGTGTTTAAAGGATAAAAAGAGAAACATCATACATGTAACAGTTTGCTTAAAAAGTCGTTTCAATAAACCTTATCACGGTTTTCGACGCCAGCAAAGCGGAAAGAAAGTACAGTGTTTGTATGGGAATCCGACGGCAAATATCTTGTACAAAAATTGAAATCCGGACAACTCATCATGAGTTGTAAAGTTAAGATACTGGGTAAAAGATTTTATTTGCCGAGTTTGAAGGATGCAGCTGGGCTAGAAAGCATTTAGTTACGTTTTTAATTTCCCATACCCCAATTTGTCTATATTTTTCCCGGCCCGCGAACCGCGTAAATTGCGGGAAAAAAATACAGACAAATGCATGGAAACATTAAAAACGTAACTGAACTCTTTCTAGCCCAGCTACATCCTTAATTCGAACTCGGCAAATAATAACTTTTGCCTAGTATCTTAACTTTACAATTCATAAGTTGTCATAAGATACATGCCGCCGGATTCCCATACAAACACTGTAATTTCTACCCGCTTTGCCTACTCGTCGAACTGAAAACTGCCAACACACTAAGTACATGCATGTGTCGAAAAATGACAAAAAGGATTTGGTCGGTAGGAAGTTTTTATTTGCAGTGATTTCTACCAGTTCGTATAAATAAGATAGCATGTTGACTAACATATATTATGTTTTCATTTTCAACTAGCTGCTGTTCATCAACACTGGAGGTCATTAAGGGACGATGGCACGAGGAAAACCAAAAATAGCTTTGAGAAGCACCGAAAGCAAGTCAAGCGAAGTAATCGTCTAAAGAGGGTAAGTACTACGCATATACCTATATTTTTTATCATATTTCCAGTCTGTTTGCTATTTTTTTGGTTTTAATTCGGACAATTAACAGTAAATTCATAACCATCTTCCATGAATAAAAATACGCTGCATAACACGCTCAAGTACGCTGTTGCTCAATGCTATTATATCAGTGCAGTATTTTATTTTCTTCACTAAATTTACTTCTTAGGCAGATTTTTTTTTATTTTGTAAAAAATGTTTCTGAAAGTCATGGCATCTTTAGGCACGAAAAAGACATCTTGGTAGTATATAATCTGAAATTTTTTTTGACTTATCTCCTTCGTTTGTTTCCTTCAGAAACTCTCTCGACGACTTTCTTGTTTGGAAAAGACAACTGTACTTTCAAAAGAGGACAAGAAAAAAGCACGAGAAATTCTGTCCTCTCCAGACGCCATGAGTTTTATGTCATCTGAAGAAAGCTGCGAGGAAGACGCTGTGGAACGAAGGAGTGGCCCCAAACCACGAAAGATTAGAAGCTTATCATGGGAGAAAAGTAAATTGAGGAACATTAAAGCGAAACTTGATGAAGCGCATTTTGCTGGTCTAAGTGAAAGGCAACGTCGGACAAGTGCCCGTGTCACTCGTAGTGAAGAGGAATCAGCTCGTCCTCAGCCAAGTAAAGGACCTAGTTGGGCAGTTCGCAGGGAATGATACGAACGTTATGCACTGAGCAGTTGAAAAAGCATGGTTATCTGACCGGTGTTGAATAATTTTCTGACATGTTACGTTCAAACGAAGAGCTAAAATCGTTTCAAATAATTACAATTATTATTATGTATCAAGGGTCGATTGTAAAACCAGAATATTGATTAAATTGAGCTGTGATGAAAATCTTACTTGTATTTGTGTGATTTTATAAAGTGGGGAATGGATTTGGCACACCGACGGTACAAGTAAAAGTATGGCATGGGTGATAATTTTAACAGAGCAATTAAAACAAATTATTTACCAATCAAGCCCGTTATTGAGAAGGGAAGAATATGGAGTGCTAAAAAACAGTCAAAAATCAAACGTTTCCAACACGAAAACGCTTATTTCCGTCCAGTATTGAGCCTGATTACGTCAACGGAAACAAGAAAAAATAACATGTTTCCGGAACATTACCTGGTATTTCCGTCCTGTTTACGTCGACGGAAACCAGCAAATCATATTTCCGGAACGTTATCCCGTGATTCCGTCAACCTTTAAGTCTGTATACGTCGACGGAAACATGAAAAAAAGATATTTCCGGAACGTAATCGCGTGTTTCCGCAAAGGTAACCATGAGGTTCCGCTTGCGGAAACCGTTGTTTCCTTCAGCTGAAACTTGACGGAAACATGTAAAAAAGTGGTACGGTTCCGCTGTGACCGCAGCAACGGAAACACGAGTAAACGCCACGAAACCGCAGACGGAAACACGAGTTGTCCGTCATGTTTCCGCAACGGTGACACATGATTCCGCAACGTTTCCGTTTACGGAATCTTGGTATTTCGTCCTGTGAAAACATACAACTATTGTAATTTTTAAAGCCTTTAAGAAGTCAGAAGTAATTGTGTGTTTTTTATAATTTGCTTAAACTGTCTATAAGAATAATCTATCTTCTTTATTCTCATCTCTTAATTGATTATTCCACAAAATATATTTACTTTTTATGTCGATATGAAAAATTTGAGCTCGAACCCCACCCTCCCCTGTAATCGTGGTCGCTTAAATTATCCGACATTGCGGGAATTTTAACAACCAATGTCCTCCTTTTAAGCCTCGAACTCGGCTTCAACTTTTCAGAATTGCAATTTCCATCACAAATACTGCAATTTCCATATGGACCCAGTTTGCAGTTCGTTCTGTAAACAGGCGATTTCGCTCGTTTAAGATATTCCGCTTCCAGCTTCGATGCCGTGTGAACGATTTCGTCAACTTTCAGTGCTTTTTGCCTCGTGGGTTTAAAGCTCGTAGAGTTTGCATTATCTCTCGCTATTTCTTTCAGACGTTGATCGTAGCCATCCCTTGAAGGTGGCGGTGTAAAGGAGTATCTATTTTTCAAATGTAAAGCTTCTCCGCAGATCTTATGTTGCAAAACGCAGAAGCAATCCTTCGTTACCAAGTAATCTTCCATTTCATCAACTTCAGGTGAAAGTTTTGTATCGCCAAGTCGTCGAGTTTGATGTAAGCGAGGGCTTGACTTCGGCAGTTTTCCTCTTAACTTTTCGTCGATTCCTTTCTTGAAGTTGGGTAAATCGCCAAGACTTTTGCTTAACTGTTTCATTGCGGTTTTCCGCATAACACATTCTTGGTCAGCTTCGCTTTGCTTCAAAATCTTCTTGCGTGCTGCACGAGTTCTATACATAACAGTCGTCCCGACAACGCAGCTCAAAGATTTCTTCCTTGTATAGTGAGGTGTCTGAACGAATATTGCATCAATAACTTGGATTAATTGCAGCTGCCACGATCTTAAATGTAGATAGAATATTATACTGAATATTAAACTAGTGCTTTCCTTTTTTCAGCCAAGACCTGGTGGCGACGATATAATGTTTTCTATCCAAACGCATTGTTTTTCATCAGTGGTGTTTTGATAAATCTTTCTGTTATCGTGCTGTTTCGATCTCACTCGAAGCCGAATTTGTATAATAATTATCTGCAGCAAATTACAAAATCTAAACTTCAAGGAAATTTGCATTGGGTAAACATGACGGCTCAAAATGAGACATGTTCTTCAAAGGCGGCAATAATTTGAATCTAAAAAAAAGAAATTAGATCGAATATGTAAACAAATCGACTCTAGAGGCTCCATGTCAATTAAGTGGGAGTCTTTTAACAGTGGCATATTGCAATACGAACAAAAGGCAAGTACATGTGTCTATCTGCATAACAAAGCAGATTTCCTGGCTTAATTCTCTAAAAGACGCGAGACGAATCTGTACTAAAAATAATAGAAACCACGTCGCGTTAATTACGTACATTAATTGCGGTTAATTTTCTCTTCAGTAAACATTGCGGCTTCGCTAATCAGATAAGGAGATTAAGGTCGACAAAAATCTTCGTTTAAATTGCAATCAAGGCAAACTTGTACAAATGGTCGAGTGTCTGAGATCAAAATCCAGGCGGTTGAAGATTTGTGTGGATTAATGTCAGCGATGTGTTTACAATCAATGTACACAACTAAACACAATAGGAGGCATTTGAACTGCTGACTATTTTTAAATTGGCCTGTGAAAAACACGCCGTCTTGCTTCGAGCTCCTTTATATACAGACGCGCGAGTGAAACGCTGTTTTCCTCCCACTGAACGAAAAACTTTGTATTCACAGACATATATATAAATACATAGCTCCTATGTAATGCAAAATAAAAATAAACCCCGCATAACAACGTACAGCAATCAGTTCCTGTCAGATATATCATAGTGGATCTCTGAAATTCAGTTGCCCATAGCAACAGGAACTTAGAACGTGTTATGATTACGCATGCGTCAACAAAGTCAAGATAGATCCTCGTCCCCAGGGGGTCTTCGTCGAGAATGCGGACCAGGTGCCTTGTAGCCGCGCAAAAGCAATTTGGATCATGCGCATTTGTGCTGTGGCATATAATGGATACCCAATCATTTGCTCTGATTGAATGTTAAACATGTTTATTTTCCAAGATACCTCAAAAAAGGCAAATGTCAGATAAAACAAAGGATCGTATCAGGCGCCTGCCCGCTGGTTATTTTAACTATACCTATCCTAACCTGTTGCAGATGTGTTTTGAAGCAAAGCTAATTAATCTGAACTTATCTTATTGGCTCTAACCAAACTCTCCTTTTCTCGTTCATTAGTTGTGCTGCGGGATTATTTTAAAGCTCGAAAGAGTCCACATGTTCCATGAGTTTGACACACGTCCTTAATTGTTTGACTTAATTACACTTTGCTCACGAACGGTAGAGTGCAATAAGCAAAGGCAGATCCCAACCAAACTGTTTTAACAGTGTCTACACACGTTTTGTGATTTCAGGCCTCTTGATTGGTGTTCAGGCATGGCAGTTTGATGTCAATCTTTTTCGCCTGAATATGATTTGTCGCTACGTCTTGGCTTTCTGAGACACATAAAGAACACTTAGCAGCTGGTAAATTGTCTTCCAGGTTCGCCACTATGTCTTTCTGGGGTTTGACTCTCTTGCTTTCGCTTTTGCATGTTTGACGCAGTGAGTCGCAATGTACACTTTGTTTCCTTTCCCTTCCACTATACCAGGTTTGTATGGAGTTTAAATCAGGCATGGAAACATGCCTTTCCAAAGCCTTTTGTGGCACTGCTTCTAAACAGACAGGCGTATTGTTGTGCTTCCTACTCTCCTTATGATTATTCGCAAGAAACTTGGTGCTGAAAGTTCTTCGAAACAGAATCGCCTGTTGAACAGTCATGCCTGGAACATCACATTTATCAGCTGAGCTTTGTTCAATCTTCAGCGCGTTTTTGTACTTGTAAAGTTGAGCTGGCGGAGACCTACCACGAAATGCGGGAGACGAGTAGCCCCACCTTTGACTGTGCTCATGAATGCCCCAGCTCGACTCGTCCTTACGTTTTATCTTGGTCACATTGGAGCGCGTTCTTTTAGATGAACTCTCTTTGCTAACAGGAAATCCAACAGGCTTGAATCCCCAGCTACTCACACGCGGCGGAGAACTGCCATCGACTCCAAACACAGCTGGAATGAGAGCGAAGCGTACCCTCCGGTTTTCGGTTTTTCCAAATTCGCTTTTGCGCTTGGATAGCTGTGTACAAATTGACATGACTTCAATGGCAGGTAGAAAGTCCTCAAACGAGTCGTCACTTGCCTGTGATCTGCTTCGAAACTCTTGTATGTCAAAGCATGGTGATGCTGGTGACTTCCGCGGACTTTGGGGAAATTCAACAGAGGTCGCCATCGGCATTAACCTGTGATTATCCACAGAGTCAGTAAAATGCAGTTACATGAATTTTTAGGTATATGATTGAAGTGGTTTATTAAAGTTGTATTACTGAAAAGGACATTTTCGTATCTGACTTTTTGAAATTTACACCATATTTACAAACCAAATCAACTTTGTTCGCAATAGGTTCGCCCAAACCGCTTTATAGTCGATCGAAGCTAAGTCCGCTAGAGAGAGCTGTAATTTTAAACCTTCAATATTAAAACTATCTATCTATCTGGCTGGTCAAGCCAAGAATTGGTGCCTTGTTGTTGGCACGGCGAAACCAGCCTTGTTACATCACTGGTTGTAGTGCTTTGCCCCTTCTCCCTCAAATATCTTCCTTGTAATTGTTATTACTTACTTATTATCGCCGTCCTATAGGTTTTGTGCGAATAAAAACTGAAAAAAACTAAATACATGTATAAAGGGTTTCAGCCTGTCGCTGATGCAAAAACTACCTTTCTGCACTGATGTCGACGGTATTGTTATGCCCGACCAGCAAAAGTTCTGATTTAAACAAGACGTTGCAGCAATTGCTTTATAACTAGCCAAGTCATGCACATCGCACAAACAGAGAAATTTACCTTGCAGTGAAAAATGTCGTTTACGTATTTCCACTTGCCTAGGATTTAACCAACTTTTAAATCTTCTTGTTTACTTCGTCTTCTTAGCTGTCTCTAAGATTGAACTCTGTTTAATCAGACCCTCAGTAATCCTTCTGTGTGGGGGTATTATTAAGGTATTTGCATCGTTTTCATTTGTGATCTGATTGTTTTAATGAAAATGCAGACACCGGATTTATAGAGCTAACAAGTGAATGGAAAGTTGATTGATCAAAAGGCGTCGCGACCGATAGACAATGGAAAATGGGATTAAACTAAGGATTACAGGTGCTGTCTATGTTGATTAAAATGAGTTCTTTATTTTTTTGTTTATTTATCGGCACGCATGATCCAATCTTGTACATTTGTTGCACCCAAATTTCATTTCAAAATGATTATCGGTGCTGGGCCGCGTCTTGCGATATAGTTTAAAGCAATGGATCTCAAAGTGGCACAGGCAAGGTCTTTCTTGGAATAGTATATTCGTAGTACTACGAATATTGTTATCACTACAGAAGAGTCAGTTTCAATCCCTTATGAAGACTCATGCTTCAAAATTGGCCCGCTTAGTCTACAAAAAAGTAGGCGTTGACAAACACATCAACAACTTATCGTCCTACCATCTATCGTTCTTCGAAAAACTTGTCCTATGCAGAGGACTACAACTTGCAATACCTCAACAAGCATCTCCTCGAGATATTCAAGCAAGTTTTTAAAAAGCGTTTTGGAAGTTCGAACCACTGCTTCTATCAGATTCCAAGAAAGACCTTGCCAGTGCCACTTTGAGATCCATTGCTTTAAACTATATCGCAAGACGCGGTTCAACACCACCTAAAGCTCTGTTACAGGCCATTAACAAAATGATTATTCCTTTATTAAATACCTAAGGTATTTTCCGGACGATGTTTTTTTTCGTGTTTTGGATTGCAATACAGCTTTTTCTAATTAAACAGAAAAGAAAACCACGAACCAATATCACAACTAAAAAATCATGCAACTGGTGACAGTTAGTTTTTAGTCACTGGCTGGTTGAAAAAAAAATCAATTCTGATTGATTAGAGCATGTGGCGCGAGTTCTTTGGACCCCAGTTACAGACTTCAGCAGACACAAAACAAACTGAGCGAAGTGCTTTCTAATTTTAAGCTCATCTGGAATGCAAAACGCAAAACGTTGGTTGGCCAGTCTGAAGCCTTTACTCACCTTTCCAGTGTTTGAATAGCCTTCGTTTCTCCATGCATGCGACCAAACTGATTTACTATAATGTTTGGAAAGATGACTTACGAACATGCAGGCTTGTTTTTTATTAGTTCAGTAATTCTGTTTTACTGTGCCCAAGTATACAGTTGAAATTAAAGAGGCAAAGTCAATGGCTGATGATCTCCAGATCAAAGAAAAAAAAACTCAAAATAATAGTCTGCTTAGACTAGGTTAGCCTCACACGCAGTCGGGGGCTGAGACTGGGTTGATAAGCACCAATCAGGTAGTAATAAACGACGATGAAACCAGTAATGTGAAAGAAAAAACTGACGGATTGATTACGAACAAAAAATTCGAGCGGAATTTTTTTTAAAACATATTTTTTTAAAAACGTGACGCTGCTGTACACTTAGTTGATATGTAGCTATTTTGTCCATTCACCGCTACAAAGGTCACTCAATATTACTTCTCAGATACTTCAAAACACGCATTCTTGGTTGACAAACACTTCACAAAGTTGGATTTCGATTGGATTGAATTTACTTTCATTGTTTTTAAACGTGATCTCAAACACGAGCTACTAAGTTAGTTCTCATTTACTCGCAAACAAAAAAACCAATAAACCCGACAAAACCATATTTATAATTTTCGTTTGAAAGTGAAAACGCATACATATAAACTGTAAATACAACAATAAGTTTTTCAATTTATTTGGCAACTAATTGTGTTGCGGTAACTCTTAAGCTTATATATAAACATTCCGCAATTATTAATTTGAACGAGTCTTATTGGTGCTCAAGACTAACTATATCGTAAACAGAACAACGATCGCTAGCGGGGTTTACTGATACCTTAGTCAAATTTGTATTGTTTATTTGGTGACTTATTACTGAACAGGATGTGATTGTGACCATATACCGTACTTGGGTTGTTTCTTATTAAACACGGGGCACGGGGTATTCACAACGTCAGTTCTATTTGACCACAACCAATATCAGTTGTGTTGATATTGAACAACTCTTCCACATTCTGTATAATTCATGTATAAAGAGCTCAGGAAAACATTCATATTTGTTTTTCACTCATTGTTTTTATTTCGAATTCTCCTTTCAATTTAAGATGTGTTTACAAGTCATTGTGTGTTATCTTGCAGCGAGTTCCACGCTATTCAGCTATGATTATGTGATTCACCGTACAAGTGCCAGTGTTCTCCTCACAATCAGTTTATATGCTACAAATTACAAGACAAAATACATGCATAGAGTTCAATCAGGTTTTGATCAGAATGCGTTAAAAAGTCTGACTCAGTTCATTGAGTTAAGCGAGGTCTGTCCAGTCCTTCATACTTGGATTGACAGTTTATTAACGTCTCAGCCCGTTGTCTTCAATTAGCTTCTCTTCAGCATTCTCCTGATGCTCCGCACAGCATTCCATGCCGACGGTATCGGTATTCTGCCCTTCACGATCGGTATAATACACCACAACTACTCTAACCATCCGCACCTTCTTTTTATCTCCTTGTTTTCTCCATCTACACTCATTGTCCATTAAATTGTGAGACATCGCTTTTACTTCCACACGTTTGACTTCGTTCTTCCTATCCATCTTCACTAATGACAAAGCAAGCGTATTATGCGTGAGGAGATCAACAGGAGGAGACAGATATGTATTTTCTTTCAATCGCGTGACCTCAAATTTGATCATTCCATGACGTCATAGACTTCCTGCTTTTCTGAGAAACACATCCATACATCTGCTGGTCACATGGATAACAATAGAATGCATACCAGAGTTCCCTAACAACCGACGGGTTTGAATGTAGATTTTATGTTTGCCTCAAGTGCTCGTAATTTAATATCTTCGAATGATATTCATTGGAATAACTACTTTAAGGAAATCAAATTTATGTGCATAGAGAACAAACTTAAATAATTTTACTTCAAACTCGCTCATAGGATACTTGTTTCCAAAAAAGAACTTTACCTCTTTGGAGTATCGAACAACTCGGACTGTACCTACTGCGGCTAGCCAGACTCGATAAGCCATACTTTCATCGAGTGCCACCTTTCTAAACTGAATTCTTACATAAAGTTTTACAACACTTCAATGAAGAAAACGGCACCTCCTTTACGCAAAGTGATGAAGAACTTCTCTTTGGTAAATTCCTAAATTCTGGTAATCTGCAACGACACCGTCTACAAAAGAAATTAAACTACTGCATGCTATTGAAAAGTATTACCTTTACAATCAGAAACTTAATAAAACAGTCTGAGGTAAATGAATTCGCTAGAAAGCTTAATTTCAAATACCGCGTACGTAGAGAAATTGATATAAAAATTAAGACTAGTTAAAAGTTATTGTTAGTTGCTAGGCTTTATCAGTTAAATTATGTAACTTGATGTATTCTGTCTTCCTTTTTTTGTATGTGCCTTTTTTCACTTTCTGTAACATGTGTGATATTAAATAAATGTATAAAAAAAATATGCGTTGACGTCATGGGGTTATAAAAGCCAACCCCTTTCAAAATAGCCCCAAAAGCGATAATGAACACATTGGACTACTCGGAACGAACCGAGGATATGCAATTTGACGATACTTATTTAAACTCAGGGTATCGAATAAAAAAATGTTTTGTGAAACATTTGAGAAGAAAAATAAGCGATAGGAAAATAGAACGACGTTTCGATGACGCCATGTCATCATTATCAAGTTAAAATTATAATACGGAGTTCAGGCTTATATAGTGATCTAGGGTGTGATAATATATTAGCATATTAAGATTTTAATTAAATAAACAGTTTAGCACGCACAGAATCTGATTGCGTGTTAAAGGGACATGGTCAGCCTTCTTACCACGCTGACCTGGACACTAGTTTTCACGTTTTGAAAAAAGACCACTGTGGACTTTTTTCAAAACGAGCCATCAGAAATCTGCTTTAATCTTCTCAGTGTTTCACTAAATGGGAAAATTTAGAAGAAAAAAAAAACACTGAGAAGATTGAAGCAGATTTCTTAAGGTTCTCTACGCGTATTTTGATTTTGGGTTAAGGTGGACTTTTTTCAAAACGTGAACGCTGACCATGTCCCTTTAAGTTTCGGCTTTATGTTTCTAATAAAGAGCATTTCGTAAATTGAATGTTAAGTTTCGGCTTTATGTTTCTAATAAAGAGCATTTCGTAAATTAATTAATTCCGCCACGATCCTCCGCCATTTTGTTTCTCATGCCCGCGCGCCTTCGTTTCTGTATCCAGCTGTCTCCTGCGAATCTAACAAGCGACTTGGAGCAAGTCTAGAACAAGTTATGCGGAAGGACGAGTTGACGGATTACGAAAAACGAACTTGAGAAATTTACGTGAAGCATCAGGGAAATGGTCAAAACTATTGTACTCAGACAAGACCCACCACTCTGCAAAAAGACAGGTGGTCTCTTCATGTACCCCCTTTCCCCACCTTAAAAGATGGTGTCTTGTTTGTATAGCCCCCACTCTATCAGGAGTAGAAACTAAGAAAAAAATTTCAAACCTCCTTGTGCCATTTCTCCAGCAAGGCAAGCTTCATGCACACCTAATATGAAAGTCTCAACTCAAATTTTAAGGCCAATAAATTTTGTCCATTTGGCTAATCAGACAGGTGGTATCTTGCATAGCCCGCCCCCTACACAAGGTGGTTCCTCATCGAGTACACTTGTTATGACCACTTCCCTAAGCGTGCTTCCGCGCGTGACGGAGCTTCGTTTATAACTTTATGCTTATGTGGTTTACTCACGTAGTTGATATGTAGCTATTTATGTCCATTTACCACTACAAAGGTCAGTCAATATTACTTAAAACACTTAAAGACGGCAGTGATTGATGGCAAATAGTTGACAAACACTTCACACAGTTTGATCTCGATTGGATTGAACTGATATTGTCATTGTTTTTAAACGTGATCGCAAACAAGAGCCGTTAAGTTCGTTCTCAGTTATTTGGAATGTTAAGTCATTAAAAATAAATTTCAACAATCAGCCAATAAATCTGACAAAACCTAATTACTTTTCACTCACACAATTGAAAGTGAAAACGCACACATAACTGTAAACACAACAATGAGTTATTAGAATTTATACATGACAAACAATTGTGTTGCGGTAATTCTTAAGCTAATAAATATTCCGCAATTATCAATTTGAACGAATCGTATTGGCGTTCAAGAAGAAAAGAATTTCCTTTGTTAAACAAATTTATATTGTTTATTTGGTAACACGCAAAGAGACCTCAACATAAGCTAACGGCGTGGGACATCAACACAAGAGAAATAACTGCAGCTATGTATTTTAAATGCTTGAATAAAAGTATTCTTTTTATGGTGTAATGGATAGAAAGTCTACAGGCACAAAAACATCAAAAGACCAATCAATTGAGCAGGCATTAAGGAGGCTTAAATATTTACACACTTCGCTTATGCCACACGAAGCAAGCACAAGTCAAAATGAACATAAAATTGACGACAAAATTTTATTGACCAAAGGTTTGCAGCCGGGAATCGAGAAACCATTTACCAGGGCTAGAAGAACTCCAGAGAAACAATGTTTTCTATCTTTACAGCCCAAGACTTCAAGGACGCCTGGAGAAAAAGCTAAAACCCGGGTCGTTAAGCGTAAACAAGAGAAGAAAACGAAAGCTCTTCGAACAGGCCGTGCGCCATTACAGGCTTATCGCCCAACAAGTTCTTCAGTGGCAGGAGATGAAACACTTGAAACGAAAAGCGACAATGGAATAATTCTGAAAGATTACACTGTCGGTACTGAAGAACGTACTACTCAGTCGGCGTCAGGGACGTTCTGCACCGCTGACCCTTACAAATGCGTTCAGTGTTTCACGAACAACTTTAGTGAGCACGCTCACAGGAAGAAAGCGACCAGACAGTATTTTACAAACATGAGGATCAATCGTGTTACTTTCTCTGCTCGGCCGAGTGGCCACAAGGTCAAGTCAGTACGTGAAAACAAAATTGAAGTTCCTAAAAGTTGTTTCTTTAATGGCTGGGGCGTGCGGTCTAAGAAGGAATCTTTACCAAACGGGAACACAAACAACGATTTAAAACGACAAGCCGCGAAGGAAACCATGGATGTGACTGTCGGTTTAAAGACTCTTAGACTAGAACCCAAGAGAGTACAACATGAATACACTGAGCAAACAATCCCCCAGCCCCCTCCCACACCTGTTCGACAAATTGACATCAAGCTACCTCAAGGGGTAATGGTAAGGTATCAATTGCCAGAAGACGATTAACTGACTGTAGACATCTGAAATTATGGCAAGAAGAGGAGAAGTAAAAATGATCATCTTATTCCAATAAATCAGTACTGATCAGGTAACTAAATTCTCCTCACTATATCTAATACAGTCCGAAATATATTCAGACTCTACGAGTTTTCGTAGTGCAAGCTAGATAGTTAATATAAACAAACTATATTGAGACCAGAAAGGCTACTTTCTAAATATTGAGGACTCTTGAAAGGGTTTAGCTCCCTGTATTGTGAGAAGCGTGTCATGGGTTCTGGCACTGGTTGTTCATTCAGTTACAAATCAGTATCAAATATTATGAAAACTGTAAACTGTGATCGTTTTGTTGGTGACACTGGCCATTAATTTATCGATGTTAAACAAATTTGTATTCCACTGTTTCAATAAAGATTATATTTACTTAAAAAATCTGTCAGTGAAAATCTTTGTTTTAATATATGGACAGTTATGCAGCTGGCAAACATCAAGGTTCCCAATGGGCTATAAATTCTTCCAGCCCAAGCTTTAGACTCTGTAGTGGAGAATTTTCTGTGGCAATCAGAGAAATTCATCTGCTTGAAAATGAAACAAAACTGCTGCAAACAAGGGAAAGGACGACAAACACGATTACAAAGGATTTAAGGGAGCTAAAAATGAGTTTTCAAAGTTGAAAGTTTGTCTTTTAGAGTTTTTCATTATGTTTACAAATTAGTCACGTGATAAAATTTAGTTTTATCATATTAATTATCTAGATTTACAAAGGCAGTTAATTGTATAGAAAGTAACATTCTTTTAAACGGGCATTGTCCTTACAATATTGGCATTTAAACGCTTTACAGTATTATAGAACAATATGGGAGAATTCGCGCTTTTGTTTTGAATTAACAAAGACTGTCGATTTAAGAAAATTCTGCTTCTAAAGATAAATCGAGTGTTAAACACTTTTAAGGACCGATGGAAATAAACCGCCATTTGAGGTCCTAAAATGTGTGCTACCCGCTAAAAAAGTACTTCATAAGAAAATTAGAGCGACATATATTAATATTTTCTGCATCAGGTACAGTCAGTAAATAAATGTCATATTTTTGCTTAATTTAAATATTTCACGACAACAACTATTAATTATTGATATCGTTTACATCTTCTTTGGACCTGGTGCTCTGTGTTGAAATGGGAGAATATAGATGAATTTCGTGTAGAAATTCACTAAAATGTACGTTTCGTTTATATTTTGGTTGCGAATCTTCAATTTCAGTAACACCATTTTGTATTTCTTTCGGTCTGACTCCTTCAATCGACAAACTTCCGCTCTCAAGTTCATTCCACTTTGCTAAGCGATAGGGTGGAATTTCAATATTTACAAAAGGCACTAGCCAAAGATGCCCTTCATCAGTACTTATTGCCTCGGAAGATAAGTTTATTTCTCTCGGCGGTGTGATACGTGGAATTTTCGGAACGCCTGATATCGAAGAAGAGTTAACGCCATTGCCAAAGTCGTGAAGCATAAAATGGTCTCTAGGCAACTGTCGAACAGTTAAACAAGTCTCTGCAGTAAACGTGCTCGGCTCGTTACGAGAATTTTGCGGATTGCGTTTCTTCTTTCGGTGTGGTTTAATAGTATTAACTTTGCTGTCCTTAATTTTAGGCAACGGCGGCATTTTTGGGAGCGTTGTGTAAAATATTTCTTTATTTTCTGGTGGTATACCCTCCAATTTCGGCAACACAAGTTGCGCGCGATCTTCGGAGTGAGTCACAATGCGGTCGTCAACAAAATTACCATTAGCATCACTTTTAACAAGAAGCTGCTTCAAATAATCTTTGTCATTAAAATAAATCGGTTTCGATAAGTCCTCATGCTGATGTTTTGGTGAAGCTTTCTTGCGCCGTGCACGCGATTCTGTTAATCCGTTGTTAGACACTAGTTCCTCGCAAGCTTGTGGCTTTCTGTTGGCTTGTTTCTCGTCAGCCCTGTTTGTGTCGGATAATCCTTTTCTAAATATGCGCACAGCCTTTTCTTCATAGCGTCTATGTAACAGTAACAGTTCCTGAACCTCTTTGTAACTCCTTTTATCCTTCACTGCTGTAGGAGAACCGGTCAAAGCGAGTGGCATGGTGAAACCTCCAGTTACCTTCCGTACAGCTTCACACGGCAGCTTTTAACAGGCTAAAACGAACTTAATCATCCAATAACACAAGCAAACTTTGTTTGACACTAGCATTAGAAATCTAATAAGTAAACCAGTCCAAATATCGCTTGGTAAACAGTAAGTTATCGAAGACACGAAAAACTCGCTTTGTTCGCTTCGGATAAAGTGTCAATAAGAAATGACAGGCTCGCGTCGAATGAATATTTTATGAAATATTCAAGCTATCGGCTGGCTATGACCAATGACCCAAGAAGTATCACATTGCGAGTATTAAGATCCTTTAAAATAATCTAAAATAATCACTTTTATAACCTAACATTTTTCTTTGCATCAGGATACGTTGCCAAAACTAAAAAGCCCTATCAGGCTGATGCATTTTGTGGATTATGTCTTTTCTGATAAAAAATAACATGATCGAGAAAAGTGGTACTAAAAATACGATTTGATCTATTTTAGCGTGACATCAATACTAAGATTATTTGCATTATTTGCATCTTTTGTCTTTTTATAAGCAGAGCTGGGACAATATTGTCATTTCTCCGAGTGGTCGGCCGCCTAATGTATTTTTTGTGACGATTTTCCTGTTTAAGCATATGTATTGTACCTACACACATAAAACAGGCGCACTATGCAAAAATTATGTCGTGCATGAACAAAAACATGATGATTTGTTTTAATACATTAAAGGATATGATCGTGATGTGTTATGCAAAATATGTAGCATGCTGCGTGAACTTTACGCGAAGTTAAATTATCACCGTGTGTGGCAATTAAATAATTATGATAATTAGTAGGAACACTAAAAAAAGCCTGTCAGTAACAATTAACCGTTTGAAGTTCCGATGTAAATTCTCCTTACAGGTCTCCACACATTTCTTAAAGTTAAGTAGTTGTTGGGAGAATTTTACGCTATTTGGTTACGTACACATCTCGGGTTAGGGTGCTGCGCGGTCCAGCGTTCAAAAGATGCTATCGTTGCTGTTTATCTAGCTTGGCTTGCGTGGCAGACGAACAAAACCCCGGTATAGTCTGGGAGTTTAGTTCGTCTGCAACGCAGGCTACTGTTTACAGCTAACTAGAGAAAGGTTGTCGGAAAAAAGCACAAAAGTGCACGCGACAAGACCGAAAGGTGGTCTGGGTATTCACCTGAATTTTGCACTCTCTCCTCCTCAGAGCGGCCTCTTTCGTGTTTCGTACGGGCTGAAAAATGGGGAGAGGTGAAAAGTAAGCGCGCGGAGCCTGGGGAGAATCGAAACGAAAGCGCGCGGGGGACACCGGGAAGGGAAAAGGGAAGGAGAGAGGACTCGCTCCCGCAGCTTCGCCTTTCCCGTCGTCCCCCGCGCTCCCCATATTTTTCATTTTTCGTGTTTTTCGCCTTCCCCCGCTGAAGGAGCCTCTGCGAAGGAGAGAGAACTTTGCATATTGGCCAAGAGGAAATGTACAAGTTTGTATTTTTGCACGTGACGATTTTGTTTTTCCTCTCAGGGCCTGTTTATATGGAAGAGAGTTGTCCCTGGTAGGAGGGTTACCCTCCATACCGAGCCACCCCGGGCGAGAGAGCTTTTCATACGTTTCTTTATAAATAGCTGCGAACTGTTTATATGAGAAATTGCAAAGTTGGCTCGGGGGGCAGGGTGACCCTGGGTGGAGGGTCATTCGCTTTGATGGTAGGGTGACCCTGGGGAGCGAGCCAACTTTTTTCATATAAACAGTTTGGTTATTTTTGCCTCGCCTACAAGGGACAAGTTGACACACACGGAGCATGCGCAAATGCTAGAATCGGCCAAAACAGCATCAAGTTGGCGGAAAATTTGTCTAAAATGGTCTTTGTCGATGTTTCAGCGTTCCTGATTTTAAAAAAGACAGCCTTAATAGATATTTCAAAATAACTCTCGCCAGTCTTTTGAACCGAGAGGGCCAAGTTTGGCTCGGTCAATAGGGACAACTTTCTCATATAAACGCTCGGTAAAAGATAGCTCGGGGGAAAGGGTTACCCTCCTACCAGGGACAACGCTCCTCCATATAAACAGGCCCTCAGAAAGCCTTTTTCTGTAGCGTCACTTTTACTGTCGCTTGTATTTGAGTTTTGAAATTTCTTCTCAAATTCAGCGTGGCAAAAGTACCTTGTTTTCCCATGTCTGAAGAAAAAGAAAACGTGCAAATTCGCGTTTGTCATGTCACCATCTTAACAGTATCTTATTAGTATTCAGCACGTGCAGTAGCTCTCTACTTCCACCCACTCTACACATTCTACCTTTCTCCGAGGATTGAAAGGGCTAAAAGTTCCCAGACAATAAAAACCGTATCTGATTTTCTATGGCTCTCTCAATGACTCTGCTTCTGACTTTGGTTTTATCTGACCAAGACACTACGCAAACACGGGGGGCGCGACTTGCGCTAGAAAAGTATCATTCTCGTACCTCGAGTCTTCGTCCCTTCTGCGCTGACCGCTGGTCAAAGGGAACGAGGATGGAAAAGTATGAGCCAAGCCACGCAGGATAATGGCGGACGGGAAGTGTGGACGATGCTTCTGCATTTGTTGATATTATTGCATTTCCTTTTATTATTATCAATCAGTATAACTTTATATTTTATTTGTTCTCGTTTCCTTCTACTCTTTTGAAAGTTTACATCTATCTTTTAACAGCTCACCGGTTTCAATACTCATTTGATGAGTGCTTTATACAACGCTTTGCTTGAAAAGAAAGTTCCAAATATCGACACTACTACACCAAACACAATCATGATGTAAT
The DNA here is from genome assembly GCF_052425735.1 of Oculina patagonica. NCBI lineage: Eukaryota > Metazoa > Cnidaria > Anthozoa > Scleractinia > Oculinidae > Oculina > Oculina patagonica. Next base: position 26,437,892 of record NC_135759.1, read on the forward strand.
CTAAAGCAACTGCCGCCAGTTTAAATCTCCTTTCCTCAGAAACAAATGCGCTACACAAGGCAGTTCCAAACATTTAAATTTTTTATTGTTTTAGTATAAAATAATATGGTATTAATTTTCGCGTGCTTAAATCAGTTTCGCGAAATGTTCTTTTTTTCGTGCGTACTAAATTTCGCAATTATCTTTAAATCCCGAAAATCGCGAAAATGAGTAAGAATTAGGTATGCAGTGAGAATAGTGTGAGCGATGCTTCTGCATTTGTAGAGATTATATATTGCGTCAGACGGTCTTCTTCTATTATTATCACTCAGTCTCTCCTTTTACTACACAGCTTAAGACAATAGTCTGTTTAAAATGTTGTTTATATTTTATTCGTTGCTATTAAAAGTTTACATCTCTCTTCTAACAGCTCGCCGGTTTCAATACTCAATTGTTTAGTGCTTTATACAATGCTTTGCTTGAAAAGAAAATTCCAAATATCGACACTACTACACCAAACACAATCATGATGTAATCTAGAGCAATTTGCTGCCAGTTTAAATCTTTTTTCCTCAGGTACAGATGCGCTACACAAGGCAGAATACAGTTAAATAAAGGAAGCGATAAATTGCCAAAAAAGGATGTTAAAAGACCAAAATGCGGAATAAAAGCTGCAGCTAGAAGCGTAACAGTAACAAGCAAAACTCGGAGCCCTACAAAATAAACTAATCTCGGCAATTTAACTTTCGTCCGCAGATGAAAATAAAGAAATGATTCTTCGATGTACTGAAAAACTGCAAGTAGAGGCAGAGCGTAAGAAAATAAACAGCTTATGACAAATACAGTGCTGACGATAACATGAGGCGCACTGTTTGGAAGATTGTTAATTACAATCTCATCTGTGGCAAAAGAGAACGAAAGAAAACCAAAAATGGAGAAGGTTAACTTGAATACGACTGCAGCGATATAGGCAAGTGCTAAAGCTCGTCCAAATTTGGATTTGTCAGCCATGCTTCCCTCAACAGAAGGAACAATAGGGGCTGAGCCGTAGCTGAACATAATGATCCCTAGGGAAACAAGAAAGCCTTCCGTGTCCCAGAACAAGAGATCTTTGGCGTTCCACTGTGATTTGTGGGTAGCTCCGTACCACAAGATTACCGCTGCAGTTCCCAGTAAAGCTGCAATGCCAATGACGCTCAGCCAGGCGATCTGTGACAACGACTTCAAAAATGTCGACGGAAGAACAACAGCAGCCGCAATGCACGTCCAGATTGCTGGTGTGAGGGGTACTGACGGGAATGCTGATGTCATCAGCGAGCCACACAAGATAAGATATGAAGTCGCGATGACAGTCAAATCAAAACACTGCACAGCGGCTACCATAGTTCCACCAAAACGAGGCCACATAGCTTTTCCGATCTCATTCCACGAGGAACGCACGCGTACGTCGCCATGGATATCGTCTTTCTTGTACAGACACTCAATCAGCACTTTGGCTGTGAACCAGTAGACAAAAGGCATGACAATAAAGGCTGCGACCGCTGCTATCCCACCTTTAGCTACAGCGAACGGTAGCGCTAAGAAACCAACTCCTTCAATAAAGTTGATAATGTTTAGTGTTGCTTTCCACACAGAAGCACGACCGTTGTCAAGGGCAATTAGTGGCGTTTTCTCGCTCATGGACAGGGTCTCACCGGATTCGTCAACAAAAGGGGAGGGGTGCTCTTGATTTGTGAACACACTAACACTAGTCTCATTATTGAAGCAGTTCTCCATGATCGATGCTGAAACATGAAAAAAAGATAGAATAATCTACCAATCTTAAAACAAAGTGACACCGCGTAGAGGCGTAGCTACCCTAAGGCTTAGGCCCTGGTCACAAATTTTTACGAAAATTCGTTAACTGGTGGAACGTATTACATTAAATTTGCCCCAAAGCAACGATGTTGTTTCCCTGGGGCCGCGGCCGGGAGCCAGCAGAGGCCTTTCGTACTTCCGGCCAATCACGAAGAATCCTCTGAGTCGGAAATGTCAGTCTCATCTCCTGTTATCCTCCCGCTGGGTACGATGTCGCTCATTCCCAGACTCGTCCCCAGTCCTCTTGTGAGTCCGTTTCGAGTCTAGAAGACTGGATGAAACTGAAACTTCGCGTCAAGTTTGAGTGACTGTTTGCGCGTACATTCCTATTTATCTAGCGGTTTACGGTCAAGAAATTAAGAAATTGCGGTCTTAAGGGGAAAACGAAAGCTTTTTGCGTTCTAGGAAAAACAAAATAAATATATATTAATAATAAATAATATATTAATATGGCCGAGTTTACGGAATACTTCCAATAATTTCCCTGCGAGCAGGCTCAACGTCTAGGCTTTTATAGATTGTGCAAGCATAATTTTTGGCATAATTGGAGCTAAAAAGCATAATTTGTGAAACGAGCACTGCCACGGCATAATTAGCAATTTTTAGCACTTTTTGGAGCATAAATTCATAAAATGTAGTAAATATGGTGTACTTTCTACAGAAATAAATGAAATTTAGGTAGTTTGTTCTTGCAATGCGTGTTTTAGCTATACAATTGTGATTGTTAAGTCGTTGGAGGCATTTTACAAACGGTTTAGAGATGCGAGCAGCTAATTTGGACAGCTGACGGCCGTGATAAACTGCCATAAACACAAATAAATTTACAACAACAGTTTATTTAAAAAACATCATAATTTGGTGTCGTTATTGCGCACCTCTATGTATAGAATCTACGTGAGCATAATTTCGGAAATCAGAAGCATAATTTGGGAATTCTGGCATAATTTTTGCATAATTTGGCAAAATTTTGAGCACTGCTAGTAGCATAATATGCCACTTTTAGGAGCACAATCTATAAAAGCCTATCAACGTCGGTTCGGCGGGCAGCTTCGCCGCTCACGTACTCGCTCACGTGTCGCGGGCTCGCGGCTTCGCCGATCACGTGTCACGGCTTTGCCGTGCATACATTTCACAAACGTGCAAAGCCTGCTCGCAGGCTGCCCTATAATCATCCCTCTTTTTCTGCTGCTGTTTGAACTACGGTTAACACAGGAAAATATAATGTTGAACGGGAAAAGTACTTAAATAGCATTTAGTAATTTTGGAACCGATAGCTGTAGATAACTTGCGGTGTGTTATTTAAAATTATGATTGTTTTGAAAGTCAATGTGTATCCATCTGACGGACTCGAAGATCAAAATGCTCCAGGCGTTGTCAATCGATAGAAATCGATATTGGGAATCAATTGATACAATCGATGTTTAATCAGCTAAATCGGAGCCACCATACTAAGCTAAAGCGAACTTATCAACTCACTGTCTTAAAAAATGCGACTCAGTTATTAGAAAATCAGATATAAAAACTAATTTGTTAAAACATTACAATAAAAAGTTATTTAAAAATGTAGCTTACTCTTAAAAGATGACACTGAAGTTAACGTTATTTCACGAACTTCTAGAGGCAAGCGAGTTCCAGTCTGCAATGGCATGATACTTAAAACACTGCTTTCCCCAGTTTTTTTGTTTTTTTTGTTTTTCGTGCGAGTATTGTACGTCTTGTACCTGTGCACGTCCTTATTTGTAATAAAATTAAAATCATAGTCAATCAGGCCAGTAAAAAGCTTGTAAGCTGTTGCACATCTGTGAAATTTTTACCGAAGTTCCAGCTTCTTCCAGCCCAAATTACGTAATGCCTCTGTTGAGGATGACAGCATTGGTAGGTGTAGCACAACTTTGGCCGCTTTGTTTTGAGGAATCTGAAGGGATTCCATCGGGACAAGATTATTTTTGTCACCCATACTAAATCAGCGAAATCCAAGATTTGGTAAAATTAGGGTATTATTTCACAAACGTCAGCCTGCTCGCAGGTTACGTAATAATAGACCCTATATTTCGGCTGCTGTTTGAGAACTGTTTGAACTATTTGACTCTGTTATTACATACGGTTAACACAGAAAAATATAAAGTTGAACGGGAAAAGGTACTTAAAAGGCATTTAGCAATTGTCAAAACGATAGCTGTAGATAACTTGCAGTGTGTTATTTAGAATTATTGTTTTGAAAGTCCATGCGTATCCATCTGACGGATTCGAAATCCAATTGCTCCAGGCGTTGTCAATCGATAGAAATCGATATCTGGAATCAATTGATACAAACGATATTCGAGTCAGCTAATAGGATGGACTTACCTTTAAGGAAATCGGAGCACTAAACAAGATGGAGCGAACTTATCAACTCACGCGACTGTATACACTGTATGCTAATCAGAAAAAATATATATTTACGTATTATTGTTGCACATGTAGTAATATGCACATGTAATTATATGTAAATCACTTGACCGTTTGCACAGCAACGTGTAACATTATGTTTGGAAAATACCAAACAATGATGTACCATAGTTTTAAAAGCTCCTCTTTTCGGCTTCTTTGTCAATGACAATGGCCTGGACAATGGCCGTACGTTGAATGTTTTAATTAAATGTTCCAGGGGGGGGGGGGGGGGGGAAGAAACGAGGTCTGGGACCGAGTAGCGATGCTCTCACAACTTGCAAAGCGATCAATTCACGATGTAGTCAGCGGGTTTTGGACGATGATGCAACAGGCAATCTTTTCCCGCGAAATGGAAGTTGCTATGTCGTGGAATCACTTATTTTAAAGGGGTTCAATTCTCTTAACTAAAAATCTAAAAGCAGCGTGTTTAAATCCGAAAATTTCCTCATCGTCGTGTAGTTTTAAGAACGCAGAATTTTGTGATGCCGTGCTACTTTTCAGTGCTGAAATGCAAATGTTTGACATGTTTGTACCACGATTTTCAACTGGCCCACACGGGGATTGTAAATGAAGTAAAACAAAGAAAGACCAAGTCAACAAACAACCTCAAACAATAGAGCAAGAACAATAGCTCCGACCAGCGCGGGAATATTCGATCGCCACGTTTTCATTACCATTCCCGTGATGGTTTTATTTCATAACAAACACCACATATTGACACCAAGAACCTTTCCGGAGAAATTTTCGCTGCTTTAAAGTCAAAACTTAGAAAGTCTTTTTTATTACTACATATATAAAAAAAATCGAACTCTCTCACTGGTCCCATGTTTTTGTTTTGGCAAGTTCACAAAGAAAGGAGCTGCTCATGCGCCTTAGAGACATCCGCTGACTACCGCCCCGATGATTGCTTTGCAAGTTGTGAGAGCATCGCTCAGATTTCATATAAGAGAATGTATGGGAAGTTGCTTCCCCCCCCCCCTGAAATGTTCCTTTCAGATGTACGAATAACTGATAACTTATTGTTACAGTAGAACCCCGGTAACCGGAACTCTAAAAAGGTAAGGTAATCTTTATTTCCACACGGTTAAAACATCAGCTTTTTTAAAACACTGCATACAATCCTTATATAAACAATAAATCTCTAGTGATAAGCTAATTATAAAGAAAAAGCTGTTTTCCACGAATGCTGTGCCTTTTAGTACTTGTTTTACCCTTTGTCTCTGTACGAATCTAGTCTACGTGCGAAACCATTCAAACGAAAATGAGCTTGATTTGCACGAAAATAGACCTGTAGGTGAAACTCATTTTCATACGAATGGTTTCGCACGTAGACTCGTTTTGAAACAGAGGCAAAGGGTAACTCGGAAATGGCCTATTGGGTAAAGCTATTTTTGTAATAGTTAGTGCGCGGTAGTGGAACATTGAGTTTATTCTCAGAGTCCCTATAAAGGTTGTACGCGGTTTCTCGTTTTTCAAATTTAGAGAAAAGAGAGTCAGTGGAGCGGAGCAGGGGGGACAGGGAGGGGGGGGCTGTAGCCCCCCAAACGAAAATTTGGGGGGTTCATTAATCTTCGGGAAAGTTCGAAAAATGATTGGAAACGTTCGTTTGGCGTTCGAACAACAATCGGAGAATCTTCGGAAATCTTCGGTCTAGAAAATGCTCAGAAAACGAAAAGTTGCTAAAACGGAGTACTTTTAAACCAGTCTTCCTCCCCACGTTCCAAAACGCTCCGCCGCCTCTACAGCTGGGTCATGACTTACGCGAAAAAATAGCCAGGCCACACAGGATAATGGCGGACGGAAGTGTGGGCGATGCTTCTGCGTATGTAGAGTTTAAAAATTGCGTCAGACGGTCTTCATCTATTATTATCACTCAGTCTCTCCTTTTTCTACACAGCTGAAGACAATAGTTCGTTTAAAATGTTGTTTATATTTTATTCGTTGCCATTTCCTACAATTATACACCATTAAAAGTTTACATCTCTCTTCTATCATTGATTCTTACTCAAAGAAAACTAAAGCTCACCGGTATCAATTCTTATTTGTTGAGTGCTTTATACAATGCTTTGCTTGAAAAGAAAGTTCCAAATATCGACACTAACACACCAAATACAATCATGATGTAATCTAGAGCAATTTGCTGCCAGTTTAAATCTTTTTTCCTCAGGTACAGATGTGCTACACAAGGTAGAATACAGTTAAATAACGGAAGCGATAAATTGCCAAAAAAGGATGTTAAAAGACCAAAATGCGGAATAAAAGCTGCAGCTAGAAGAGTAACAGTAACAAGCAAAACTCGGAGCCCTACAACATAAACTAATCTCGGCAATCTGACTTTCGTCCGCAGATGAAAATAAAAGTATGATTCTTCGATGTACTGAAAAACTGCAAGGAGAGGCAGAGCGTAAGAAAATAAACAACTTATGACAAACACTGTGCTTACAATAACATGAGGCGCACTGTTAGGAAGATTGTTTATTACAATCTCATCTGTGGCAAAAGAGAACGAAAGAAAACCGAAAATGGAGAAGGTTAACTTGAATACGACTGCAGCGATATAGGCAAGTGCTAAAGCTCGTCCAAATTTGGATTTGTCAGCCATGCTTCCCTCAACAGAAGGAACAATAGGGGCTGAGCCGTAGCTGAACATGATGATTCCAAGGGAAACAAGAAAGCCTTCCGTGTCCCAGAACAAGAGATCTTTGGCGTTCCACTGTGATTTGTGGGTAGCTCCGTACCACAAGATTACCGCTGCAGTTCCCAGTAAAGCTGCAATGCCAATGACGCTCAGCCAGGCGATCTGTGACAACGACTTCAAAAATGTCGACGGAAGAACAACAGCGGCCGCAATACACGTCCAGATTGCTGGTGTGAGGGGTAGTGACGGGAAGGCGGATGTCATCAGCGAGCCACACACGATAAGATATGAAGTCGCGATGACAGTCAAATCAAAACACTGCACAGCGGCTACCATAGTTCCACCAAAACGAGGCCACATAGCTTTTCCGATCTCATTCCACGAGGAACGCACGCGTACGTCGCCATGGATATCGTCTTTCTTGTACAGACACTCAATCAGCACTTTGGCTGTGAACCAGTAGATAAAAGGCATGACAATAAAGGCAGCGACCGCTGCTATCCCACCTTTAGCTACAGCGAACGGTAGCGCTAAGAAACCAACTCCTTCAATAAAGTTGATAATGTTAAGTGTTGCTTTCCACACAGAAGCACGACCGCTGTAAACGGGAATTAGTGGCGTTCCCTCGCCCATGGACACGATCTCACAAGCTTCGTCATCAAAACCCGCAATAGGGTGCTTTTGATTTATGGACACACTGACACTGGTCTCATTGTTGAAGTTCTCCATGATCGATACTGAAACATAAAAAACATATAAATTAAAACCTACCAATCCTAAAACAAGGGTTTCCATCTAAAGGCGTAGCTACCCGATAAATTCGTAGACCCTGGCCACAAATTTTGTAGGAAAATTCGTTAATATGTTGTTTCCCTGGGTGCCATAAGAGACTTTTCTTACTTCCGGCCGTTCCCGAAGAATTTTAGCCGGAAATGTCAGTCTTATCTCCCGCTCTCTGGGCGAGGCATTTCTCCCCTTTGGTACCCCCCTTCCCCCCCCCCCCCGCCCATCCCCGCGTGCCCGCCACTTTCCCGCGTGCTGGGAATGGTGTCGCGCGTTTCAGCCTTCGGTTGGGAAGCAGCGCGAAGAACGGCGACTGAACAATAACGCTTTTTTCGCGCTGCTTACCGGCACGGGGTGGCGGGATGCCGGTTTTCAAGCGAAATTAGGTGGTTTTTACTGACACGCCGCCAAAAATAAATCCAAAGCTATCGAGTCAAAAAAATCAAGAATATTACAGGTTGTAGAAAACTGCTATATAAACTACTTGTCCAAGTCTCAGGTCTGTACGTTATTCCGTACTCGAGTAATAGTCCGGCGGCTTAGCTCGAAATTTTACTTGAATTGTGCACTTTTTGATACAAGCATGAAACTTGGCACAATGAAAGTGGTCACCAACAGAAACTTTTTCAGATATAGTGCCAAGCCCGAAAAACACCGGTTTCCATGGAAACCTTAATTTATTAACCCTATTCAGACCGAGCTTTTTTGGATCTTTTCAGACCTCCGTAACTTCCAGAATATTTCAGCAATCACAATGAAACTTAGGGAATATATAGTATGTTCAAACTCCTATCTTTTGGTATACGTCACATTTAAAGATGACGTCACATGACGTGACAATTACATCATAATGTTAAAACAGCCGCCATCTTGGATCCGCCATCTTGGATTTCAATTTTTTTCCAAAACGTCATAAAACCGCCCAAAACTACTGCAACGTACTCAAAATAAAAAAAATTGTGCTTAAAAACCGTAAAATGATGAAAATAATTGCATTAAAATTATTTTTCATTAATAGAAACACGAAAATTACAAAATTGGGAAAACATGTCTGTCAAAATGCCGTTGCTATGGTGACGTCAAGTTCTTGATACAACAACTCACCCTACCAAATTATTTCCAGATAAACTTTAGATAAACTCGCAAAGTTTGGTAGCGTTTGGTTGAATCTTGAAAAAGTTATAAGCGTTCAAAGTCAGCGAGGGCACGTTCCGTCCCTCCCAGTCTGGATAGGGTTAAAATCAATGAAATTTCGTGAAATATTTGTTTGTCCTGGTTTATAGACAAATACTATTATGCCAATTAGTGATACCAAGTCGCACGTATAAAATTTAGAATGAAATGCTGTAATTTAGACTGTTCTTAGCCCTATATTTTCCTTTTTTTCTTCTGTTAGCGAACGGTTCATCGATCGAGAGACCTGGACGCTAGCGCAAAACGAAAGACGCGAGGGAGCAGAGGGCGGGGAACGAAAAATCTTTTTCCATGCAATAATTTCCTATTAAATTGTTGGTATCAAAAAGATGGTAAAAAATAACAATTGTAAGCCTAATTAAAAGCATTGATATCTGTATTTATGAATAAAAATCAACAGTAAAAGGTTTATAAAAGTACAAGAAGAAATACTTTGTGGGGAAGGGGCAGGGGGGCCTCTCGGCTGAAAATTTCATTGCTGTTTACTAGCTGAAAATAGGAAATTGGCGTTGGCACTATATCAAGAATTGATTAGTATGCGAATGCTTGTAATCCTGCAAAGTTTGGTGCTTGTATCAAAAATCGCACAATTCAGGAGCTAAACCGCCGGACTATAACAAAATTTACTTGAAGCGCATGGCTTAACCATCAAGCGTGGCTTCTAGAGGAGGGAGCGAGAAGGAACAGAACCATGGCTTTCATTGCAAAAGACAACATAAACTAAAGATAGAAATTAATCATAACACCTATCCAATCAAATAAAATCGAACTAAAAATAAATCGAACCCAATCGAACACCAATCATTCGATTAGGTACGGTAATCGAACAAATCGAACATCTATTTTGCTGTGAGTTCGATTTTCGAACCAATCGAACTAAATGGAACACAATCGAATTAAATCGACTCTATTTTGTTTGGAATCCGTCTCTTGATAAGTAATCACGCAGGACTAATGAGGGGGACGGTGCACCGTCCAAATGTCCGCAATATAAACAAACAGGAGTTCGGTTATCGAACGTTACGTTCAATTAAGTACGATTGTCGACTGTTCGGTAATCGAACGTTTGATTTTGTTCGATTGTCAACTGTTGATTGTCAATTTGTTCGATTATGTACGATTACCGAACCCAATCGAATACCGAACGTTCGATTGGATACGCCGGGCACTTTTGATGCCAGTGAAGAGCACTTTGACAAATAAATTTCACGTGACCACCAGGTGCAAACAGAAACCATTATGTAATCATACAGTGTAATCTAATAACTTTGATCTTGCAACATATATAGGTCGATCGGACAAGTCAAAGAAATCACAACGACCAGCAAAACTAGATATAATCATTTATCTCTTTGCGCCACAGTCATTCGAGTGACTGTGTTTTGGCCAGCGTCACGCGACGCTTTTTAAAGCATCGTTACGTAATACTCGTGGTATCGGGCGCGACGGACTCTGAAAATCTCACGAGAAACCACGCTATAAAATGTAATAATACAATAAACCACTCCAGTAGCAAACTTCAAGATTCGACGGCCTACGATTAGTTGCCGTTTTTAATAGCAAGAGCTGTATTAAACGCTTCTTTATATTTTTGGCTTGTCACCTCTTACTCCTTTGCCGTGACACTTCTTTAGCTAAAATGACGAATAGTCATTTTACAGTTTTTAATGGACTGCGAAGTTCTAAATCTAAGTTATAGGACACTTACCTGAAAGCGGTGACTTCGGAAAATGTTTAGATCGGTTTGATTCTCGGGATTGCAGCTACATCGCTAAATAACTCGGCCATGGAATATTGCAAATACCAGTATTTACTCGAGTCACGTTCAGTGCAGAGTCCACGAGTGAAGTCGAGGCTTCCAAATATGGCGTGAAGTTTGTTGACAATTTGCCAACCTGCTGAGTCATGCAGATCAACCACACTTCAACCACAACCACACAAAGAACTTTTAATATTTTGGTAAGAGGTGCTCTTGAGGGATTTTTTTTGGCCACGATCGTTAATACCCTTTGTCATTTCAGACTGTGCGCTGTAGCGCTACGCAGACGTCTTTTGGCTCGTCACGCAATCTTTCCTCCAAAAGATTGCGTGACGAGCCAAAAGAACGCCTGTGTTAAGGAAGCTACCTGCTCTGCGGAAATTATCATTTTCTTATTCTAAAAAAAGTGATTTGCTGCAGAGTGTCAGACCCATATAGGGGCGAGGGGAATGATGGCCAGAACCCAGAACCCCTACACCGCTTTGCCGTGAAGCACTGAAACGAGCTCAAGGCCCTAGTTTTTGGCGTCTAAAGCCCAAAGTCCTGGAGCCCCAAACTCCTTTGCGACCGTGATTTGCAATAACTTAGCATCTCTTATGTAATACCGTAAAATTCCGGTTATAAGCCCTCCCACTTATAAGCCCCCCGGTTATAGGCCCATTTATCTGGCAACAAAAAAATACATCCGATTATAAGCCCTCCCGGATATAAGCCCCTCTCTGCCGGATGACAGTCTGAACAGGGCTAAATGTTGCTTTATTATGCGTTTTTAACTTAAAAACGTATTTCGATCAACACTCCCAACTCTCCCTGGCTTGGTTCGAAATGTTTTTTTATTCCGCTTATAAGCCCTCCCGGATATAAGCCCCTCCGTTCATAAGCCCACCCAAAACCCCTTACAAAGTTGTATAAGCCCAGGGCTTATCACCGGAATTTTACAGTATATTCAGTGCAATGTTGAGGAAATCAATATTACAAACTTGAGCTAACAAACCTGGGAAGCCATGTATGAAATGGAGGTTTCTTGACCCAGGAGGGGTACTCCAGCTTGTAAATGATGGGGATGATCGAATGGAGGCAAAACTCAGGACCCAAAAAAATCCCTAGTAAGTCTTCCGACATTACCCAAAAAAATCCCCGGACCAAAAATAACCCCCCAAAAAATCCCTTGTCAAATTACCCCTAAATTGCCAGGAGGAGCAATAACATAACACAAAGAAAATCATAAAAAATTGAATGCTTTTGTTTTTAATTTGTTTTTAATACCCAAAAAATTCCCTATTTAAATCAAGTCACCCAAAAAAATACTTGCCAAATTTTCCAACCCCAAAAAATCCTGGAATCGAAAATTTCAAACCCAAAAAAATCCTTCGATCATCCCCGTCATTTACAAGCCGGAGTACCCCCCTGGGCTTCTTGATCTGGAGTCTTACACAGTTACTTGTATCCATTAGGCCTGGGATAACTCCCATATGAAAGGGACTGGGATGCCCACCAGAAAATTTGAATTAAACCTTGTTTTTTAAAGCTTGTTTGGACCACTTAATCATGCAATAAAGACAACAATCGTACGTACGTGGGCCGTCGATGGGCAGCTACATATATTTTCCATTTGGGACAAATACAACTGCCAAGGGAGGGAAGGGATGGGGAAATACAACAACTCAGGGAGCGAACGAACCGATTAAAGCGACACGAGGTTACAAAAATGAAATGCGATTCTTAGCTTAGTAGCTCACAATTAACTTGTATTAACTATTAATACCACTAAAAGATACTCTTTTTCATGCCTGATCAGTCTAGACTGCCAACACAGTTTGATGGCTTTAATTTTTATTTCTTCATGTGTGCAACCGTAAGCAAGACCTTGCCCCCAGGCTATTAGGCCACAAACAGCAAACTTGTGATAGGGTTAAAAGTAGAAATTTATTACAGGCAACAACATTTATTTTTTCAGGTGCCAACACTTTCAACATTTTCTGGACTCGTCATTTCTTCATCTTGGTTGACAGGCAACAGAGGTTTAGTTGATGTGAGTGTATACGACCCCATTCCTGCAGCTTTCTCGGCTTCTTCTGGTGTGTAAGGGACTTCCCTTAACATTTTCACTCTGACAAAAAGAACAAATGTCGTGTCATTGAAACCGAATGGCAGTATTAATATTATTAAAAGACAGATCATGAATTGAAAATTAATGAAATAAATGAAATGAGAGAACAAAAACATACTTCTTCCTATGAACTCTTGATTTTATGTGATCTTTTAAAGACTTTTCATCAACAAAGTACCTCCTATAAAAAAAGAGAATAATATTATGTTCAGTTATTTATTACGGCTAAGTTTTGAAAGTCACGAACCTCATTACTTTTAGATTTAGCACCGTTTCCTATCGCTACCTTCGAAGGGTCACAACTTTCAAGGCCCAGCTTCTTGCGGCTAGCTAAAATGTGCATTATGTGGGCCAAATTATTCATAGGTAAAATGAAAATGTTTTCAATAAATAGAGGATGAAAATGATAAATCTTGTTGGAAGCATTCATATTACATCAAAACAGAGTAATATATTTAATAAAATTGCTCTTGGAATAAGGATCATCTAAAACAAGTAGTTTTCATACAGCTAATTGTTAAATCTGTTTATATTTCCATGGATTGACCAGATAGAGAAGAAGACGGGTACAAGTACTCCTTCAGTTTTCTTAGGGTCCATCAAGCGGCCAAACATGCAAGCACATGAGAAAATCTCATCCTTTGCATGTCTTGAGAAGATGCACACGCATGGGTAAATTTTTTTTCACATACTTGCATGCTTGCCCACTTGAGTGGCCCTGGTTTTCATATTATCGCAGACGAACACAATGGATTACAGAAGATCACAGAATTGTAGGTCCTGCAATCTGTGATCGTATGGAAACACACAGTTGCGTTTGACTGCGATTGATCACAGACGATTGTAAACATCTGCATAAAATTGAACCAAGTTCTATTCCCTGCAATCGACTGCGATCGCTGGTGATCGTGTGCCATCGTTGCGATCATATGGAAACAAAATTGCTATCCATTGCGATCGAAACTTATCCCATAATATTGTTAATTGATCCCATCATTCAAAACCATTAAACACGTCTGCGATCATGGAAACAGTTCGCTCTGCGAACCTTGCAATCACACAGTTAAGAAAATTTCTGCAATTTTGTGATCGTTGGTGATCCATTGCCATCGTCTATGTTCATATGGAAACCAGGCTTCAATATATATGCCAAGGCCCTAAATACACGCTGAAGATCTTCGGCGTAACCTACATAAAACTGAGCCTGGGTGCCACGGAAATATTGCAACAGATAATGGGGCTATATTGCTAGCTAATATCATAGCTAAAGTTCCATATTATAACCCCATAACTCTTTTGCATATACCGGTAGTTTATGAAGTTTGTTAGTCTGGTACTAAGTATATGTAAGAAACAGTATGAAAGAAACTGGGGCTATATGACAATCTTTGCCTTATGATCGTACTACATTTAACCATAATATTGTCAAACCAAACTTACGCGCATTGTATACAGTAATATTGCCCTGAGCCTGGTAGATCCATGTCGCACTCTTGTGATTTCAGTTTAGCGGCGTTTTTTGGTTGCATGTCCTCGTGAATTTGATCGAGATCCTTTGTTCGTCTCCTAGTGCGATATTTTTTCTTAAGATGTTTGTCGTTCTTGTGCATTCGTTTTCTCCTCAACCGGCCCATTTCTCAAGCTAATTTTCTTGTTATTTCTTCTGAGAATTGCGTTCTGAGATCCAAGATGGCCGGCGAAAGCAGAATCTTCCAGGCGCCGTGCTAAAATGAGGTGAACTGGGTGCAAGGAGATTTCATTTTGTACCTGGGGAGTACCCAAGGGATAATAACGGCATATCAAATGTTAAATCTGCAAAAAATGGTGTGTAAAATCGAACATTTGTAGAAGAAACTCTCATAAAAATGTTTAATAGCATTTCGCTAAATACTATAAATCTCGAATGAACTACCTTTTGGTAAAAAATCTCCAATAGTCTCTCCCCCTCTCCCCTCTCCCTGAAGGGCTATTTTGTACATCATTCTTGAGTTGCCTGCGTGCAGCACATCAGAAATCAGAAATGTTGTTTTCTTGTCTCGGATTTTAGGAGGGAGGCAATGTCAACGTTGTCACGACTTAAATGAAAGGGAAAATCATCATGAGTTGATTAAGAAGGTTTTCACTTGTATTTTTCCTTCTTCAAGTGTGAATTTGGACAGATATGAACGAGCCGTTTCCCGTTATCGGAAGCCATTTCGAAGAGCAGCAGGAAATATCGAACTCTTCGCAAAGGAAAAACGACTTTCTCTTGGACGTGAGTTTAAGTTCTCACCGTCACGTCGAACCAGTAATTGAAAGAAGGTCAGGGCATTTGTCACCTGAGAGAACCAAAAGATACGGAATGACAGATTTTAGTGATTTAACTGTCGAAAAGAACTTGTTACAAGAATTCGACCCGCTGTCATCTCAAAATGCAACTGACGAAGAAGGCCCTGCGCCAGAAAACACGAAACCATCCTTTGGAAGATTAGACTCGAGAGAAAAGATGGAATTGCATCGAGCTTCGGGACTTATTTTAGGCCGTATTAAAGAAACTAGCTTAGCAAATACAGTCAGTTCGAGTGAACAAGCAACAGCTAGCGGTCTTGACACAGAACCTGTTGATGGTACACACAGTCTTAGTCTTTACGAAAACGACGAAGCATTAGAAAGTTTTGAAGACAAAGATGTTCTTGATAATGCTGCTGCCCAGCAAGGTAAGGTTTCCCATGCACCCTTACAAGAATAAAGCAATTAACTAATTAGTTTTAATTTGTTTATATCAGGTGACACTGGTTTTCTTTTGTCTGTCAAGTGATGTATTAGTTCGGGGGTATTTAGCAAATCGACCACATTTTTCATGGTAGACCATAGAAATGATGTCATGCATAATATGTTCAAAACTCAGCAGGAATCACAAGCCATGAGGCAAGTGGTTTCACTGCAAAGTTTTGGATATTTTGTGGTGCCATTTCTACGGTTTATAAGGGCCAATTTATATTGTCTTAGTACTTGAGACAACCCTCCCCGTGAGTAACCCTGGCTGAGCTAACTCACTTTTTCCTTTGGAGAATTGAACCAGCAACGGTTTACATTCAACCAACCGTTTACACGTATTCATCTCAAGGGGTGAGACAACTGGGGTGAGCGAGTTGTCTGGCCTTGACAAGTAGGGTAACCCTGGTAATTGGGACTACTTTTTCTCTTATAAACACTTTGGCTTGCCTATCCAGGGCAACTCGTGGAGTGCCAAGTGTCACATAATACCTAGATTTTAGGTTTCAAAGCACAGATTGTTATTAAAAGAACAAAACATCACTTACAATAAAATTATCGAATAAATGAAAGAAATTCAATGGAGGGAGGACAACTGAGTATTTGAAGATAATAGGGGTTCGACTGTAATTACCCAGGGTCAACTTTGTCTCAGCTTGCAATTTTCTTTTCAGCTTGAAATTCTTTCAGCTATGAATTTCCAAGTTAATGTAATGAGGATTAACTGCTACATTTTGGATATTGAATTGGCTCTGCAATGTGTAAATTCTTGACATCCAAGGGTGGCGGGGTGGTGGGGAGATTTGAAAATGGCACTGACAGTGGTATCATGGGGTATCATTAATTTTTGCTATAAGTGTATTTTTGGACTATTGATTCATAGCTTATTACATGAAATTTTCGCGACACTTTAATTTCGCGAATTTTGCGATTCCAAAAAAAAGCGAAATTAAAGTGACGCGAACAATAAGTGTCGCGAACATAACATGACGCGAAAATTAAGTGACTCACATTATGCCAACAATCAAGAAAAAATAAGTTGAGTACCACTGAAGGAAGGAATTTTCAATGTAAATGGATGTTGTCGTCAATTGACTCAAGAACAGTAACTCATACACGTACAAGCATGACCTACAGTACTTGTAGACATTGTGGAAACTGCTCTGTTGTTGCTATTGCCGAGAATTAGTCCCGCCCTTGCGTTTTTGTTAATTTTGACGTTATTGTTCCTTTGATGAAGTCTTTTTATTTAATTTAAGGGCATGTTAAATGGTATTGCCAAGGAAATGTAAATTGTGTCGTACTCAAAAACGCGAAATTAAAGTGATTCAAAATACAAAATTTTCGCAAAATCGCGAAATTTAAGTGTCGCGAAATATGCGCACCTCAAAATCGCAAAATTAACATGTCGCGAAAATTTCATGTAATAAGGTAGCTTCATTTTACACCTATCCCTTGCTAAATCGTCTTGTAAATCTCCCTGGCAGTAGACTGGAGCATACCCCCTGGGAGAAGAATACCCAGTAGGAGTTAACAGTATCCCCTAGGAAAGAGGCCTTCCAAGGGGTTAAAAGCGACAAGCGACATGACCCTGAATACTTGCAACACAGGAACATTTTAACAGCGACAAGCAACATCATTATGGCACTGAAATGTGACAGCGACACAATGTGACATTAACACAATTAGCAAGAAAAACGAGAGGAACATTTACAGCTATTGGCTAGGCGACATTAATTCTTAGAAACATGCCACATTGCGACACAGCTAGCCCCCTTGGAAGGCTTCAGGAAAGCATAGTAACCCCTGAGTGAAGAGTAAAGACAAATTTAACCGAGCACAGCTGCTAATTTAGCAACAACAAATGTTGTTTGTTGCAATATTGTTACACCATTTTACCGTTTGTCTTAACAGGTGTAGCAGAAGTAAATTCATCAGAAACAAAATCTACTTTCATTCAGCAAGGCTTGAGTGCAATAAATGATAACTTTCGTGATATCGCCCGACATCGCATACTATCAGTGGCTGGTAAGCGGTTATTTATCACTGTTATTTTCGATACCATACATTATTATAATATGACAAAGGTAGTCAGAAAACCAATTATTACTTAAATCCAGTCCAATATTTCTAAGTAGGTATTGCTCCAAGTGATCCTTCATGAATTTGTGCATTGTAATGGCTTACTGCTACAAACGTAAAAAAAATAAACTTGAATTGTATAAACAACCCTCTTGTAGCTTTTATTTGTTTGTAAAACAATGTTATTTTGGAAATTCTTTTCCAACCGAATGACTCAGTGGGTCCTTGGCCAGAATCCTGTACATACTTTTTACCCTTTCCACTTTAATTTGCTCATATCTATAAAAATCTTTTTCAGTCATGTAATAAATCTCTTGTTAACTAAGCTTGCTCTCGCAGGCCTGGGATCATACTGTGCGAATATCAGCTGAAGGTCTTTACTGTTCAGACCTTCCTGCTCTTGGCCCGTACTGTCGAGACCTTGGACCGATATTCTCCTGGTATGGCCCTCACCCTTGGTTAATAAGATGTACAGTACTTATGGGATTGGACTAACTTAGAGAGGGTTTTACTGGGCAGGGGTTATTTCCAAAACAAGAACTTAGTAGATTAGAAAACTGGAAATGATACATAAAATTTTGGACTAGTCAACTTTCCAAGGAGGAATACAGAAAATTGTCAGTTTCTAAGTTTGTAATGGCAACTGTTTAAATTTAAAGTGAAAATGAAGGTAATGTTAACAATTACTGACACTACATTTTAGATTTTCGCCACTTCCCTGACCAGTGACTATAACTGATAAACGTAAGGACATTTAGAGCAGTTTTCAATTGAGTGTCGTAAAACCAAAACCAAAGTAATCACTCTGGCCAATCACAAAGGACGGAGAGCAACCCATTGTCCAATCAAAACTCGAAGCAATTACACGAAGCGTGGGAAAACATGAGCGAGCAAGTCACAATTGGTTTTGGTTTTACTTCTGATTGGTTGAGAAAGTGGCGCGAGATTTTTAAGCCAATCACTAAGCGGGCAATTCCATGTGAGAATGTGAAAAATTTAGATTTTTAAAAAGTGATTGGACATAAAATCATACCCTGTATTATATTGTTGACAAGTTTTAGTACATAGAAAAATAAGTTTCAGTTCGCTTGTGATAGCAATGCATTCAGGGGGGGTCTCCAAAGTAAGTGTTTATTTTTTTAATAAACAATAGGTGAGAGACAAATTTTTTAACTTGCTTTATAAAATGTGGAAATGATTTGTGTCTACAAACAGTTATATCAGAAGAAATACCTCAAAGGAGTTAATACATAAAAAATATAAATTTCACCCTGAACGTTTTGAAAAAATAGTTATTAACAAAGTAAATTTTGTTACGGACGTTACGTAACGTCCGTAACGTTTACACAATCTTTTTCCATTTTTAAAACAAACATGTAAAAGATTTCAAAGATATTTCTGCCACAAAGCTAAATATTCGTTAGAAACACTTTGGTAAAAAGCAGTCCCTGAAAAACTGCAACATTTTCCAAATCAAAGGCTCTTCGAGCAACCTCATGGTAATTCGATGAAGTGGCGTCCTTCGCTTTGTTTTTCAAATAAACGTTCAAGAATGTAACGGTCTCACTTCATTTGCCTTTAAATGCTTTTTTTTTTTCATGTGAGTTGCGTCAATGGGTCACTGATGCTTTGTGCTCTCCGGCTTCGAAGCGCAAATTCTATTTTTCACCACCAAAATAAATTGTAACCTTTGAATATGGTTTTTACTGTCTTAGATGCGATAAATTGTGTGTTCAATTACTTTTCTGTCAGCACATATATAATATACATACCGGGCAGCGACTAGCCTCCCACGCAGTCGTTCTTAGGGGTGATCGCGTTACACTCCTCCCCGCGATTGCGTTACACGGTGTGGAACACAATCGCCCCTAAGAACGACTGCGTGGGAGGTTAGGCAGCGACAAGCGTTGTTATTTTTTGAACAGCCGATGAAATTTGAGATCTGCTCGCCTCAAAAAGATGAAAAACGGATGACGTGACACGAGGTGACGTAGCGCGAAACAGAAACGTGCTACGCATTTGTGTTTTTCCAGTGAGCTGAAACATTTATTAAATCACGTCACATGCAATAATAATTTTCTATAACAGTTTAAGCGTAACTATATGTAGTCCATAGGTGCTATCAGTAATGTCACAATCTCACTTAATTTGCCTTCGAGTGTTTTCTTGCGTGAATGGGTCATTGATAGCTTTTTTTCTTCAAATAAGCGTTCAATAATGTAACACAATATCACTTTATTTCCCTGTGAATGTTTTATTTTTCCATGGGAATTGCATCATTGATGGTTCGTGCTCTCAGGCTTCGTAGCGCGAATTCTATTTCATCACAAAAATATTTAAGTGTAACCTTTGATCCTTTTAAGCATTAAGTAAATTTGTTTTTTAAATATGTTTACTTTTCTGCCAGCACGTATAGCGTTATTTTAAGCAGCGAATAAAATTTGAGAGAAAGATGCGCGTTTTTGCACGACTCAAAAAGATGAAGAACGGATGACGTGACACAAAGATGATGTGACGCGAAACAAAAACGTGCATGAATGTTGTGTTTACTAAAACGCGTCTTTGAATGTTTTCTTACGTGAATGGGTCATTGATAGCCTATGCTCTGAGGCTTCGTTGAGCGAATTCTATTCTCTTTTATCACCAGAGGATAAGTGTAAGTGATCCTCTTTCGATTTGTTTTGTGAAATTCAGTTTACTGCCCTGAAAGAGAGAGACCCTGGAACGAGGTTGAAGAATAATTTGTTTCTGATTGACATGTGCTGAATGCGTTTATAATAAAAGACCATTCCATCAGCACGTTTCTCGTTTAATGATAAATTAATTGCGGTTTGATATCAGAATCGAGTGAGTGAGTGAGTGAGTGTTCGAGTGAGAAAATGCGGCCCATAACATAACCTCATTACCATTCGGTAAAAATGGTAACAAAACTTTGTTACGGACGTTACGTTACGGATGTTACAATTCTTGAAGCTTGTGATTTTGGACTGTTTCTGCCACAGTTAATTAAAGGCAATTTTGGATATGTGAATTGTCAAAGAAAGCAGTGTTTTAGAGAAGGAATGGATTATACCCACTGGAGTCCAGTATATGTCTGTGGGCTCAGATAGTTTGAGCATGCTCATGCTCAAGGCTGAGTACTTTATGTAAAATGCATGTAGTGTCCTTCATACTGTGTTGGGACATTGCACAGCTTTAACATAAAGTACCAACCAGTTTGATTTATAAAATGTTAAATACAAGCCATTTTGAACTTTTATGTCCAAAAAAATGTGGCCTACAATACAAAATAATATAATATTTCACACAGTGTAACGTCCGTAACATTGGCTGTAACGTCCTTAACGCTAAAGTTCACATAGCATTGTATAATTGCGAAAGTGAGTTTAAATGAAATGAAGCTTTTTGGTTCACACAACTACTATACTTCAAATATTTGGAGCAGTTCATGCAATAAGCCCTGACACTTCACAGGAATTTTCCATTAATACCAGTGCTCTTGCTCATGTGGTTGTTTTTTATGTAACGTCCGTAACGGTGTGTTTTTTGCTCTATTTTAACATATGGGCCAGTCAGGTGGAAAACTTTTATAACTCAATTAATGAATCAGTAGGCACAAACATGATAATCAATGTAACATTGGACAACCTCCTCCTATTCTTTGCCTGTGCTAGATTAAAGTTTCAAAAATGACTCTGAATGTAACGTCCGTAACTGCGGAAATGCCCAAGCGTAGTAATGCAAAACCCAAGCAAACGCAATTTACTTTTGACACTCAAGTGAAAACCGCTCTATAGGCTAATTTAGAAATTCACATCTTACTAACAGTATTTTTTGCTGAAAGAAACAGCCAGATACAGAAATCATTGTATATGTATTACTATTTTTCTGTTTCTTTCACAAGGTGATGATAAAAGTGGCAGGCCTGTTATTGTTTTCTCTGCATGCAGAATTCCACCAATCAACTCCATTGATCACACACGGCTGTTCAGGTTATAATTAATAATATTATTCCATGAGGTGCACGTTGGATATGAGATGGTAGATAGCCATCAAGGCCACTACTACTGTATATCTGACATTTTGTATTTATAAATGGTCAGGGAATTTTATTTTTATCAGGAAAAAGTCAGGGAATTTTGTAAACTGATATCTGTGGTAATCACGAGTATGCATCGCACACCAAAAGCTATTTTAGGTTGTCCTGTAAAGATAAAGTTCCCCTGATAATAACAGTCATGACAAATGCCGCAAAGCAAACTGGTCAAGAGGGACTCTTTAAGTTGGTAATTATAATTACCGTAAAATGTCAGTAAGCCCCCAGGGCAGGGGGCCAAAGAACTTCTTTAAGGTTCTTCAATATTGAGAGTATTGGATAAAAATCTTGTCTTGCATACAATTTCCCATTGGCAGATATTCAATAGCATATTTTGTTGGTGAATCTTCTATCTGCCCTGAATTCGTCTATATTTGTCATTGTGTGCTAATTGTATTAAAAAATCAAAAGTTAACCTAGTCACACTGTCCAGCTAATACAATTTGTGGACGTTTGTTTGTTTTTAGGTATTTGTTATGCACACTAGATCAGTATGTGGAGAATGACTACACTATTGTCTACTTCCATTTTGGATTAACAAGCAAGAACAAGCCAGCAATGTCAAGAGTCATCCAGCTTTACCGCGACCTGGACAGGAAGTAAGTAAACGAAAAAGTCAATGTGATTCTGAATCATTATTTTACTTGATTCTGTGTATACGACTGACCTTGGCTGCAGCTGTTAAAAGCCCAATGAGGGAGGGGATAAAAAGAACTCAATTCTGACTTAGGACTGGTTGTTTTGGTTGGAAATAATTCCCTGTAATTTGTTTTACAAAACTGCCCAATAAAAAGATTGCTCGTTACTAAATTGCAGGTATCGGAAGAACATCAAAGCTCTCTTTGTAGTTCACCCGTCTAGCACTATCAAGCTGATATGGGCAACCATAGCTAAAATTGTGAGGTATGTTTGTTATAATGAACTTTTTCAATCCCACTTATAATTAATAAATATGTTAATGATTTAATCTTTAAAAATTGTTTTATATTATGTTTAAGTACACTGTTGATGGAAAGTTAAGGTTTGAGACAACTTGAAGCCAAGATCAAATCTTATACACTCTTAACTATCATTTTTACTTAAAAGATAAAACTAATTTATTGTGCTTTCAAAATTGCAAATGATACTTGATTATCTTGCTATAAGACTTTGGCATTGCTTTATGCCAAGGCGGTCGATTGGTTTGTTGCTTGCAATCAACCAATCAATAGACCCGAATAGGACTGGGAACTAACTACAGGTCAGAATGGTTTTCCTCCCTCCACAAAAACCAACACTCCAAATTCCAATTCGATCTTGGATGCACGTATATGTCTTTACGAGCTCCTGAGCTCTTCCGTGTCACGTGGGTAAACAAATTACATTTACATTTAATTACATTTACATTTACATTTAAGTTTAACTCAACAGTCAAGAAATCACTGTGAAGAACCATCAAAGCAAAATACTCCTGGGAAGTTAGAGAGGACTTAGGACTAAGTACCGGTATAAATGAAGCTGAGACAAATTATATTTGACAAGTTCTATTAGGTTCAGTAAACAGACATCTCTACATTCTTTTAACACAATGGACCTGTTTAAACAATTATAATGAGACGGTGTTTAACCTTGTCGCTCCCGAGAAGTATCCTTTATTGTATTTCAGATGACTGTCACACTACAAAATAATGCAACTTTTGTTGAACAATCATTCAACACCAAAGTTTTCACTACAGCTCCTTTTAAATGTCTGTTAATTTTTGACAAATTTCCTGAAAAACCCTCTTGAGAAACCGTCGTCGTCACTGCTGCATGCATTGTTTGTCATTTATTTAATACGCAATCTGTGTTTCAGTCCCAAGTTTTCAAGAAAGCTGTTTTATGTACCTCGACTTCATGATCTAGCAGAATTTGTTCATCTTGATCAGATAGACATACCTGTGCAAGTCAAAGAGTAAGTACACCAGCCTTTACACGTTTTGTTATTGTGTGTCAGAATATCGATCAAGAAAAGCAATGTGACAAAATGAGCATGCTTGCCAGCTGTTTACTGATTACTAGATACTGTACTATCACTTTTCAGGCATGATGATGAGATTCAAGTGAAACATGTCGCACCTAAAGAGCCATCAGGAGTGTTTTATGCAACTCCAGCAGAAATCCCTAAAACACAACAATTTGGTGTGTCACTGACATGGTGTGTATAATTATTTAAGCTGGATTTCCACTGATAGTAGCACTTCACGTTATGTGCATACGTTCATGCAACAGTTTTATTGGCTTTATGTCACTGTGTAAAATGAAATTTATGGATGGCTTATGTGTGTGGAAAAAATGAACCATGTTCAACATAAAGGTAAAGTCTGCATCTAATCTCGTTCCCAGATCTCGTGGGCGAAGCCGAAGGCGAGATCTGGTCAAATCTGATTTGTACCACGTGATTGCCTGTCAGGAATGCAATCTAAGAAAATGGCAATCAAATAAATAACCAAATATCTAAGAAAATGGCAATCAAATAAATAACCAATCCTCAACCAAATGAATAACGAATGCTTTACCATTCTCGTCTTTCCTGGAATAATATCTAGCAGAGTATTTTACTAAGCAAAAGGCAATTATGAAGGCTTTAGGGTGGGTAAAAATATTTATTTGATTTAAAAAACTGTTCATTCGGCAGTTACATGCAATGTCTGAGACATGTCTAGGTTTTATGCAAATTTGATCCGGTCACATAATCAAACGTAAATATTCTTACGGCAGATTCTCTGTTTTTAAACATCGTTATTCGTTTGAAATAGCTTTATAATGCTACAAAGAACTAAAACAAAATCTTCTTGTCTTTTGAGGCCGACTGTAAACAACGAAACGTTCCAAAAATGATATATATTATGATTGCGTGCATCATCTATAATTTGCATAAAATACAGACATTGAATTCCCTTGGGGCCGCATCACACGTTCAAATTTTAGCGCTGTGACAGCCATGCTTTGAAAGAGCCAATCAAAAAAATTGAATTTTCTTACTTGGCCAGATCTCGCCTTCCGGCTTCGTCTACCCGCGAGATGTGGGAACAAGATTACCGGTAGTCTGCATCGAGCCTTAAGTGGCCCGTACAGGCTGGAGCTTCTCCCGGATTCTGTAGCCTGAAGTGACTAGGAGTATTTCTACTCCCCCCTCGAACCCGGACGGCTCAATCTGGAGTCCAGCATGCTAACCATTAGGCCACTGCGCCTCCCATAGAGCCAGTTAAATTTGAACTTGTTAACTTTGCTTAGTGTTCAGTGTTAAATTCCTTATTTAATTGTTTAACTTTCAGTAACTTACTGGGTACGCGACTTACTAGTAAAGACAAAATATATTAATTTTTTTCCTCTGCGCCCTGCATGGGGTCCAAACTTTTCATAATTTAAGTCACTTTCTTCCTCTTTTTATTTTAAGGATGAGGGAAAACAATAATGGGGAGTGCATCCCACCTGTGATGTCAACATCAGTGAAGTTCTTAAGAGAAACTGGTAAGGGAACAATGAAACTGCATATTATTAAATTATATAATTATCAGTAATTTTCTTGTCAGTATTAGGACAGCTGCTTATTGAATACCAAGGCTAAAACAATGTGTCTGTATAAATTACTGCATTTCTTTAAATAAAGGCCATCCCTCAATTTATCCCCCGACCCCCTCAAATGTTCTGGCCCCTCCTTTGGTAAAAATATTTAAAATAATCACAACTCAAAATAATCGGCCCTCCCCCACCCCTTCCCAATCTGCCTTGAATAATCAACCCCCTTTATCTACCTCAACTAAATATTTCATTCTTTTCCCGTCATGTTAAACATTTACACCTGAATATGAATGTTTTGAACTCTGATGTCAAGGATATTGATGACTTCCCCCCCCCCCATTTCCTCCAATTATTGACTACCCTCAAATAATCACCCCTATTTGGTGTAAAAACTAAAATATTTTTTATTTGCCCCCAGTTATTATTCAGAAAGAAATGGTTTGTACATGTTAAATAAATTCATTATTAATTAGTATATCCAGTCATTGATTTAAATAGCATTCACAAAAAGTTTTATATATTTTAATAACAGCATTAGAAGTTGAGGGAATTTTCCGAAGATCTGGCAATATGAAAACCGTTAAAGATATTACCCAGATGTTCAACAAAGGTTAGTTTGTTGCAGTTTCCTTTTACAAGTAAAGTTTTCTTAGTTTAGGCATATAACAGCTTTGGTTATATTCAAATGTGTGCACTGGTTTGCAGGCTTACAAATGAAAAAACTTATTTTTGCGATGCAAGGCAGTCAATGTGGTCGAGGATGGAAAAACTCCACCAGAATTTTCTATCCCATTTTGCGCCAGGTATTTAAATCCAGAAATTCCTGCCAGATGTATATAAGATTCAGCAAGAAACATACCCTACTTATGTGCTAATAAATTATTCCCTGCTAGGTGTAGCCTCCTTCGCAGATGTTCTTTGGACTTGTCACCCATTCCTCAAAGAAGGTCTGCAAAGGAGGCTCTGCTAGACACAGGTTCCATTCTCTTTCTACTCTGAATAAGAGAAGGCAAACTGTTCTACTATCAGTGGTGAACAAGGCCTCTACCAGACTATATCCATAGGCAAAGTGTTTGCCATAAATTTAATATATATTGTTTACTTTTAGGTTTTGAAGTACGCTATAATGACCCAGAAGACATCCACTGTGCAGCAGTCATTATAAAGAGGTTCTTAAGAGAACTTCCAGAGCCAATCCTGACATTCAAACTCTATGATACAATTGTTACTAGCACATGTAAGTATACAACATGCACTTAAAGATTTACTGCGAGTCTTCACTCAGATATTCTATTCTGTGAGCACCCTGTTGCCAAGAAATCTTGCCTTAGGACTAAGTCATCGATCAGGAAGTTAACTGACAGAGAAAGCAGCATATGTACAGATTTTACTATTATACAGACATGCCCTTATAGTTGCAAAGATTGTAACAATTACAGCAACTGTAACAATAATTATTATTGTCAGATGGTGAGTGTTAGTTTCACACTGAGGTCCTTTTCTCTTTTTCTTCGCCTTAGTAATTCCTGATGAAACAGAGAAGCTGAAAGAAATGTGGCATATCCTACACAATGAACTACCAGAAGAAAACTTTCTTCTGATAAAATTTCTTATGGAGTTCTTAAATGAGGTAACTGAGTATCTGTTCATTTAATAGCAGACTGGTCTTTTCAGTTGAATACCCTGAAAAAAAATCAATTCTTCTTTTATACACATTTTTTTAATAATATTATGTTAGTTGTGATAATTTGCTGAACAGTGCATAATTGACAGTTTTCCACTACAGTATTACCAATAAGCTGATGGGATTCTGAGGAGAAATACTGTTGCCGGTAGTTACTTAGTACTCGTGATCAAGATCTTTGGTGTTTAGGAAAGGAAGGAGAGATCACCTAATTTCTAATAAAGTCACATAACCCTATGTACCACTTGAATGATTTGTTTCTTTCTTGGCAGGTACTGGAGCATTCTGCTGTGAATAAAATGACGTCAAAGAATCTGGCCATTGTGTTTGGGCCAAACCTGGTGTGGTCCAAGTCACAGGCTGCTTCTCTTGATGCCATGTCACAGATCAATTCTTTCACTCTACTTATGCTGGAAAATGTCAGTTATTTGTTTGAAACCAGGTGACTGCAGTTGTAGCACTCTGTATAACAGCACTTAAAGGGAAGTGTTATGTACATTTAGTTGTATAAAGCTAAGCATGCACATAGTGTGGAAGCATACCGTATTTTCTCAATGAAACACCCCCAGCGTTTATTTCAAACTTGGCTCCGTGGATCCGGCATTTATTTGAATGGTGCAGTTTATTTTGAGCGAAATGTATTATTAAACAAGGGTTTTTAATCATTATTTGTGACATGAATGTATCTTGCTATCATACCTAAATCATATTACACCTCAAATAAACGCCTAAAAGGCTTACTTACCACTCTACCTTGGAGACCCGGCGTTTAATCGAGAAAATACGGTAACTTATAATATTTAGAGTCAGAGCTGTATATTTGTTTGTCTAATGTTCATTGTTTCAGAAAATATCCATACCCTCCAATGGATGGTTTTTTGGTCTGAATCCCCCACCCCTTTTGAATTATCCTGTTAAGCGATGTACATTCCTTTAAAAATTTTGGCTTTAAAGAATCCACACCCCCTTAGAGTTTCCAATGACAATCCATGGGGTGGGGAAATATCCGGAAATTGTAGGAACATCTTCGGAACTCTTCGGAAATCTCCCGAAATAGTCGGAATATCTTCGGAAAATGTGGAGAAGGTTATCTCACACCTTTGATTAGAAAAAGTTGGCAGGTATAAATTATGCAGGTATCCTCAGAGACCCAAGGGCAGGGCAGGAAAAGTCTATAAGGCGAAAAAAAAATTGGCAAAGAAAAGTCAAGAACAAAAAGAAAAGCTCTTCTTTTCATTCTTGACTTTTCTTCACCAATTCTTTTTTTGCCCATATAGACTTTCCCCCACCTCTCACTAACTTCCCCTGGGTCTCTGAGGATGTAATGCAAGGTGAATCTGCAGTTAATCTGAATGTTTAGTCTCTAACTAGATCTGAGTTTGCCCAAAGAAAGGTACGGCAAGAGAAATATTATTTTTGTTATAATTTGCACTAGTGCTCTCTTGGGCCACTCAATAATCCAGGAGAATATAGTGTTCACATAACTCTCTTGTAAAACCCATGGATGTTGTAAATAACAAAAAAATTCATTAAGGCATAGCATGCATAACAGGGGCAAAATAAACCACCTGTTCTGCAGGCTAATATTAAGGTGTTTCATATTCAACTATCTCTTTGCATCGAATGGGTTTCTGCTCATGATTGAAGACAGGTAAACTTTTCAGTCTCGTGAATAACATATACTGGACAAAAGAGATGTATTCATTTGAAAAAATGATTGCTTTAGACATTTAACAGTTTTGTAATTTGAGTTTATTTATGGCCGGTGTAAACCAAGACTGAGTTAATACATAGATGAACTGAAAATGTATAAAAAGAAAGAACTTATCGAAGAGCTGAGATAATTATTTCAATAAATATAATTATTGTTACCGGAATTTGTTTCTGTAAGTTATTTTAAATGTGCTATAAAATTGATAGTACTAACTACCAGTATTCCACGCAGCAGAGTGCAAAATGATCAACCCCATTTCCAGGGTCTCTCCCCCCCCCCCCTAGAGCGGGGAGACCCGCCAACAATTGCCTCAAAAACCAACTGAAACGCTCCATAGGGTAAAATCATGCAATTTATTTAGCTTCCTTGGTTAGCAATGGCTTGCAGCAGTTATTGCATTATTGTTCAATCTCGAGTTCAAAGTGCAGGTAGCTTTCTTTTATCTTTTCAATTTCTGTGCTCAGTATGTCAGCAATATGGCGGTTTGTCATACGTCGGTAACATCCAGGAACGGCAAGACCCACTTCACGTTTTTGTTTTCCACAAACTTTGACCCTGATGATGATGAAAACATCACTATCGAACAATAAACGACATCTATAGGCTTTGCATTAGCTCAAATAAGATTAGTCCCCTACCCACAAACTCTGTTTTCTAGTTTACTCCGTGAGCAAACTACACATCTTATTTCTTTTGTTGACATTGTTTCTTTTGACATTGTTGCTTTTGTTCTCTAATAATAAACACCTCAAATCCATTTAAACCCCCTCCCCCCTCACCCTCCAGGACCCCTTAAATTTAATATACACCACAGGAATTTATTAGATTATTTACGGTATAATTATACTGGGGTATTATAAAATCCCAAACTCGTCATTTCTTCCAAATCGACTCCTTTTTTCAGCAGAATATATAATTTCTTGAAACATGATTTTTTATAACCATCAGTTGAGCTGTTTTTGTTTGTTTTTTTGTTTCTTTGTCTTTCAAATGACATATGTACCAGCAGTGAAACAGATTTAAATTCTTTATTGGCACCACTTTCAACTCATTCATATTAATTTTACATGAAGATTTAAGTTATTACTACTTACAATGTTACCAAATTTTTTATTCCCTTTTACAATATGAGAATTTTTATGAACACCAGTTGGCCATGGTAGGAACTGACTGTGGATTTATTTTCTCACACTTTTGGTGAACTCTTTTTGTGTGATGTAAGGCTGTGTTCACACTTAGTACTGGGGCACAGTCCCTGAGTACAATTCTCGCTGGGCACTTGTGTAAACATTCTATTTTTTTCAAGTGCCCACTCCATAATTCGGGCGCGGTGCCTGTGCTCGAGTACAAGGTCTTGTAGGGGACTTAATGGTACTTGGTACTTCGGTTTTCTGTGTGTAAACATGGCGCTATTTTTGGCCAGTGCCCAGGTACCAGTGCTGCCACACTAAGTGTGAACACGGCCTAAGATGATGTAAAGTATGACCTCTGTACTAGCAAACGTGTGAAATTGACCTGTGGTCCTCAAAAAGAAAAAATCATGCGTTTCCTGGTCTACTAGCAAGAC
Source organism: Oculina patagonica (assembly GCF_052425735.1). Lineage (NCBI taxonomy): Eukaryota > Metazoa > Cnidaria > Anthozoa > Scleractinia > Oculinidae > Oculina > Oculina patagonica. The sequence goes on from NC_135759.1 coordinate 26,468,082, forward strand.
TTTTTGATCTGGACTTTGACAACTGCAAGTAGTTGAAAAGGATAAAAAGATACTTTTAAAAAAAACTTCATGCTATTAGTCATATTAGGCTCTTTGATTGTGAAGTTGTGGGAGAAAAGGGGGAATCAAAATCTGGTCGAGCCAGCTCATAAGTCAAGTTCCACTATCCCTGTATTTAACATTTTATCTACTAAGAAACATTGTCTTTTGTCACCTTTGGCTGTGTGGACCTTAACTTTTGCATACTTTAAACTAGCTAATTGAGCCTCCTCTATAAACAGACACCTTATGTATGAGTGAGCCATGGTCAAGGGACAAGGAGGACGCCCACAGAAGGGAGACAAAAGACACTATAGAATTATTATGCATGGTAGCAGAAAGCCCCCACGTTATACCAAATCTATTGTACAGATTACAGAAGAATACCAGTAAGTAGGAAGTTATGACTCGCACATTGTTAAACATACAGTTTTGAATGAAATTACACTAAAGCACTTTTCAATTGAGTGTCGTTAAAAATCCAATATTATTCAAATGGCCAACCACAACAGTCATAAATAACACAAACCAGTTCACAATTAAAAGACCTTAAATCAAATATACCTAAACTGTGACAAATTAAAGTCATTAGGATTGGCTGCATAGGTGGCAAGATGTTTTTTAAACCACACATAGAGCACAGTAAAACTATTCTAAATCACTCTTTAAAGGCCTGGCAAAACAAGGAAACATGTTTCCATAATAATTATGGAAACACGTTTCCTTTTGAAAAATTAGTGTTTCCTTGTTTTGCTATGCTTCCATGCCGCATGGAAACACAAAATGTTTCTGCAATGTAGCAGAAGCAAATTTTGCTTCTTGGAAACAAAATTGACGCTGGAAACGATGCTTCCCATGTGGCAAAACTGTGAAACATTGGAGAAACATGCGCACACTACAGGTGACTCTGGAAACATGTTTCCTCGTTTTGCCAGGCCATTTCTTTAATGATACATTAGAGTGATTTTACTTCAACCGTGAAATAGTTACTACTCAAATAGATACTATTAGACACTTATTCCATTGTTTTCTTTTGTTTAGTTTTCACTATTTAGCACTAATTGTAAGATGTTGTTTCACGGGTTAAAAAAATCACTCTACTGATAGTCACTCTAATACTATTTATTCACAGTTACAACGTTTGAGGTCAACATTGTTAATTGTTCAGAGGAAGATACTCAACTTCCTCCTTCATCTGTGTTTGAACTCTCAATTTCCGAGTTACTGGGTGAAGTGTCTGTCTGATTTGCACTACTCTCTGGAGAGATGCGCAATTCTATGCTACTATCATCACCATTAATGTCTCCATTACCAGGGTCAGTTGTACCCTGCCCTTGAAGATCCTTACGAAGCCCATTGAAGAAAGGGAACCCCACAGGAGGTGCTTGATATCCATAGGGTGGTACCCCTGGGGGAACATATGGAAAGGGGAAACCAAATGGTAGTTGAGAAGGCATGCCAAACCCTCCTCCACTTGCAGGTGGCATCATTCCAAACGGCAACTGACCTGCAGTGCCATTAAACATAGGGGAAGGAGGTAGTGGTACACTAGGGTGCAACGCTATTGGAATGTAGTGAGTGCCTGCTGGGTGGAGTGCATAAGTTGGAATAGCATAAGGAGGTGCTAGGAAGGGTGCACGAAGTGGAATATTCCCTCCTTGCAGAAGCATGGAGGGGATTGAAGGTGCGGAAGGGCCAGTTTCGTTTCCGTTCCTGGCAGTGGTTGCACCTCTAACTCTGCTGCCGTTTGTTCTGTTACCACTTTCATCTTCCTTTTGTGAATTGCCTGATATCTCTGCAAGATCATCATCCAGGCATATTGCTGAATCACTTTGGGTATCCCTGGCATTATCAGAACTGTTGTCATTGTCACTACTGGCTGATGTGCTGTTGCCATTACTGCTGCTGCTGATCTGTACCTTGTTATTGCTGCTGTGATGAGCATGAAGTCGAGCTCTTTTAGCCTTTCCTCCTTTGCTACTCCCACTCTTTTGTCCCATACTAGAAGATGTAGATGATGATGATGATGAGTTCCCTTGGAAGCTTCGTTTTGACGCAGTACGTTTTCCATTCTCTGTGCTGACTTTTCCTTTGGAATTGAAGACTTCTGAGTTGGACTCGGCCAACAACTGGATCTGGTGCCGCAGGTGTGCCATAAGTCTCTGGAAACATGGCTGTTGCATGTCCATTGCTTCTACATTGACCAGAAAACGGAAAACTTCTTCAGTGCAGTCCTTGTACCCGCCAAAGTGGTCGACTGGCTTGATTTCTGCATCTGATTTGTCCTTCACAGCTCCCACAGGTTTCTTTTTCTCACGGGCACCTGTATAGAAAAATTCAATGAGTGCTTTGTGTGTGGGTGGGGACAGGGGGGTCTGAACCGCCCACCTCCCGTACCTTGCACTCCAGCTTTCCACACCTTTTACTCCCGCTTCCTGCCCCTTTCTGTGGTGGTTCCCATCTATTTGTCCCAAATCTACTGTGAAATATAATGAAATGTTGCAAAATTTTACTCGTTTTATTCCAGCTCCCGTCACCTTAGGAATCCCTCTTCCCCCTCTCTTCCCCGCCTCCCGCCCCTTTTCTCCCGGCCTCCGGCCTCCCATGTCCCCCCTGTTCCACCACAAACTCCGGAGCACAATCAAACTGGAACCAGGATTTCCTGGTTCCGGTTTTGGATTCATCCAGAGCCATTGAGTTTCCTGACCGCTGATTAAGGGGAACGCATGCGCTGGCTCTGCGAACAAGCTTGGACGAGATATGGGCAAGGACTTTTGAAGACTAGTTAAAAAATTCCAGGACTTTCAAGGACTTTACCAGATTGAAGGACTTTCCATGGGCAAGATTGTACAAATTAAACCATGGAACTAGTTTCCAACGAAATTTCTGCTGGCAAGCATAGTAATGGGACATAAATCAATGACCATTTATTGGCCAGGATGTATACTTCTGACTTTTGAGACACAACGATAGTTCTGGGCTTGTCTAAACTATACTAGTCGCATACCTTCCGTTTTGACGTCTTTGTCTTGTTTTTCAGTGAGTCGACCTCGAAGGGCCTTTAAATACTCCACAGTTAGCTCCAAGATCTCTGCCTTCTCGAGCTTTCCCGATCCCTGCCACAGACAGAAATGGACAATTTTTTCAGAAATAACAAACAATGACCAGTCATAGGCATGCAATGCATAAAGAGGGCTGCAAATGCTAGACGATGATATTATAATCCAGTATCACAGGCATGCAATGGGTACAGAGCGCTAAGATGCTGGACTATACATTTATATTATAATCTAGTATTACAGGCATACATTCCTAAAGTTTTTGGCCTTTGAGACCCCTCCCACCCCCAGGAATATCCAATCTCTTATCTGGGGGGGGGGGAGCAATTTATGGTGCATTTTCTGCAACCACAAATTGTATATCAATATACATCTATTGAACTAGTACCTGTTTTCCATTACTTTGTGCTGGCAGAAGCTGGGAAAGTTCTCCCAAGGATGTGTTGATACGATCACGGCGCCTCTTTTCTATCACTTTGTGGGAACATTCAGACTGTAAAAAATGAATTTTTTTATTACATAAATCTACAGCTGTACAAGGCTTAAAAGTGTAACATTATTTACCAAAAAAAATATCGTTATATTTGTGATAATATATATAAGAAACAGTAAACAATGTACATTGTCTCTGCCTGCTCCATGATATTGTTACCTCAGTAAATAAATTTATTGCGAAATATTTTTAGGTCTTACATTTTTTGTGTTTGTTTTACATTGTTTAGAGACAAATAATGACATTTTGCAGTGTGACTGGACATTTCCAAAAAAATCGGTCTGGACTTCACCACTTTTGTAAAGAAAAAGTCAACTTTACACAGGGCCATAAGTGCCTATATATGCATGGCCCCACGTAAAGTTGACTGAAAGTGGCCAGGTCCGAGACAAATTTTTGATGGATCTGTACCCAATTTTCTCTGTCATGTAAACGCACTTTTAACCACCACTAATAACTTTTGAGTTACCGTAAAAGCTCTATAAAACCTATTTTATTTTAAGACCTTTCGAAGGGGGATAACTAGAGATAATTAGGGCTTATTTTTAAATCATACCTTAATAAGGCAGTATATATGTTGTGGTTCACTTTTACCCTTGGTTCATATTTTATTTTCCCTTGTTTTAAACTCATTATCATACATTATCATACCCAAAAACAAAGAAGAATAAAATTTGAACCAAGGATAAAAATTATTGAACCACAACATATACACAGTAAACGGTCATAACTAGCATATAGTGTGGGTGACCTTGGACAGTAGAGACTTGGGGAACATTTGAGAAAATATTATGTTGAAAACACTCGCTTGCTGTCGTCTAATATACATGCATTATATTGCATAATAACTACAATAACTCAGATTGCATGTGTCAAAAACCAACATGAAAATTTTAAATTAATAAAACTCTAAAATTCTTTTTTTACAAAAAACTTACCCCTCGATCCTTCTGCTTCTTAGCTGATGCGGACTCGTTGCCTTCACCAGAACACGAATCCCCATTTAAACTCAAGTCGTCTTCCACAACGACAGACTCGGGTCGTTTGGAGTTTGAACGCGATTTTTGGACGCTTGCTTCGAAGCTTTTCTTTGGAGTTATCGGTCGAAAACTACTTTCCGACAAATCGCTCGAGACACTGATATTAGCGTCGTTCAAGCTCGAAACATCTTCCATGACAACATTTGCAGATCGCTTGCAGTTCGAGTTAGAGTTTGTGTTGCTCGCCGTGTTTCGTGACTTTCAGAAACGTGGCCTTGTTTTCCCGTAATTTTCGATTGCTACAGGATCGAACCAGTCGGATCTATTTTTCAGTGATATATAAAGGTTAAATCAGAGGACGATATTTGGACCAAACTATCCTTTGCTAATCCGACAGCGAAATTTTTCACGTTTTGGAACATGCTTATCGTAAAAACACGAGACTTGTAAATTGCACACGAGAGTCAAGGGTCGTGAATGTTATATAACAAAGCACTAGCCGCCCCATTGATACACAGAATTGAGCGGAACACGTTTAAAACTCAGCAATAAAAATTTTTAACCAAATCATTCAAAAAAAACTTTAAAATAACATCAAAAATGAGTTGGAAATGAAAAAAATTAACAATATGATCAAAAAAAGAATGTTTTTTGCACAAGTTGAAACCCCATTTCCGGTATGCGTGATGTGAAATCTCGTGTTTACTTGGAACTTTTGTTCGTTCCCAATCCACTCACTAGAATCGCGGCCGCTCGTGACTTATAACAGTACGTACGGACTCCGTCCCCGGTCGGGAAGAAATATACCGACGTATGTTTCAATGCAGAAAGAAAGGGTCTGCCGTGGAACTAAAACAATGTAATTTGAAGAACGACAAGCCTGTATTTATTTCTGTATGTTTTCAATCTTTTTCAATTTAACGTTCACCTTTTTTTCTGATATCATGCAAAAAATAATGATGATTAATAATCCACTTAGGGGAGAGAGGAGAGTAGTTCTTCGTTTTATCACGCGACGAGCATTTTCACACGTGTTTCACATAACGCGTGAGTGAACTTGCGCTTCGTGAATGCCAAAGACACAACAGAGAGAAATATGGAGGGCACAAAATCGACATGTCTCATTTTCGCTTCGATTCAATGTACGATCTCAGTCTGCAAAATCAGGGTAGATTTGAGAATCGGCTACCGAAAAAAAAATACACTTTAAATTTAATATTTTTCTCAGTGTTATTCAATGTGACAGCTGACTAAGTGAGATAACGGCTGGGAAATACATCCTGACGACTATTGCACGCATAAAAATTCTAAACATGTTTTGCACACATATCAGTGATTGTGCTAAAAGTCAGGCAAAAACGGAAAATATTAATAATAATCCCTAGAGTTGATGTTTGCGGGCGTAACCATGTTTTTGGCGGTTCTCATTCTGAGTCGGGCCAAAAAAAAGGCATATTTACGCCGGCAAACATCAAATCTATTCTTTCCTGGGGCGTTCGCAGTGATTGTTGAATTAGTGCCTGTGCTCCAAATAATTTTAAGACACAGTCTCCCTCTCGAAGATAAACCGAAAAGTTTTGAAACAGAAGTTTCCATCCGAAAATAATACCCCCCCACTCCACCCCTGTTTTACAGTCGCTATCAAGCGTTCACGTGTTACGTCACAAAGAGTAAAACAAGACAAAAAGAAATTTCTTTATTTCTGGGCTCTAAAACGTGCGGGTCCGGCGCTCTTTTTGTAGCGATGACGTTTTTTGTTTCTAAAAAAAAAATAGCTATTGTCACGTGTGATGAATACAAAAGTACACCAGCTGTTCTACTCTTGGACACTCGAAATGTACAAGGGAAAAGATAAAGTAAGAGGGTCACTTGTTACACCAGTGATGTGGGGTGGTATCGGAAAAAGCCGAGCAGGGTCTGGGAAGGAGGGAAGGACTAAGCGAGCCTGTCGACAGGCTAGTTAGTGAACACTTTTTTGACTTATCATATTTTTATCGTATTTTTTCTTGTACGAAATGACTTTTACTTTTATTAAATGTTGGGTATAAAATTTTCGCCTTCATCAGTAAGAAAATAGAAAATAGTCGTATCTGCTTGACAACGCATCTCCGGAGACCCAGGGGCAGTTAGTCGGGGTGAAACGAAGTAAACCCGAAGCGGCGAAAGTTTTCTAGAACGGCGGAAAGAGCCCCTGAGAAACAAGTCTTTTCAGACCATTTTCAAACGGCTCTGTGAATGCTGGCTCCTGATTGAGCAGAAAAAATCCTTTGTATTATTCTGCCCAATTGACAAACAGTAACTTAAGGTTCACTTTCGTGTGTTCTGGTTATGTGATGAGCAGGTGTCAAGGTTATTGCATTGTGCATCCTTACTGCACAGATTTTTACGTGTGATTAGTAGGGCGTTTCCATAAGTTGCTCGGCAACGTTTTGGCAACTTTTCATGTTTCGAGCAACTTTTTATCCTTCAAACAACTTGTTGCATTTTAAACAATTTCTAGACCGAAATTATCCGATTGTTGTTCAAAGGCCATACGAACGTTTCCGAAGATTAACAACTTTTTGCCGAAGATTTTCGACGAACATCTGAAGACGTTTCAACTTACGGCTCATTCTGCATTAAAACATTACAAAACTCGTCAGCAAACGTGACGTTATCGATATGTTCACTATTTTCAGCACGTAGCAAGTTTATTTTGCAACAAAACAACAACAAATAAAACAAACCTTGATTATGTACCAAAGCAGAATTTTAACTATTCACTGAAGCTTTCTGTAAAATACTAACAAAACTTGGTCTTCGGGGAAGACTGTTAATACTAAGTCGATTTCAATCTCATTGATACTCCTCTTGTGGACTTTAGTTTCTTGGGGGAGGGGCCGAGGGGGTGGGCGCTTTTTAACTCAGGCTTTTCCTACCTTCAGGGTGTGGGCTTATTCGAGGTTGGGCGCTTAATCGAATAAATTTGGAGAAATTTTCTTGATTAGAAGAAGCGTTTTGGTTTTTTGGGCAACTTTCGTGCAACTTCGTTAATCAAAAGCAACTTTTTTGGATTTTTGAAGCAACTTTCGAGCAACTTTTCATGAAATAACGGGCAACTTTTTGGGAAATCTTAAGCAACTTGAGGAAAGCCCTAGTGATTAGCGAGCACATATACAAAATGGCAGATTTTTCTATACGGCTTGGCTTGCGAGGAAGACACCCTTCGTGCGGGGTGTAATCATTTGCATTTTATTTTTAAACCTCGCGCGCTTCGCTATTCTTCCTGCGATTGGCGTAATCCATTGGCTGACTACTGCAAAACTCGCAATCTTGAATGGGAGGGGGGGGGGGGGGGGAGGGGCACTACAGCATATTAAAATGGATACATTTTGTGCCCATTAAATGCTGAATGCAGCCGTATAGTTGGCGGGATTTCCCACGTCAGTGCTTTGATTCGGCGAAACCTTGAACGAGGGAGGCAAAGCTGCGAGGAAAACTCTTATCTACTTTACTCCCCATTTCCCTCGTGGCTTTGCCACTGTCGTCGGTTCACCAGACTCGCGCGCGAAATCCGCCAATTACACTGGACTGTATATATCGGTAGGCTAAGGGTAACAATGGTATTAGAACGGTTTTCACTTGTGTCAAAAGGAATTCGCGTTTGTTAGGTTTTGCACTTCTACGCTTAGTGATTGGTTTACAATACTTGCGTCACTTTCTCGTCCTATCAGAAGTTAAACCAATAGCAATTATCGTAACTCGCTCGCACAAGCTTTCCCGCGCTTCGCACCAGTTACATGTATTTCCTTCGAGTTTTGATTGGTTCAATGGATTGTCTGTGAGCTTTTGCAAGAGTGTTAGCTTTGGTTTTCGTTTTAAAACGCTCAATCGGATATCGCTTAAAAAGCAATAAATGTCATTGGATGGCTTCATCACCAGCAAGAAATAGGCATCACAAGAATTATACTTTGTTTAATAATTCCATTTATACTATACGAATAGCAGTGTTTGATTTTAGACAAGAAATAAGGTTGCCACTATCAACTGTACATTTTTTAACCAACAGAATACACAGTAAAGAGAAGATAGTGAGTAGATTGTAGTCTGTTCCAAGATCTCTGATCAACGGGAAGAAAGGAAGGAGAAACACACGAGGACTCTCCTCGCTGATCTTTTTCACGCAAAAAGCGTTCGAGGTCCTCGCTTTCCTTTGTCGTGCGTTCTGCTAGCCGTCTCCGTCTCTGATTTGATCCGCGTGATCTTGCATGCTAGGAAAGTCAAATTATGCAGCGGAATCAAGCCTATCTTGATGTGTATGCCGTAATTGATATATCAGTTTCTTTGAAAACGTCTTCAACGATTCTTTTAACAAAAGGCCAATCAATCTTGTCCGCCCCAGTCCCCAAACGTGGAATTGCTAGCTTCTCCACCCCATGTTCTTGGCAGTGTTTTCTTAATTGTTCCAAACAGGCGCGCATGGACGAGGGTGTGGCATGGTCCCACCAGTATTCTCTTGTGATCTGCAAGGCAAGGGAAATCTCGCTAGTATTGTTAATCACACACCACACACAAAGCGAACATAAGAATACCGGTTAAGTCTGCTCCAATCCGAAAGGGTTGAAGGAGGAGCCAAGTGGCTCAATGGCTCCGGTTTCTTTAGTTTGAAGTGACTTGGAGTATTGCTACTCCCCCTGGATAGGATGCTACTGCTGGATGAATTCAGGTATCCCCTCCATCCCCCTTCTCCACCCCAGAATTTGCGTCTGGTTGCCCTGACATTTCACCAGGCACCAAACTCCTAGGTGGCGACAGAGGCACTGGAGAGATTGTCTTGCCAGAGCTCCAACCCAGACCGCTCGATCCGGAGTCCTGCGCATCAAACTTTAGGCCAGCGTGCCTCCATGAACAAAAATAAAAAGACTTTTTTTACTGTGTAGGCCAGTGGCAAGGTTTAACCAACGTTACTTATTGTTGGCAATAGTCAAGCAATCAAATGTAACCCGTTTCTCAATAACCTATTGAAACAATGGAGAACACGCACCCAAACGAAAACACTCTGAAGTCGCGAAATAGAAGGGATGATCTATAATAGTTTCCTGGTGATTTTCTTTGGTCTCTCGATCCACGACATTTACTGTTGATTCATGGCAGAAAAATTCTGTTCTCCTCTAAACAGTGCTAAATGAAGTGGCCACCCCAAGGTATGGCAGAATCCCAATTTCTCGAGCCTCCAAGGGAAACAAAACTTCACTTCGAGAAATCGTGAGTTCGAGAAATCGGCGGTAACATTGCAATATTCAACTGAGGGTATTAAATACAAGGAAAACGTCTTTTGGGAGGTCGAGAAGGTTAGAGAAATCGAGATTCCAAACAATAAAATAAACTTACCAAGTAATAAACAAAGCTTGATTCGTTCCTTTCTAGCACAGCAATGTCGCCTACCTGACTGTCTTGTTGAAAATTAAGACCTGTAAAGTAGACAAGCCAGTATTGAAAGATGGGCCATTTTGGGTGCAATTCACAAATTCTAAACTTCGCCAAAAATAAGTAGCCATGCACTTTACACTGCTTTATCCATCCCTTTATTAAAAACCCCAAACCAAAGTTGTAAGTAATAGTCATGTATATTTAGGGCACTCTACCACAACATGATGTAACCAGAATTCACTGTAGTTGAACAGGTAAGGTGGTTAAGTCTGCGTCAGGCCAAGTGGTCCATACCGCCAGGGCAGTTTCTGTAGCATTAAGCGATTAGACTGTCCACAGCCGCTATTTTTCAAAGCAAAAAGAGTGCAACCCCTCGTTCCTCCCATTTTGTCCTGGCATTCATCATCATCATCACTTTGTTTACCCTCGGATTTGAAGAGTAGCTAATACAGCTAATATCTCCGAGCATTTCACAGTAAACAGTAGTACAGTACAACGGGCAAAGACCAGACCACAACACCGGGAACTCCATGCCCTACTCTTTACGATAAGCGTGTGGGTTCTTTTACGTCCCCTGCTGACCATAACACTGAAGATGCAGGAGACGGGGCCTACGGTTTATCGTCCTTATCCGAGAAGACTAGAATATCTAACCATTTGCAGATGTTATTGCAAAGGCAGCATATTCTCCTCAGTTATTTTAAGACCCTGAGTGTTGGTCCGGTCTGGGACTCGAACCCGAGACCTCCCGCACTGTAGTCCGTCGCTCTACCAACTGAGCTAACCGGTCGGAGGTTCAGTTCTCTCACCATTTTCACCGCGTGCTCATCAATTGAAAAGTATGAAATAAATAGAGGGCTGTGAACAGTCTATAAGCGATAGAAGTATATCTACTCCCCCTGGATACGATGCTATTACATTGCAGGGTTACTCTCCAGCATTAAGTTCCTCAGTACCCATTAAAAACTGGACCCCAGATGTTCAAAGGGAGGATAACACCTTACTAGATAAATCACTATCCAGTGGATAAGTGTTGAGAAAACAAACTACGCCATCCACTGGATAGTGATTTATCCAGTGGATAGCGTTATCCATCCTGTTAACAACTGGCTCTAGAACACAATGCAATGACCCTGGACAGGGCACAAGCCTGGGCTGCTGGATCCAGAGTCCAGTGCACTAACCATTAAGCCACCGTTCCTCCTTAAAGTAGTTAGTTGGACAAAAACATTCAAATCCACTGACACGATTCCAAACACCAATGACCTTGTCAGTAAAGAATTAGGATAGAATTTCCATTAAAGCTCTATTAACAGCCCCCTCCACCCCCTTCCAATCCAATGAGCACTACTTGTTCAACAGTAATTTTTTAATATGCCTCCTTTCTATTAAGTTCCTATTTATCTCAAGATGTATAGGTTACTTATTAAGCACAATGTCAAGATGGCTTGATATCAGCCAAGTTAGGTTTTTTTTTTCTTTGTGCATATGGAAAGAGACAGTAAAGTTCCAAAATCATGCAAAAGAAAAAAGAACTTGGCAAATTTCCAGCCATCTTGACCTCGCACATTGACAAGCAGCTGCAGACAGCTCTTACTTGGGCCATCTTAAACACAAAGAGCATTTTGTGTGCCTTTGCAAGTTTGGCAACAATTATTTCACCTGGCTCATGAATCAAAGGCAAAATGCGGCCAGGTGACATTCAGTTTGCTTGTCGGAATATAAAAGTACCAGACGATCTGTAAACGTCGCATGACGGCCGTAGACCAAGTCACGTACGATATCAAAAATTATGAATTACATAAAATAAACTGCTCACATATTAACCTTTTTTGATGAGATTATTGTAGTCCCCATATTTTTTTCTAAATTTATTAGCAATGCCATCAGTCATATCAAAATCTGCACTGACACTGTGAGCCAGAGATGTTACTGGATCAGGGGACAGCACCACCTTTGACCAACCACTCATTTCAACCAACTCAAACTGGCTTGTGCTCTGTATAAAAAAATGGACAAAAAATGAAAATAGATTAGCACTTGGGATAAAAAGGTTCTAGAGAAACTGTTGTTATGGAAGCTAAGTTTATTAACAACTAAAAGTTGAGAAGGCAGCTTGGTCAAGTGGTTAGGGTGCCGTCCTTGTAATCTGGAAGTTCTAGATTTTAAGCCCTAGGTAGTTCCACATTCAATCCTTAGTGTGAACAGGCTGCTTAGTGGGGTATAGGGTGATAAAAAAAATGGTGATCATCGCAAGCTGAGCACAGTCTGGGAAGGAACAGAATGTGATTGGCTCACTCTGCTTACAGTTTTTTTTTGCCCTGTATTGCTCTTGAAAACCTGTTTGTGGGCTAAACCCCTCTGTAATGCCACTTGGATAGCATACTGGTTTAACTGTGGTGTGATCATGTGAAATATAATAATTATTATTTTTAACCAGTAATTAACATTATTTGAAAGGTTTCATCATAACGTCCTATCATTATCTCTCAAGTTATCTTTTGTAAGGGTTACCCTCACATATAATAAAGCTGTATTACATATTGATTAGAATGATTTTCACTTGAGTGTCGAAAGTAATTTCCATGTTTGCTTTGGTTCTGCATTACTGCTCTTAGTGATTGGTTTAAAAAACTCATGTCACTTTCTCAGCCAATAAGAAGTGAAACCAAAACCAATCGTGATTGGCTCGCACATGTATTCCTGTGCTTCGCACTTGCTACATGTATTTACTTCAAGTTTTGATTGGTTCAATGGACTGTCTGTGTCTTTTGTGATTGACCAGAGTGATTACTCTGGTTTAAATTTTATGACACTCAAATGAAAGCCGCTCTATCAATGCTAAATTACAAGTTATTTGACCCCCAAGATGAACACTTCTACAAATTAGTATAACAACTTACTGATCATCATAAAAAGAAGCCAAAATGCAATACCTTCTTAACTGCACTTCCAGATTCTGTGGCTAAAAAGCACCGAGCTGCAAACTGGATAGGTCCTTTACACCCTACAAAAGCTGAACGCAAAGGTAGAAGCAAATGAGCAAAAAAAAGCGTGCTTGTGTTAGTATATTGTTCTAGAAGGTAACAGGTGTTAGGCAATCCATTTCAGAATCAATGTCCAACTTCTCCCTTATGGTTATGTTATGATGGTTTGAAGTTAAAAGTATACACCGAATGCAAATATGGCGGACCACTCGGTTGTTGCCTGGGACGAGCTGCATGAAAGCGAGGCTAGTCAGGCTTCGGTTTGTGTTTTGACAATGCTTTCGTACTTGAACTTGCTTATTCATCGATCTGGTGTGTTTCTTTTCGCTGCTGCTACGAGTTGCTTGTTTCTGAATGCCACGAGAAGTGATAGAAGTGTTCACTGTTTGCCTCTAAGGGAAAAAGTGGATCAATGCAATTCGTTGGGACGAAACAAAGGAGTTCGCGATCGCCGCGGGAACTACCGGTATTGAGGTTTGTTCGCTACATTTCAGGTTCGAAGATGTTAGAAAATTTATTTAAATGACGAGCTTATGTGGTGTCTGGTGGTGTTGCAGCACGAGTTCATGGCCAGGACCTTTCTCAAGGTTAAGGAAAGCTCCACTTCCAAGACATCCTCTGTCTCAAAAGAAGATGTTCATGTCCGGCTTTGTTCGCGTATGATCCACTCGCACGGAATCGCACGATCAAATACTAACCAAGTGAATAAAATTCAACTGCCCAGATAGTTAAAGCTAGGGAAAACATTGAGCCAAATAAGAACGACTTGGAGCTAAATGTGATCGCTTGCACATTTTTCTAAGATCTTCTAACCTGAAACATAGTGAACAAATTGACAGTTCCCGCGGCGATTGTGAACTCCTTTGTACTCCTTTCTTTCATCTCAGCGAATTGCATTGATCCAATTTTTCCCTAAGAGGCAAACAGTGAACACTTCTATCACTTCTTGTGGCATTCAGAAACACAGCAACTCATGGGAGTAGCGAAATACTTCTGTACGAAAGCATTGTCAAAACAAAACACCGAAGCCTGACTAGCCTCGCTTTTATGCAGCTCGTCCCAGGCACCAACCGAGTGATCCGCCATATTTGCATTCGGTATATGGTTCAATGCTTTCAATAGAATGTCAAGTGAATGTCTGTCTGGTCCAAAAAAGTAGGGTCAATAAACAATCTTTGGCGGTAAGTGGCAATCAAATACCTTGTGATGATTCACCCAGGGAGGGGAGACCCTATTTATGCATTATACTGTGTTCTTGGTGGGTCTACCCTCAATTTTAAAAGCACCCCTCCTTTAACAGCCGGTAAGTGCCCCCTCCTTCCCCCTTCAAAATCATGAAATATTTATTTAAAACCCACCCTTTCTCGTAAAAACAGCCAAAATCAATCGATGAAGTAAGAGGACGACGTTATGTACCCGTACTGCTGCTTTTATGCAGAAAATAGACTTGTATAAAATTAATGCTGGTTTATGAGAAAATGTGAAACTGTGAATATAAATGCCTTGTCGCATATTTGAGGAAATACGATATCAAAGCCACTAAGCGAATTTTTACCTTAAATTTCGGGTAATAAAGTCAACAAGAAACTACTATCGGAATTCAATTTGATTTCCACACATTTTAAATTTCACCGCCTTCGTCCACAAAACAAAACAAGATGGCGTCCTGTCGAAAAACGACTTCTTCATATAACCCAACACTTCCATCCACAGAAACTTTTAAAATGTCAATGACGTGTGATTATCACGATATTTAAATAGAAAACTTACTAAGCGCTCTTCTTTGCAACATACTGTCTCCTTGGGACAAAACCTCCAATGAAAACCAGCCAGAAAGTTCAACTCATCTGTGACTCCGGCTTTCAGTTACTCCGGCAAACTTCGACAGGCGCACTGGTGTCCTTAACTGGTGTCCAATCTCTCTCAACTGGTCGAACAGATCTTGGCCCCAGGGTCTTCTCTGACTTCTTACTTCAGGGTGGTCATAATTTTTCCAGGACGAAGCTATTAGGTCATCAAAAGGCCTTCCCCCCACCCCCTCCTCCTTCCAAAATCCCTTTTCTAAGTCGTCACTTTGTCCAGACGGAAAAACTTGCCTCCTTTTAGCCTGGAATGAAAAGTGCCTTTTTTCTATCTTTCTTTTAATATTGCACTTCAAGGCATTGTCCTTTTAGATTGTGTCACTAGCTCGTTTGATTGTCCACTTTCCTAGACATTCCAAGCTCTCAGATAATCTGGGTGATTTGAACCTGTATCTTCTGAAAAGATTTGCTGACCGATGAGGAACGGAGCTCTTATAGTCCCATTAGTCCGTTCGATGGTTTTCTGAAATCAACGAGGAGGTACCAGTTCTGAGTAGAATTTGACAAATGTCGGCCTCGAATCTTCTTAGATTGTATTTTCTATTTTAAACTTGCCGGATACTTAACCAAGCAACATGAACAATGCCGGATTACATGTATGATAATTCTTGTAATCTGAACAGAGTAAAATTCTCTTGTGCGGATCCCTCGATCGGACTACTAGATAATCTCTTTTTCATTACCGATTACTTGCTTGAGTTGATTTGACTTAGTTCAATACTGAATAGCTCAATTAACGTTTTTGAGGAGCCATTCCAGTGATAACGGAATAATTTGAAAAGAAATCCATGTTCGGCTTATTGTCACAACAAAGCCTCATAAAAGACAATGACAAATGCATAACATGAGGCAAGACAAGATAAATACTGTTAGTCTGCTTGCAGACAATTTAAATTCGACTATAAGCTGTTTTCTTTTCGGATTTCGCGGCTGATTGAGTCCTTCCCAATATCACGCACAAGGACAATCTTCTCAGTGATATTCCAACTTGGGAAACACTTTTTTAATAAGCGTGCTCCAATGCATGCTCCTAGCATTGTGTTTAGAAACGTTGCGTGAGGCCTGATGTTTCGACCGGGGTTAGGAGCCAACAATTCATGATTACGTAATAGCCCTTTAGTCAGCTCACACTCACAAATCCGATTAATTTAATGAAATAATTAGTATGCGGTAGAGTGGCGGGCTGGTCACCGGCATCGCTACTGGCGCGAAAGGTAAGGCAGGCTGCATTTCTTAATAACTCAACATTTCCATCAACAGAAACTTTTGAAAATGGTAATGACGTTTGATCATCACGATACTTAAATAGAAAACTTACTAAGCGCTCTTCTCTGCAACATACTGCCTCCTTAGGACAAAACTACAAGTGAAAATCAGCCAGAAAATTCAACTAATCTATGACTCCGTCAAACTCTGACTGGCGCATTCCCCGGGGGGTACTCAAAAAGTTTTATACGGGGAGGCTCCGCCCCAAGTTCTAACCCCTTACCCTTTTATATACCATTTTTGACAGAAATTGTACCCCTTTCGTATACCTTTAACTGAAAAAAGGTACCCCTTTCATATACCTAAGAGACATGGCGTGGACTTAAAATAGGACGTTTTCTTGTCATTTTTATGTAGCGCTAATAAATTAAAATAATACAGCCATAAATTGCGTCTGTTCGAAATTTTTAATTAAAGGCCCTTTAAATAGCCAATGACAGATTTCCATACCCTTTCATATACTTAAACTCGTGAAATCCCTACCCTTTTATATACCTGAAGCCTGAAAAAGGTACCCCTTTCGGGCGGAGCCTCCCCGTATAGGCCATTATAGGGAGTACCCCCCCCCCGGGGCGCATTCTCTCTCAACTGATCCTGACCCCAGGGTGTTCTTTGACATTCAACTTCAGAGTGATTGTTCGTATTTTTTCCAGGACTGAGCTAAGGTCATCAAAAGCCTTCCCCCAGCCCCACCGCCCCCTAAAATCCCTTTTCTTTGGGCACTTTCCAGCCAAGAGAATTTTCCTGGTAAAAAAACCCCAGGCCCCCCCCCCTTCGAACAATTTTAGAAACTTGGGGCTTGGACCAATTTGCTAGCAACCTCAAGAAAGTTTTGCTTTTCTGAGCACCTTTTGAACAAAATATAGTTTAGAGCACACATCAAGCACGAAAAAGTCAACGATTTCGTAGAAAACCTCAATTTATGCAAATTTCTCGAATGTTTTAGATCAACCTTTTGAACACATAAACTGTCAGTTGGCAACATTTTTTCTCGAACTATTGAAGTTTCAAGCTCTTTTTCTTGACCAATGTTAGCAATTATTGTGAACTGAGAACGAAAATAGAACTTTTAGTTAACGTTTATACAAAAGTAGCAATAGTTATTATAGGTAGCAACTTTTTGGAATTTGGGCAATTTTTGTAGCAACTTTTTGGCAATCCAGTGAGCACATTTCTAGCATCTTAGTCCATTTTACGAGCACAATCTGGACAGGCCTTGATGTGCCTGTTATCTATCTTTCTTGATTGTACTTAAAGGCATTGTCCTTAAGGCTCTTTAAGTTCCAATAGTTTAAATAACGGTGTCACTAGCCTTTTTTGATTGTCCACTTTCCTAGACATTACAAGCTCTCGGATAATCTGGGTGATTTGGGCCTGCATCTTCTGGAAAAAAAAATGCCGATCGACGAGGAACGGAGCTCTAGTAATCACATTCAGGTCCGTTCGATGGGTTTCTGAAATCAACAAAGAGGTACTACTGGGTAAAATTGCATGACAAATGTTGGCCTCCGATCCTAGATTTTGTGATACAATGTATTTTATACTCGCCAGATACTTATCTAAAAAAATAAAATGCTGGATTATGGTAAATCTTTGTAATCTGAACAGAGTGAAATTCTCTTGTGTGGATCCCTTGAATTGGCCGGACTAATAATCTCTTGTTCCTGATTACTTGCATGAGTTGATTCAGCTAAGTTCAATACTGAATAGCTCAATTAACGTTTTTGAAGAACCCATTCCAGTAATAACGGGTGGAGGCTATTTTAATTTGAATAGAAATCCATGTTCGGCTTATTGTCACATACAACAAAGGACTCATAAAAGACAATGACAAATGCAAAGCTCCAGGCAAGACAAAATAAATACCGTTAGTCTGCTTGCAGACAATTTAAATTCATCTCTGAGCTGTTTTCTTTTCGGATTTCGCGGCTGATTGGGTCCTTCTCAATATCACGCACAAGGACAATCTTGTCAGTGATATTCCAACTTGGGAAACACTTTTTAATAAGCGTGCTTCAATGCACGTTCCTAGCATTGTGTTTAGAAACGTGAGGCCCGGGGTTTCGACAGGGGTTAGGAGCCAACAATTCATTTTTACGTAATAGCCCTTTAGTCAACTCACACTCACAAATCTGATCAATTTAATTCTTCAATAACGTATATGCTTTCCAAGGCCAATGTCTTTAAGTCTGACATCAAAGAATAATAAAGATAAAATCCGCGGAAATGCAAGTATACTTAGTATGCGATAGAGTGGCGCGCTGGTTCTCGTAGGTCCCGCCGGCCGGCATCGCTACTGGCGCGAAAAGTAAGGCGGGCTGCGCCATTGTTATCGGTACAAGGCGGCATGCGCGCGCGCGAACCAAACCGGTGAATGGCGCGAAAAACCCTCACATGTGATTTTGTGAAAGAAGACTGGTCGAAACGTTTAGACAAGAAATCTGGAATATTCACAACTTTCTTTAGCTTAATTTTCTCTTGGCAGATTAAAATGTTATTGAAATGTGTAACACTAGTTTAACATTCATGTTGAAATGGTACTACATTCAAATATACGTTCAGCAGATTAGATTAAAGACATTTAAGGCTGATATGGAAAACGGATGTGGTTTTGGATAAGCAAGGTTCGCTTAAAATAGCTAGAAGTCCAGTTCGACATGGTTATTCAGTTTCTTGCTTTGGCTACAAACAAGAGCGATGAACCTGAAAAATGACCTTGTTTTCCAAAACTGTTATGGTAAAATGAGTGGTTGCTCCGGGAACAGGCGGGTACCAGTTTGTTTTGATGCCCAACTTGAGCCATTTCTGGACATAAACTTGATATTTTCCCGCGCGGATTAAAAACAGTAGGAAAAGCAACAAAAACAGATGTCTCCTGCTTTGCTATCTGTTATGTACCAGTTAACGAGAAACAAACAGAACACGATGATAATATTAGCAGCTATCACATCTAGAGAGAATGTGCGCGAACAGCGACATACATGAAATTTGTTTTTACAGCTTAGCTGCAATTTTCCCGCGTAAAGTCATTATCAAAACGGTGAACAAACATTCACCACTTGACATCATTCCACCACGATTTTTAAATCGCGACAAAACACTGTATTCCCCGCCTCGTACAGCATTTCTGCCTTGTCCAAGAATGTCCTACTTCGCCAGTTTTGTCAAGAACCACGTTCTTTCCGTGTTTGATGTTTTCGTGAAACGCTCTGAATACCTTTCTGAGTTACCTCGTTAGATAAACACCAAAACCACGTTTTTCGTGGAAATGAGACATTTAATGCAATACAAGCTATTTGTAATTTAGAACACTCGAGAGTGGCTGGTCGGACAAGATGACCCGCCCTTGAGGGACTAATGAGTTGTTCTTGTGCGATAAACGAGATTGTCCTATTATTCACACTGTTAGTTGTGCAGCTGGTGCTTACTATTATACATGCAATGTGTATTGGCTTCACTTGGACTTAGAAGAAAGACAGTGCCTTGCATAAGAGTTTATTTTAGTAAGAACCCCAGCAGTTTAGACAAGTTTTCCAGCTGTTCAGGGGCGAAAGGTCACTTTATTCTCTTATCTGGCGAAACGAAGAGGTGGCACATACTTTAGGATTCCGTGGGAAATGAAAACACAATACAGATTTACACCCTAGTGCGGAAAACAGCTTTCATCGTCATAAATTTCCTGTTTTAGAAAGAGGATCAGTCAGAAACTAAATATGCATGAGAAAAAGGAAAACGAAGCTTGGTTTCTCATTTTTGCGGCCAGTATGTTCATTCAGTTTCAAGTGAGCGGGTATAGAACCGGAATATCATTTCAATCGTTTGCCAACGTTGTCAGCTGCTCGAAAATGGAACATTCGCCAGCACTGACATCCAGGCTTCCAAACAAGGAGCGCTGTGCTAAATTTGGCACTCAGAAGACACGTTGTTGTCGATTAGAGTCACTGGAAACCACACGAAATGTTTGAAAAAACAATGCCACGGGTCAATTGCGCCACGATTCAAAGACGTAATAAACATTTTTTTCAAAGAAAAATTGCGATGCGCAAATTTCAATTACGAAAAAATTCAGAAAGTTAAAACGCATTCAAAAGAAAGGCTGAAATTTACATCATTACCACGTGAATATGCGGATTTCATTGTTTCTAGCTTCGCGGTCTTGCATTGAAAAGAATTATTTTTTTAACAGGATGTATGGTGTTACATGATTAAGAAACAATATTCCAAGGCATTCTTGGCTCAAATTGGGCTCGCACTAAAGCTTGAAGAGTTTATCAATCATTCGTATTGTTTTGTGTTAGCTTGTTGTATCTTGTGCTGTATTGTTTTATTGACCCGACGTGACCTGAAAATCAATACGGATTTGCACTTTCAAACAAAAACGCCATGAGGGAATTTATGCAACATAATTTATTAAAACAGCTTCTGATGCACGTTAGAGATGTAGGATTTTATTTTTTGGGGTTTAATTTATCCCTTCGTTACGTATAATTTTGCTACTTAGTTAATTTCCAAGAAAAGTGAAGGTCGGTGATATTTTTTTTGGTAAACTTGTATATAAAAATGTCAATCAAATACTGCAACAGAACGCTGCATTAAAAGCGCGGAAAAGGTCGAAATGTAACCCAAGTACAACTTTGCTAGACATTTCTTTAATAACTTGAATCTTAACGATAATCTTCGACTGCAGCTCGGATTAAAGGTGGTTTTCACTTAGCTTCATTTTATTGGGTATGTAAAAACAATGCGTCACCAATCAACCATGACCTTTTGAAAAGTTTACTTTGGCTTAAACCATTTGCGCTCTCTTTAAAACCTTGCGCAACAAACAAAAGAATTTTAAATTTTTCGGCAAAGTGAGTTGAAATCTTCCCTTTTCTGCGAAGCAATGGTGACACATGAGCAGTAGGGACGGAAAATCTGAGATGTAAACATACCTAGCAACCTGTCAGCAGATAAGAACTCATTGAAATTTGATCTACAAAACCCTTAGGTGTCAACACTGATTTTGTTTCGTCATGGGCTGTTGGTTTTATGTGCTGGAATGCATGGCATTCCTACGTACGGCTCCGCCTTGCTTGATTTTATAAATAGAAAAGAAAGCGTTTGGGGAATCGTACTGGCAGCAAAACTGTCATGCAATCTGCACAGCAAATCTCAGTGCCATATCTGCTCTATCGTTGTAAAATCTTGTTAGAAATCTCGATCTTTTTATGGCCGGTCAAGTTTGTGTGGTGGGTTTATAAGCGTTTCCGGTCCAGTGAAGGATTTTGCGGTCAAGACAGACATCTCTGCGCCCGTGCCGCTTAGCGCTGATTGGTCGGTTTTTGAAAGGCAGGAAGCCATCATAATGCAGGTTGCCTAGCGAAAGCAGAAAATCTACCCAGCAACGTAACGACGTCGATGAGCATATGCTAAATGACGGGTTGTCAATTATAAATTTCACAGAAACCCAGACTCTAGCTCTTTCTGCACTTGCTCGGCGCAAGTTGACAATAATCACAAGCTGCAATTTGCGCCGGGGGTCAGTTTGTGTACAGGCCACACGCGTAAGGTAGAGATACAGCGGCATTTCTTCTACAGAACCAAGTCTGCTGCTGTAATCGAAGCCCGAGTCTTCAAACTGGCTTTGCCTTACAGCCCCGGCGCTGTCCATTTCAGCGTAGCCATCTAACTTCCGCTGTCAGCCACACTGTTCGATCTTCGATCTTCATGGAACTTCTGTGCTGCGAGGGACCTAGAATTCGCTATGCTTATCAAGATCCCATTCTCCTTCAAGATGACCGTGTATTGCGGAATTTACTGACTTGCGAGGACAAATATATTCCTAGTTGTCGATACTTCAACATTGTACAGAAGGAGATTGAGCCGCACATGAGACGCATGGTAACGACATGGATGCTCGAGGTAAATATCAACTCGTATTTCCTTCGTTTATAAATAGATCACCGCGCTTACCGTGATTTGACGGTGTTTTTAAGATTTGCCTTAATTTGAACTCTTCAGGTTTGTGAGGAACAAATGTGTGAAGAAGAGGTCTTTCCTTTAGCAGTGAACTATTTAGACCGATTTTTATCGGTCGTACCGACCAGAAAATGCCAGCTACAGTTGCTTGGCGCAGTGTGCATGTTCATCGCAAGCAAGCTGAAAGAAACATCACCGCTCTCTGCCGAGAAGCTGTGTATTTATACTGATAACTCCATCACTTGTCAAGAATTACTGGTAAGATTATTAAATCAAATGCTTGATCACCTGCGCTCATTCATTCCTTCTCGAAAGCTCGTGTTTGCGGTCAAACTAATTTTGTGCGATTATTTTTAATGATTTTTTTACCATTTATCACTAATAGTGTTTATTTTGCTATTACGTAAATCCAGAAATGCACGGAAATTTTTTTCCTTCTTTTAAGCTAACGCAGCTTTTATTTTGTTCTTTCCTTCTGCAGGATTGGGAAATTTTAGTTCTTGGAAAGCTTAAATGGGACTTGTCTGCAGTCACTCCTTACGATTTTCTAGAGCAGATTTTCTGCCGCCTCTCCCTACCGAATGTAAGCGTGATCCGAAAGCATGCGGCGACCTTCATCGCTTTGTGCTGCACCGGTAAGAGGAGCTTCCTATCTATTTACAGCACAAAGATAAGGGATTATTAATCTTAGCCCGGTACAAATTGTTTGAGTCTGTCAGAGTTTACAGATTCTGACTTGTTCCTGACACCCTTATTGTGAGCTCACCGATGTAATCAGTTTCTTTTTTAAACAAAAACTGCGGGATTACCTTTTAGTTTCGTTTACTTAATGATGTGAAAGCAAGATTCAGTTTAAATTTGTAATATTATTTATTTATTTATTTTTACTAATTTTTATATTTTTATTTCTTTTTTTTTCAGATGAGAAGTTTTTGATGTACCCGCCTTCGACGTTAGCTGCTTCATCTATATGCGCTGCATTTTCTGGCCTTGCAACAGCAGAACAAAAAAGCATTTGGACGAAAATGAGACTGGAATCATTTCTACAGAGCCTGACAAATATTGAACCGGTAAGGAAAGAAAAATGTTGCTTTAGTGAATAAAAGCAAACTAAAGGCCATGGTTGGTTGTTCCGTGGCAAAGAAAAGCAAATAAAGCATTAGCAGGAGCAAATAAGGAAAAAATTCTATCCCTACATCAAAAAAGTTTTCTGCGAGATTCGCGGGTTTTTAACACCCGTTTCTTCACATTCACTGAAATGCGCGTTTTTGTTGAAAATGAATAAGAAAGAAAACATTTCCACAAAAAACAGAACACCCCTTTGCACTTGAAAACCCGGCTTAAACAAACATCCCCGAGCTAAAGTTTAGACTAAACGTTTTTCCGGTTCTCTCTCTTCACATGCAGGAATACCTCCAATCGTGCCAAGAGCTTATGGAAGAAGTACTTCATTTTAATGTCACGGAAACTCCATCCACCAAGATCGAAAACGGAAGCGCTCCGAGTACGCCAACAGATTTGCAAGAAATTCACTTTTGACAGAGGCATTCCTCAGAACTTGCCGTGTGTGTATGCCCGCCTATCTAACGTGTGTAAATACTGTAATAAAGGACCGGAATTGTTGAACACGAATTTGTCTTTTTGTAGCGTGTGCCATGCCTGTATCCAAGTTGTTTTTCTCGCAGAGAACGTGCGACTTAATGAGCTGCGGTTTCCTTTCTCTTAAAAGCTTCTGCACCGACAATGAGAGCTGACGTCTTTGTCAAAGGAATGCGTTCACCTTCACAGAGCAAATGGAATTAGCGCTCAGCGAAGAGTGAAAGACATTCTTCAAGAGAAAGCAAACAGAACAAATCCCTTGGCTTGAGTTCGAAATAATAACAAATCTGTTTTGTACCTGTAAACGACATGTTGTGTTTACCATCCCACGCGCAAAAAAATGCCACCAATTTCTTAACACCCTCCGAACGCCCTTTCACAAGTTTCAAAGTTCAACGTAGTCAAATAAACAGACAGCCTTTGCATTGAAAAAAATCGGCGTACATCTTTGACAGCGAAAACACGTCAGAAAGAGAAATCGGGTTATTTTTTCAGGTGTGCACAATTGACTTCATCTAAACACGCGCTAGATATTTGCGTTAGCCCTGATATCATTTTCGTCTCGCTAGCCGCAACATGCCTACTGTACACCTGTTTTGAGAATAACACCACGTGTTGAAAATTCCGCGAATGATTTAGAAAACCTCATTCGTCATTTTTATGTTTATCTATTTTCGAAAGTGTTTTTTCTCTGATTTGGAGCAGTTTTCTTAATTGCTGATCATAAATAAAGACACGTCGTTCTCGGGGTGTCATTTCTTTGTTTCTCCGTCAGGGCTAAGTGAGCCTCGCTGGTTACAGTTCGATGCATGGAGAGCCGGTTGAGCTCACAAACCTAGTATACTAAAGTGAGAGCTTTGTAGCGTTTCATTGTTTTTGGCATACTTTCCCACGACCGGTTGGTTAAAATTCACTGGACACGGGTCAAGAAATTTGTGAGGGCCACCGGTTACTGAGTGCAGAGACAAAAAACTGGCCTTTCTCGTTGAATTATGAACTCTAATTGATATGATACTGGCATTTCCTAAATAAACCTTTGCCGCCCCACAAACAACAGAAAGGCTTGCTTAGCAAGCAATTTGTCCATCCGAACAAAACGTGATTCGTTTTATAAGCCGACAACTGTTTCAGTCCCTTTTATCGGGATGTTTGCATACACTAGACTGCGGCTTCCTTTATAGTATTTACGTATGTGCGTTTTTTCCCTTGACATTTAAAAAATTACTTTCACTTCTTTGAGGTTTTATTCAAGTATTTTATATTAGACAATTTTTGCATTGGGGCTCAGTATGCGCAAATGACACAAACAAGCCCAAAGTTTTGATTGTTACCTGTTCTACAATTAGAACCTGCTCGGCTATTTTCAGCTATACTGATGCAAACAAACAAATGCCTGTTTAGCAGGTTTTTAGAAAAAACGCGCGAACGAAAAAGGAAAAAAATGATAGATGACTTTTTCCTCACTGGCGCTCAAAACACGCACATAATTTACTCACCCTTATAAAACTTATTTCCACATTTTAAAAGAGGATACTTCATTAACGTTTTTCTTTTTACTCAAAAAACTATTTTAATCGGTTTCTCTGATTTTCAAAAGCAATTAATTTTGAAACCGTACTTTTCTAAACTGTCGTCCGAGGCCAAGTTTCTACTCCTAGCTTTTGTGCTATCATCCAGTAAATGGGAGAGGCATGGCATGCAACGTCTAATGGCGGGAAAATCGTAAATGGTCCTCATTAACACCAGTGGTCTGCGCAGGCAAACATATCAGTCCACTCTATACAAGGGCCTCAGCTGTTCAATTTGCCTAGAGCTTGCAACGAGCAAGACAGTATCCATTAAATCAGTTAACAGCTTTATTTTAGTGCACACTTAAGTTTTTGTATCAACAGAGTATTCCAGTTAAGAACATCTTGTACTGACAACACTGCAGAGAGTTTCAAAAGGGAATGCACTAACTAGTTCGGCAGCTTTCAGTAATTGAATGGCCACCTGACAGTGTTCATACAAACGTTAAAAAGAAAAAAAAACTTGCACAGCATTAATTATAAAGTCTATAAAGGTTCCTTGAGCTGCTTCTTATCAGAAATTGACCATCAAGGTTCAAGTTTATCGGTAGTAAGCGGTGCAAATGGCCTACTGACTGTGCTCAGTACTGACCGAAAGAAGTGCACTTAAAAAACTCTTTCATTGCGTGGATATTTTGGCACTTTTTTAACCATTAAAAAATTGAACAAACGCCTCAAAAGTACGATGCTATCTGACATGGTGACACTTGTCCATTGTAGCTAGCAAGTGACCCTCAGCCCGAACACAAAAGACTAAATATTTTTAAATGTTAAAACATGTGCTGTACTGAAATGTAAATTAGGAAACACATTTTATAACAATGTGAACGAGCTGGGGGATTGAATTGAGTATTTTTTATTAAAGATTGCATACTGATAACAAGACTCTAATATTGCCTCCCACTCGAGTTTCTGTCAACGCAAAGAAGTTAACTAGACGTGCTTGGCACGAAAGAGACTTCGTTCTTTGTGCGGCGATCGGCGACATTTGAAATATTCGGATTGCACGAAAAAGTAGCTTAAAGTCACTTAACGTCTTCGGCTATGTAACCTTCATTCTTTTTCAGCCAAGGTCTCCTGTTAGCAAACCGCAATACGTTTAAACCGTGTCAAAATGCAGTGATAGGATCTGGAATTTGTAAACATTTTTGAAAAAGCACTCGAGGCACTTCAGCTGGAAAATTACAGAGGGCCTCGAGAATATGCTCCTGGGTTCTGTATCTGATCGATTTAGCCGGCATTCCAATATGATCGTGAGTTAATAAAAAGTGTAGTTGAAGAAAACAGAAAACTTTTCCTTCCCTCATTTATTCGTTTAAAGAGTTTTAAGTTCAAGTATTTTCTTTTTTATTCAACTCAGTATGGCCTTTTCTAGTGATGGGTACCTAAAGTAACGTCGAAAGTGCTCTCTGATGCATGTACATACAAATATCCTGATATAATGTGGTTAAGAGTTTCGATAAGTGGAAAGAAGACTTGTATCTTAGGCAACGTGGTTTTCTGTGAACGTTGTTTTGAACTGAAAATGTGCGATCTTTGCTTCGAGATTTGTACGTTTCGTTATAGGAGTTTTAGTGTTTGTTTCTGAGTAAATGAAACAGAAGACATCGTTGATGGCTTTGTTTAACAGGCAGGAATTGTCCTTCCTCTGCTCACGTTTAACTTGGAGTCAAGCCAAAGCCGGACCTACCACGTTGACCTACCATCACGAAAGTGAAGGCGAGAAAAAGCGAAACAAAAGTATTTTAAAATGGCCTCACAGTAATCAATGAGCCAATGCCAATTGTTCAATTAAATTTAGTTTAATTTGGGATGCCTCCAAAGGATTATGGAATGTTTTGAATGCTTTCAGTATACTTTGTCATTTAGCTATTGGATATCGGAGAAATTCCTTCATGCAGTAATGGATTTAGTCTGTTACCGCTAAGAACTTATCAGTATTCTTAAAACAACTCTTAAATTAAAAACGTCATTTTTTTAGGTGCGTGATTTGATAATAACTTCCGTTCTTTTTGGTAAATTTAGTGGATTGTAGCCTGGTAAGAGAGATCTTTAAAAGAAATAACAGGCAAACCTTTGTTGTCTGGCTTTACTTGGCCCTCACTGACAAAAGTAGTCTGAGAACCGATATTAAGATAAGCGGAAAATTGATAAAAAATCGTAATCGTCCTGTTTCACACAGTTAGCATAAAAAACATGAAGGTTCGCAGCTATGAACGGCAGTAACCTGGAAAACAAACGGTTATTAGTTTTATCTGCGCTTGTTAAGTATTGATAACGTGAGCGGCCATGAAACTACAGCGAAAAAAAAAAATGGCGGTCACTTTTGAATCAGTAATTCCACCTGCATGAAATGTTATACCCGAGCCGGTGCATGCTGTGAAAACGGAAAGGCCCAATTATCAATTTATCGGCCAGGATGTTGCAATAAGTGGGTCAATTCAATTACGTGGAAGAAAAGTCATTTCACAATGTACATGTATCGTGCGCAAATGACAAGAATTTCTCTATCTAGCTGTGGCGGCTTTCAGTTATCAATCAAGCCTTTAGCAGAGTTACTTTGCGCTGAAAGGCTCTCCCTCGGGGATAAAACATTACGTGACTCATTGAACGCACGTACACCACTTTGACCAACCCTGACAAGATGACAGAGTTGTTTGAGGGAAATTCGTTGTGTACATCCGTTGAAAATACTTATATTTTCAAAAAAGAAACGAAAAATTGAACAACTCTACATAACTTTTTAAACAGTACTGCGTAGTACTGAGCTTTAATTAATGTGTTCACACACAAAGTGTCCATCTGTATTCTTCACAGATTTAACCAGACTTGTAAAGTACTGCAAAATGACATGACTCCAAATATCGTGGCAAGCTCGTTTAAAACAGCTACGGGAAAGGTCTTGACTTTACTTCCCTGCCTTCTGAGCCGACGAAATTGCAATAGCAAGCAAAACAGTGTCTCTACGACAAATATAGTTAAGCAATAGAAATTAAATAGAACAATATCAAGTTTTTTTTTTAGCCCACTTCATATTTTCCAACTATTTAGCAAGGTCTGTATAATTAACCATGTTTGTTTTAATCAGACATCAAAAGAATTCACTCAAGACACAATGGAAATCAACTATAGACCAAAAGCTTTTTTAGCACTTCAACACTTTTAAAGTGTTTTATAAGTGTAAAAATATTCTTTATTTTTTATTGTTTGCCAAATATTACTTTTTGTCGAAGCTCCAATCTAACTGCTTTTTTTTTTTCCATTTTTCCGCTCTTTTATTCTCCTCTCTTTTTTTTTTTTTTTTTTTTTTTTTTTTTTTTTTTTTTTTTTTTTTTTTTTTTGTTTTTTTTTTTTTTTTTTTTTTTTTTTTTTTTTTTTTTTTTTTTTTTTTTTTTTTTTTTTTTTTTTTTTTTTTTTTTTTTTTTTTTTTTTTTTTTTTTTTTTTTTTTTTTTTTTTAAAAAATAGTGTAAAAATATTCAAGAAATACAACAGAGCATTTTACAATAACCTGTAATGCACCTGTAATGCGCCCGCTTTGCTTAGAATTAGGGTCCGGGGATAAAATAACACGAGTGCCGAGTGTGAAACTGTGAAAAACGAGCCATGACAGGCGACAATTTCCGACAACTGTCTTGAGTTCTCCAAAGGTTTCACGAGCATTTCCATAACTTTGAGGAAAGAATGTCTTTCAAGAAACTTAATGCTCGAAATTTAACTTTCTAAGAATCATGTTGAATGGTTTTCACTAAACCATTGAGGCGCGGAACTTAATCTTGTTTGTTTCTTAAACTCATTATGACTATAATAACTGGATGCAAACCGTTCAAGTTAAGGGTATTAAACAGATTTATGAGGTCTTCACCCTCTTATAACTAAGAGCCATTTACTTCAGAAGAATAGGAACTAATCTTGAATGTCATGCAAACGTCTGCCAGATTTCATTACCATTTCTTTGTGAGCCCGATGAACTTACGACTCGAAAAGCTTCAAAATGTTTTAGACAAGAGTCATTTGCTACTGTGCAATGCACAATTCTGTAGCATTTTAGTTTCGTGTATATATATGCACGGTGCAATTGCTATATTACAAAAGGGGCGCCCGAGGCATTCTACGGAACACATTTTGTTATTTACTGCAGACAACATCACACACAGTAGGCAAGAAAATAAGTGCAGTTGATTTTCGTATGCATGCATAAAGAAAGCAGTTTCATCAAACCAAATCAAGTATAAGTGGAGAATGTTGTATGGAGAAGCAGACATATCTGTTTTTCTAAGCACTGTATTCACTCGAAACGTTACAATCCTTATGGAAAATTTTAATATCCATAAATAACTGCTGTAGACAACAAGGCTTTTTGACAAGTGGCATGTCTGTACTGAAGGCTGTAAGGTCGGGTTTGACGTGTTAAGATTGCTAATATATTCACGATATTTATCAGAACTCTTTGCTAAACTTGTTTGTCCAGCAAAATAATGAGATCTTCAACCTCTTAAGATATATACAAAGGAAAAAGAACCGCAAAGCAGGAAGTCTTAGATCATGCAAAACTGATTTGCCATCTTTTAGAGAATGCAAACTTTGACTCAAGAACTGCTTTGAAACACGGTTTATAAAAGTTGCATTTCTGTAGCTTTTTCTTCTTTTCGTTCTTACGTGCATCAGTATAACTAGCCCCAGGGTATATTTTAACTACTTAACTGCACTTTAAACCTCTCGTAATATTTGTAATACCTAGATAGTTGCCAATGAATATCAAATCATAGGGATAAATGAACGACAGCAACTAATGAACAAGCTTATCTATATCTTGCACTTACATACACTATTTGAAATTATGCAATGTTATACAATGTTACTTTTCTTTTACAAGATTAAAAAAAAACACGACAATTAGATAAACAAACAAAAAAGAGGTGACAAAAGGAATGAAATCACAAAAAGTAAAAAAAGGAGTCCATGCATTAGCTTAAAGTATTACAATTTTTTTAAAAAAAGATACACTACGTTATTGATATTTATTGAGAGCATTTTTTTTTTTTTTTCAATTCGCTACAGTGACCTTGTATTGTTTTTTTCGCATACTCAGCATATCTGACAAAGCGTGCAATCTTGGTCCTCTCCCTACCATTCCGCTCTTTTAATTTTATCTTTGCAAGAAATACCTCGGATGCGGGTTTAACCTTTTTCCGGAACGGATGAACCGTCCTATTTGTTTTCCTGCTAGAGAAACCGGTTTTTACATACAAATGGTGAACACCCCACCTATTCGCCTGCAGTAGTTTTACTTGGATGTTTTGGCGGGAAATTTGACCAGGAGAGGAGAATGGGGACAACTTTTTTCTTCGATTGCTTTTGGCGGTAAAATACGCCATTGGCAATACAGAGAATACAAAACATTCCGTACAAAGCAATCAACAACATGTACAACAACAAGGGCAAGTGAAAGTTCAAAGTACAAATAATTGAATAAAGAGATCATTAATGGAGAAAGTGTATAGCACGTGATGGAAAATGACGAAGAATTTTGTGTACACTGTACAAGGTGGAGGATAAGGCATTCAAACTCCTCAACAAATTCGCCTCGAGCACTTCATTTCACAAACAAGAATAAATCAGTCTATTGCTAATAAACTCAGTAAGGTCATACAGTTCTTACTCTTGGTTGCGTGTCGCAGAAAACTCTGAGTGGTTTTACAGAACGAAGTGAAACTCGGACAAAAAAGAAAGAAGCAGAAAAGGGGAAGGGACCTAAAACTACAAAAACTCTGAGGTTTTCTTAATTTGAAAAACAAAATTAAATAAACAAAGGCAATTGCACTTAATTTATTAATACTCTGCCGACAGCATTGCCTGAAATGAACTCGAACTTTCTACGTAAAAAGAGGTCCTTGTCCGAATACTTATGCCGTATGCAACTGTTTACGAGAAGGGAAATAAATCACTTGCTTCTTTCTCTCGTTATTTTACTTTGGTGTCCATTTTGGACAGTGTACTCCGCAAACATCTGGTTGAATTCCATCACGTACACTTTCTACATCAACAACATCGTTATTCAAATAAGTTGTACTTTGAACTAGTACTTGATTGTTGCTTTGTACAGGAATAAAAAAGTTCAGTGTATTCTTTGTTCACTTAGCAACTTAATTAGACCTAATTATGTATTTTATACCCTTTGAGTTTCCCTACCAATACTGGTTAAAGAACTAATTAGCCGCCTTAAGTTCTTTAGATACTTTTAGAAAAGAAAAGCAAAAAGAGAGTTATGGTTGATGTTTATGGCTAGCAAGCGTTCTCCAAAAAATTCAGTGCTCGATATTTAACTAAATATATCTTGTAACAGGAAATTTTCGCGCCATCGACGAAGTTTCGCTATTTTTTTAACATCGCGAAAATTTGATGACGCGAAAACTCCCAGTTGGTCAAAGATAACAGAAAATAAGTGTGCGTTTAACTAAGTATAATGCCGATACATGTAAAAGTAAATCAAAGAACGTTCTAATCCCTCTTATAGTGAATCGGTATTTTATCATTAGTTTCATCACTATCTTCATTAGCATTCCAGTTCTCGTAATGCATCATTACGGTACATTCCTCAAACTATTCATACACCATTCATACACTGGCTGTTTTCTTTTTGTCAATCCATTTCTCAACATGGAGGCTTGAAGCTTGGGCGAGACCTCAATAAATACATTACATACATTATCTTTTCTTTCGAACTTGCTTTTTTCGTTTGGATCTCTTTAACCGTATATGATGAAATCCAAGGTGACTTGGTTTCGAAAAAAAAAGAGGTGGTTTTAATTAGGTGCTTTTGTGTTGTTTATATGGCACAAGACTCACTGAACAACGATGCGCTTAATAACAACGAATTATATTTTATTTCATCAATTTAACATCGGTAAGGGAACAATAATGACAAAGAAATAAATTCCGTTCTCGGTCTTCACACAATAGCATATTGCAAAAGTCTATTTTTACCCCTCGGGATTTACACAAAGATGATATACTGACGTCACCACACCCAAAAGCTACTATACATTAGAGCTTATCTCGTTTTGCTTTCTATATTAAAATTTATGCCTCTCAGAAGGAAGAAATAAAACACTGTGAGATTCTGGTAGTCTAGACAATAATGAAATCACCGAACACAGTGAGCAAACATTTTCCTTTGTGTTAAACCATTTGACTTCTTGTTCAAGGAGCCCCGTGAGACAAATTCCTTTTCCGGCTTGAAAACAAAAGAAATAGAAAGGTATGTCATTATCCAGGGTGTACTTTTGACAATCCCTGCAGATGATTATTCAGTTCTAATTAAGCCGGTAATTTGCTTACTGACTGCAGCCGCACGCACGTTATATTTTTCACCTCTACTACCCGGCACGTTGAAAGGGGCTTTGACACGGATTTTAACCCGGGGGGGGGGGTACTCCGGGGAGGCTCCGCCCGATAGGGGTACCTTTTTCTGGCTTCAGGTATATAAAAGGGTAGGGATTCACAAGTTTAAGTATATGAAAGGGTAGGAATCTGTCATTTGGCTATTTAAAAAGGCCTTTAATTAAAATATTTCGAACAGACGCAATTTATGGCTGTATTATTTTAATTTATTAAGCGCTACATAAAAATGACAAGAAAACGTCCTATTTTAAGTGCCACAGCCATGTCTCCACCTAGGTATATACCGGCGAACTTACTGCTGGGGGGTACCTTTTTTCAGATGGAAAGGTATACGATCCAAGGGGGTAGCAATATTCTAGTCGAAAATGGTATATAAACAGGGATAAGCTCCGGGTTACGAACTTAGGGGCGGAGCCTCCCCGTATAAAACTTTCCTTTGAGTACCCCGGCCCTTAAAGGGGCCCCCCCGGGGATTTTAACAGATTTCTGAACGGCCAAATTTATTTTTGTGTCGAAGGAAACCTAGAAATAATGGTCCATTTTTATTAACAATTGCTATATTAGAGCATGGAAGCTGTTAACAAGCATATTTGGCTCTGGATGGCTCGGATGGAAATGCATTGAAACTTGAAAAATTAATGCTTAACTTTTCAATTAGTTTTCGCGCGTCATCAAAAAAAGTATGTTTTTCATGGGTTAAGTTGCCTACCACTATTTTCAGAACAATTTAGACCAAAAATCTGCGAAATCTCCGTGACTTAGCCCCTTAAATCCCGCGTTAGAAGAACTACTATTTAGAGGTATTTTGTTTCAGGCTCTCGGAGTTACAGAACTAGGAAGGTTTACAGACTGCGACCGAGGTCATTTATCATGCAGGGTCCCAAAGGAAGATGGCTGGAACAGCATTTTCGCCATGGAGCTTCAGTAGAGCTCCATCATTTCACTACCTGGAGCCGGTCCTTTTCGGCAGAACATGGAACCCTGAGAATGTTTTTCACAGAGCCCGGACCCAGATTTTTTGTGCCTGGCGCCCTGGAGCCCTAAGCTTCTTTGGGTTATGATTTATGCTATTGTGTTTACAATCAGTACCACTCGATCAGTGCCTACCTCGTACCCATCTTTTTCTACGCGGGTAACCCCTTCCCCCACCTCCCGCTCCTGCAAGGGAATAGGAATATCCTGCTATATCGGTTCTAGTAGTGGTGGTGTCTCACGAAGCCTTCTGTTTTCAAATGTAATAAAAGACTGCAATATCACAGCGACAAACCGATGAGTGGTGCCGGATCTGTTGAAGACCTGGATCAGTAACTTAGTTAAAACGGAAAATATAGACGGCAAACTGATCAGCTGACGGCTAAAGCAGTCAAAAATAAACAGTGGATAAAAAGTGGATAAAAGGGCGCCCAGCCTCTGAGGAAAGTTTGCTTTGCAAACCGAAATATATGGAAAAGTTTTTTTCAATATATTCTAGTATTTTTATCCACTTTTTATCCACAGTTGGTTTTTGACCGCTTTAGCCGTCAAGATCAATTTGCCGTCTATATTTTCCGTTTCTACTGTTTTCACGTAGTATGATCAGCCCAACCTCGTTCCCAGGGCTTTTGCCCGTTCCAAATTACCAAGGGAAAAGCCCTGGAAACGAGGTTGTGATCAGCCTTGCACTATTGTTTCATATCAAGGGAATATGGAAAGTCGAAATATGGTTGAGCGTCTCGTTGATCCTTTCCGCCCTTTTGCGGTCAACCGTAATTCCCAATAAGCCGCTTTGTACGAGGCAGGCTTAGTAGTACTGAAATTGACTTTTGATGATTTTATGTTTTTGTTTTGTTCGCTGCTTCAAAGGCCTATAGTTACACAGCAAAAGTGCTACTGACCATGGACACGACTAATCTCATGCCCCGAGTCCGCGTTCTTGGTGCTGACAAAAATAACGGCGGGCTCTTCGAGGCTCTGGAGACACGATGGGCGAGAACCAATTTCGTACCTTGAGTCTTCGCTCCTTATTGCGCAAGCTTGACGAAACGAGAGACTCTCGAGTGTTCCGTTGCAGAATCGATTTTGATTGGCTTTAAAAACAACAAAAATGGCCGAAAGAAAAACATCAAGGAGTTCGTTGATTGAAAGCCGGGCATGCGCAATTCAACCGCAAGTCCGATTTTTTTCGGACTTCCAATCAATCTCGAGCCCAGAGTCCGTCTATATCGGTCAGCGGTACGGGACGAGTCCCGGCGACCCTACCGCTGACCAACCGCTGACGGATCGCGGAGCCGGGGGTCACTCTGGGCTCGAGATTGACTTCCAATCGGAACTTCCCAGGGCCGCTCGTTTCTCGACCGCTGGTCAAGGGGAACGAATACTCTTGGAACAAATATGGGCCAGGGCAGGCCAGGACATAGTTTCAGTTGACATGGCAACGATGGCAATATTTCGTGCAAAATAACTGTTTATCAGTGCGAGAAAGTTTTATTTATACGTAACCAAACTGGCGATTGTAATCAAGTGACCACAGAGAATAAACCACAGCTGTTTAATATTTTGCTTTCAGAGAAGAAAAGTTGAGAAAAAGAAACAGATCATCATGTTTGTGTTAGCCAGAAGGCAGAATTTCTCTGATATAGTTGTGCCACGCCACTGCCACAGAGTGCTGTAGATAGTGGACACACGTTTGCTTCAAGCATATTGTTGTTTTTACAAAATTGTGCGCGGGCATGGAGTCTTAATTAATTCACAAGGGTTAAAATGAGTTTAAACTCTGTGATAACACTTCTGTACATTTGACACGAGAAAACACGACGTTAATTTGAAGCGAAACTGACTGAATTTACTTTTTCTAAAGAAAACTGTCCCATCTTCTAACGACAAAAATGTCCGTCACTGAAGTGGAGCTAAAGTTCAAACCTTGCAGCAATTCTTTTATGAAATGTGTTGATTCATTGAAATAATTACTGATTTTAACCAATCACGCTAAATTTGTAAGATTTTCGGAAGGAGTTTATTATGTGTGACCGGTTTCCTTAGCAGTCTTTCGATAAAGCCCTCAGGCAAAACGTATTCGTATAAGGTTAGATGCGTCTTATTATGATACTGCATGAGAAATCCGATCTCAATCTCAGGGCCTGTTTATATGGAGGAGAGTTGTCCCTGGTAGGAGGGTTACCCTCCATACCGAGCCACCCCGGGCGAGAGAGCTTTTCATACGTTTCTTTATAAATAGTTGTGAACCGTTTATATAAGAAATTGCAAAGTTGACTCGGGGGGCAGGGTAACCCTGGGTGGAGGGTCACTCGCTTTGAAGGGAGGGTGACCCTGGGGAGCGAGCCAACTTTTTTCCATATAAACAGTTTGGTTGTTTTTGCCTCGCCTACCAGGGACAAGTTGACACATACGGAGCATGCGTAAACGCTAAAATCAGCAAAAACAAAAGTGCAGATAAATTGAAATCGAAGTCGGCGGTAAATTAGTCCAAAAATGGTCTTAGTCGACGATTCAGCGTTCCTGATTTTAGAAAAAGCAGCCATAATAGATGTTTCAAAACAACTCTCGCCAGTCTTTTGAACCGAGAGGGCCAAGTTTTGGCTCGGTCAACAGCGACAACTTTCTCATCTAAACGCTCGGCAAAAGATGGCTCGGGGGAGAGGGTAACCCTCCTACCAGGGACAACTCTCCTCCATATAAACAGGCCCTCAGTCGTAAAATACATTTGAACATGTACATATGGAGCTTGCACATATAATGTGCATTTTAATTTTACCATCCAATTCTCTGATTTCTTGCTATAAGAGTTGTCGACTTTGGTCGATATTTCATAAGTTGCCGGCACCTGCGTGTCGTTGTCTCCTTTTATTATATAGACGCAGGTTTTTTACTGGAGATAGACCACTCGTGAAATTCATGCGAAACTACATCCGGAACCGTGGCGTATTTTTGATATCCTATAAACAAGTGAGGATATCGATGACGTCTCTCGCCTTTGCACGGTTTTCGATTTTACTGGATTCGTGATTTTTTTCTGTAGATACACGGTGGCTTGAAGATATGAATTATATTTTTTCGTGATAAAAACAATATTTTACCACTCGAAAATAAAGTTCCTATCTTTGCGCCGCCGTGCAATTTTATCACCATGTTACAACTGTATTACGGTGATAAAAAAGCGAAACATATTTGTTTAATAGACCCACTTAAATAAACCCGGACAAAGAAAGTTGGCCTGCATCAATTCAGTTAAAATATTTTGACGCCAGGAGCCGCTGAAATCACAATGAGTGACGAAATTTATCCAAAGAAGCGCCTTCTTTCAGATATCGTAGCTCGGAAGCGAATTCGGTGGCCCCCTTATTTTTTTTTACATTTCTGACACGAGTAACTCGTAAACTAGCAGTGGTGAAAGTTTAAGAAAAATTTCAATGTGAGAAGATTCACAGTGCTTGACTCGGATTTACAGCGCGTAGCACTTGTATGATTGTATCTTTTTGAACGAACAGTGGATAGAGATGAAATGACTTTAGTTACACTGAAGAACATGTTTAGTAAACACAGAAAAACGAATAAACAAGCGGTGCAAAGTTAGAAATTTTTGTCATGGCAGCGCGGTCGGGTAAAGAAAGTCAACAGATTTATCTTTTTGTGACGTGTAAAATTTTTGAATATTATTTCTGTAGTGATACAAAGAGTTGTCTTAACTTCCAGGGTTACGTTTGTGATCCAGTAAACTAACTATAAATAATAAACTTTCGATTCATTATAAATTTTAAGCTGGCTTTCGACAAACATAAAATTTTGCGTATTATTTGTCTACTGTGTAGATACATCTAGTATGTGCCGCTAGCTTTGTCGCGAGAGCAAATTTGTTCTGTTGCTTTCATTCAAAACGCTTTTGTTTCTTATGTTGTTTTTCCAATAGCTAAGTACAAAAGACATTTTACGCCGGGAGGCTGAAAACCGATTTACTAGGAAACTAAAATGTCAGCAATTTTCCGCATGGTGGAGCTCTCAATTCTGAAGTTTTCGCGCTTGAGTTTCCTCGCGAAATTGTGAACCGTTATACATTTTTCCTTCAGGGCATTTTCACGAAAAGTTTAAGCTCGGCAAACACTTTGTCAGGTGGATGTTAATGGCAAAAAGCTTGCTATAACCCAACGCTTAATTACCGCGAACAATAGAATATCTACGCCACGTCTTTAGACCTTTAAGTCGTAAACGCGATGTAAAAAAATAAACAAAAACCTCTCAAAGAAATCGTCAGTAAAAACAGCCTTTTCAATGAATAAGGTTTTTATAAACGTATAGCCGAGGTTTATACATTTATTTCCATGTAAAGTGAAGTTTATAAACGCGCGATATTCTTTTTTTTCTCACCGCTGGTTATTGATGTACTTGCTAGTTTTTTTTGTTGAAAACGCCACGTTTGAGCGCATGACGCTAAAACGCAAGTCTGCTAAGACTGCCACGTGTCCACTTCCCGTCCGTACGGTGTCGACAACGTGTTAACCGTGGCGTGAAATTGAGAAAATAAGCCAGTGTTGAATAAATAACCATATCCCCTTCTTATTGCCTGAACTTTCATTGTTTTTCGGCTGGTCCTGGGCGGGTGGCCTGCATTGCTAATAGACGTCTATTTGCATAACAAGAGAAAAATTGAACATTTTGATTTCAGGTCGTTCACGACATAAGATCGGCTTGTGGTGAAGTTATCAAGAAAGGCACGAGGCTGAAATACTTAACGCGAATTGTGGACCTGATAAAGGGTAAGTAATGTGTCGACTTTTTGCTTTTTCTTCTCATCGAAGCATATATTTGAAGTGATCGCTTATTTTATAGCAAAAGAATCGGAATTAATTACTTTGACTGGCAATTCCAATGTGAACTTGGCCTTGCGAGGTTCTGATTTTACGGCGTTTTAGTTCAAACAATTAATTGGAGTACCGTTTTTATCGTCCAGTTTCACGGCGATTCTATTTTCAATCGTGTGAGAATCGACGAAATGCTAGCAGATTTGAAAATAAATGATTGCTAAGCATTCGAGTTGTTACAAGCCTCGCTCTTCAAACGAGAATTCATTTGTTGCCGAAATTGGACGATAATTTGCGGAGGAGTTTAAACACTGAATTTTTTGGAATGTCCGTCCGGTTTGGAGATTAATTTTGTTTTCTGGCGGAATAATCAAGTTGGGGGAAAATTTCCGTGTTTAGCCAAG
The DNA here is from genome assembly GCF_052425735.1 of Oculina patagonica. NCBI lineage: Eukaryota > Metazoa > Cnidaria > Anthozoa > Scleractinia > Oculinidae > Oculina > Oculina patagonica. The sequence goes on from NC_135759.1 coordinate 26,506,903, forward strand.
GGATTAAGGCCAAAACAACAGGCAGGATTTAACCATTTACTTCGCTTTCTTGTAAACAGGCCTTAAAATGTCACTTTTTGTCAAGGGTGCTCGTTACTAAAGCAATTGCTTTTAATAAGAGAGGATCAGATGTGCGCTAACTTTAAAAAAAAACGCTTCAAAAAAAATCATCGTTCTTTTGGAGCGGCGATTGACGCGCGCGAGCCGAATTCAAGTTCAAACACGAACTCGCGAGAACATTAATTACACCGTCATGCGTTCGCTGTTTGTTGTGTACTCAGCCAACACGAAACTTTCCTCGTCGGAACGTTTTGCTTTAAAGAAATGTAAATTTACGAATGATGTGTCTTGCTTTGTGAGCTTGGCTTTTATTAAAGCAGCTGTTTAAATAAACCTTGTCAAGACCCCCATCGGTTTGCAAGTTTAATACAAAACACGTTAATTGCATGACGTAGTAAAGGCAAAAGGTAAATTCTTTTATGCCAAATGGACAAAACTTGATAAAAAAAAAGGCCTTTGTATTTGAAAGTGATAATAGTTTATCCATAAAGCATGTTATTCTCGTGAAACGTTACTAGGAGATCAATTCAAAGGAGACTTTAAGTAAATGGAAATTTACCGTTTGTCACACCATCCGAAAATTTAAAAATTTTCTTTGGGTGACTCACTGTGCAGTAGAAATTCAGGATTTCCTCGTTTTTAAAATTAACTATTCCAGAAAAATTAAAGTGATGTTTTCTTTCTAAGTAAATAGTTACATTTTCAAATATCCAACTGAGCTTGTGTTAGTTATGACTCTAGGCGCAAAAAAATGTAAATCAACGTCTTTCCCCATCGAGTATTTTTTTCATATTTTTAAATATGGAGTTGTAGTTAACACCAAAGAGCAATTTTCATCGATTATTTTTAGTAAGCGTGGGCGACTTTTCTTATAATATAATTGTATATACAACTTCCCTTGTTTTGTCGATGACGCGTTCCTTACGTGGCAAAACGTAAAAATGCGCTTCAAATGAAAATGCGTGGGAGATGCATTAATTTTCCGAATTGACGGCGGTTTATTCGTGTTTAGACTAAGTTCTACATGAAAGCTTGTCTCCGAAACGTTGCTGCCACTTTTTCTCGTGTAATTAATTATTCAGTTTCTTGTAATGAGACTCGATTCTGTTTTGATGAAAGAAACCAAGAGAGGATATATACTCTCTTGAAGAAACCCAAAGGGCAACTTCGTCTACAGAAGAATTATAGCCAACAAAACACCGCTTGTCGTTTGCTTTCGGTTAAAAATACCACTCAGTTATGTTATTTTGATTTAAGTTAGCTGTGTTAGTCAACCGTTTGCTAATAGTGCTAAACGTCTTATGAAGGTGGTTAAACTAAGCCTTTTATTACATCGAGGTTTTCTTAGAAAAATACTTTATATAAAAATTATATTCTATATAAATGATAATATATATGCTATATCGAACTATTTTTAGTTGTTCAGTATAATGGCGTGAAACAACAGAGGATTTTAACGAATCGCCCGAGGTCTTTAGTAAGCTATGCCTATATCCCATTCTCATGTAAATATGCCATGCTAGATTAATGTGGATGTTATAAACGGCCACATGTTACGTGGCGTGGAGAATTTCTTCAAAACGTACTATTTATTAGTTGAAAAATTATTAAGGATAGCTTCGGCAGTTGTAAGTGGAAGAGAATGTGCATATATCTAGCTTTAAAAAGTGCCCACGAAGAGTATTTTAATTTATCAATTTCCTTGAGGGCGGTTTTCAATTCAGGTTACCTAGCAACTGAATATTTAAAGGCTTTTTTAGACCTAGTGAAGTTCAAATTAGACAAGCCAATGCAAGCACTAGCTTGTCTCTTTTCCAAAGCATTATTTAGCCTAGTTTGATTCTGGAAAACGATTGAAAACTGTGCGAAATAGCGAATAAGAGACTTATTCCGTGAGAATTTCACACTCTTTCGTTCGCCTTTTTTGATGATTATTTTATAAAAATGGCGCGAAATATATTTGGCATGTAAATTTGTTGTGAAAAAAAAAAATCAGTAAATAAAAAGTTATCGTTTAGACGTGTACAAGAACTTTCGTTAAAAAGCCGAGTGCCAAATTTTATGACAGCTAATCTAGCTTTTTAAGAAACATTTCGAATAAAGAACAAGTCATTAGCGATGCGTTACCAATATTCATTTCCTCGAGTTATTTTGCAGTTTCTTTACATTGAAAAAGAAAACACGAATACAGTATTGTTATCACACATCAAGGCGAATTCTTAGCGTTTCATTTAATAACTTTACTTTATTTATATATTATATGACTATAATAAAAACTCAGAATGGTACTTGCAACGTATAAATGTTCTATTCTAAATATTCTGCCATTTAGCATAACTGTCCGGTATACTGATCACTGTATCGTATTGAAATAATTAAACGTCAATTCTATTGTACTTAAATTCGTAATTTACTTTTTGACTTTCAAGAAAATTCTAACTACGTCATCTATCATTTTTTATACATGACACTTTCCCACGTTGTTCATAACGCATATGGAATGAAAGGAAATAATATATGCATTTTTTGCAGTTTCTTTACCAGACGACATTTGAAGGCGATGGAGGTGTTTAACCAGGCCTACGACGAGTTAACTGGTACAAACTCCTTTAAGGTAGGTTTATTCGCATAATTTAACAAGTGGACAAAAAGGTATAGACAGATAAAGGAATTTATAGTAAAAAAGGTGATTAATTCTCAGATCCCTTTCGACATATATTGATAGGTGTTTTATCTCAAACATCTTTTAGAAGTGGTATTAATTTAAATTAAAGCACTGTATTTCTAGTAGCGTTGAGTGTTTTTAAAAAGCGCGTTTCATGTGGAAAGTCTAAGTTGCCGAGGCAGCCTCCGCCGACTTGTAGCTAGGTTTCCCTGTTAAAGGAGGAAACACTGTTGTGCAAACAAAAACATCCGGCCTCAACTGACGGCGGAAACCTGAAATGTTTCCTTGTTTAGCGAGACTGGTCAGACAGGAAACGTGTTTCGGGAGCAAAAAATCAGTCGCTTCTCGAAAAAATTTAAATATACCAAGAAATTTTTTAACTTACAAGAGAATCCTTGTAAAAATACTTCTGCTTGGGAGCATATGTTTCCTGCGGTTCTAACCAATGGAAGCATTTGTTTTCATAGTCGCACGTAGAATCTTACGCGCGAGTTCGACGGTCGAGGGACACCAACTTACAGTACCTTCCTTTCTAAGCAGGCTTTGCTTTTGATCCACCATCAAGTGTTACTTCATTCAGGCTAAACTTTTTTTGCTAAAAAGCAGAACACGCGTTCAAAAATTAAGTTCAGCTTACAGCTGGTTTAGCAGCGGCCAGCATTTTATTATTGATATTTTATTTTTAAAATATTCATTACGCTCTGCTTTTACAGAGTGTTAATTCACCCAAAGGCTGTCAAATGTACAGCGATAAAAGCTCTCCAAAAGACCGTTCTCAGGACAGGAAACTTCTCTTCAAGATATCGTCACTTTTGGAAAAGGTGCGCATTTTCCTTTTGTTGCATTTTAAGTCTAGTTTCCTATGAAAGTGAGCGGGTTTTAATGAAGAATGAGCATAAGTTTCTTACTTGAGCGTGATTCCCGCCACAGCCGAATGAATGAAACTATGAAGTTGGGATCGGATCACAACTTAGCGAGTTCACTCGCAACGATATAACGACATATTAAAATAGTAAATTTATATTTGAAAAACAAAATAAAGTAGCCTCCTTCGCAGACGTTCTTTGGGCTCGTCGGGAGGGACGCGTGTCTGCCCCACTTCTGCGAAGGAGGCTAAAAATAAAGTTGACTTGATTGAATTTTAATAAAGAAATAAAAGACGATTCATACAGAATTTACAAGAACAGTATATCACCTTCGATTGCCGTTATGAATATCCATCTCTTTCCTTGTTTACTAATTACTAATAGTAAGCCCTTTTTTAATACCTCTTAGAAAAAGGTCGACGTCACAACGTACTCGGAAGACCTCTTTGAAGAACAAGAGCACTCAGACGCCAGCGATATTGATGTCAGCGGAGAACAAGATTATTTTTACGACGAGAAGAAGTGCGATAAGGTACGAAGATGTTTTATAAAAAAAAATAGATGCTTTCTTAGATTTGAATTGATTCTGTTTCTTGTCAATTATTCTGCAACGGACATGTCCGGTTATGACGTCGATTTTATATAAATGAAACGAAACACTTTAAAATACAAGATTTTAGAATTTTGATGATGACATATTAAAACCGCCCAATTGGCACTCAGTTTATTGATTACATGTGTACACAACTGCTTCCCTTAGAATGAGAAGGAGGTCGTTTTCGCCAGGAATGGAAGCGATGGGAAAGTGAAACTTACAGAAGAAGAAAAGGAAACTTTTGTCTCTGAAGGACTTCCTATTCCCAACAGAATACCACTGACAAAGGTAAGTGAGCTACAAGAACTCACTAGACCAAAATAAAATCAAATGTAAAGATACCGCTTTTATTATTCGCAAAGAAAGAAGGTAGTGAGAGGTTTTTCAGGCTTGCCTCTCAACCGGTAAGGCGAGAGAGAGAAAATATCGCGACATTATACAGTCCTCGCCTCTACGCTCTCCCTAGACAATTCCGTCGCCGAGGTACACAACAAATTCAATTTTAAATTTTAAATGTTTTATTTTACTACAAAAAGTTCAACAAAATGTCTTGCTTTTTCCAAATCGTTCACTGAACACGTTTAACGTCACAAGTAAGCACTGGTAACCTAGCCTGCAGGCTAAGAACCAAACCTGCTAACTAGTTTTCAGGTTTTCGCGGGAACTCCACGACAACATCTTCGGATTCCGTGCACAAGGACTGTGTTCAGTCAGGAGTCCATTACCTAACTATTTTGGAGTATTCTGACAGCATTTCAAGCGATAATTTCAGTATTTCCTCGCAAAGTAGTAACTGATTTCATCGAAAGCAGTAGTTTTCGCGGGAATGGCTTAGCTAAAAATACAGTGCTTTACTTGTGAAAACGCCGTTGCACAAATATACGTTAAGTGCGCGCTCCGGGTGATGGGCTCGTGGTTCAGTTAAACAAAGAGAACAAAGGCAATAAAGACAAATAAAACAAAGCAAAAAGAAAAACAAAGGAGAACTTCGAATTACGCACCTCATTCTAACGATGATGTAAATTGATTTTCTGTTGTTAGGCAGAAGAAAGAGCTCTGAAAAGAATTCGACGTAAAATTAAAAACAAGGTAAGCAAAAACTGGAATACACGCGCGTATTCTCGCAGATTCACAGCTGTTCACGAAATTTCACGCCGACAACTTGTTTTGCAATCATAACATCTCTTATTTTCTCCTATTTTCTAGCTCTCCGCCCAAGAAAGTCGACGAAAGAAGAAAGAGTATGTCGAGGGTTTGGAGAAAAGGTGAGATGAATTGAAAGTTGAAATTCAGAAATGGGATTTGTACTGAATTGTTTACGTCTGTTGTCATTGGCCAGAGTGATAAATTGATTTTAGGTTTACGGCCGCCATTAAACTTGTACCCAGATCTCACTCTGTATTACGCGTGATCGTGTGGGACCTGGGCTCAAGATTAGGCAGCCGGCTGCATGCATTAACCAAGCCATCTATAAGAAGTTTCTTTTTTTCATTATTGTGCTATTTATTTTAAATGTACTCTCTTTTCTGTTTAGGATGGAAACGTGCAATTCAGAGAATAACATTCTTCGACAAAAAGTTGATTCACTAGAATCAACCGTAAGGTAATGAGACACAAAGAACCAAGCAGCCCTCACACTGATCAGAAACTTATTTCTCCTTAAAACATTAACACAAAGTTTATCAGGCACGTCAGGGGAATACAGGAGTTGATCACTAAGGGAAAACTGTTTCAACAATACTGTAACAATTAACTTTTATTCTTATCAATCTTTCATTTAATAAGTCCTGTAACAAAAAAATAAAATCGTATTAAAAGGTAATTTTTGGGAATGAGGCTGGATGGATTGGGGCAGAAAATATAGGCTGGAAAATAGGATTTAGGCTGGAAGGTGGGGAGTTATAACCCCCTCCTCCCCTGAACTACTGGAA